>NW_024340692.1:8347388-8947388 GCF_902729225.1 Pteropus medius
AAACTGAGACCATCCTCCCAAAGAAAAGAGGTAGTCTGATATTCTATTCTCCCCGGATGGTGTGTGATCAGAAGACGGTTGTGATGAGCACTGTGGTTCAAGAAGATTAGCTTACAAGTGGAAGTATTGACAGTGAAACTGGAGGTGGAGGAGACAGGTGGCGAGCAGTGCATGGAATATAACAGACACTCAGCTATTCACTAAAGCAACAAGAGAGCCACTTACTGTAGTTTAAATGAAAAATAATGAGCAAATGAAGAAGTTGTTGGAAATGAAAATAGGAAGAGGTGAACATATCAGATAACTATTATGAAGGTACTGAGGACACATTTAAACCCTGGTCAGGAACCTGTAACAGATTATCAGTTAATTTGACTCTCAGACATAATGTGAGTAGACAATGAGTGAGAAATTTTTTCTATTACACAGAAAGAAAAACATGAATGTGAGGATTTTAAAGTACTTAAGTAGAAAGAAAGAAATTAACAGCATAGATAATGAAGGATGAAATGACATCTTGAATAGATGATCCTAGAAATGACAAGACCCTGAGCCCTTGGTCATCTCCTTTTGTTAAACGTGTATAGTTAAAATTTACTATAGACTCCCAAGCTTGAATTTTATGAAGACCCCGGAGTCATAAGTTTAATATCATATCTCACCTTTATCCCAATAAGTAAAACATAGATGAAAGAGAAAATAACTATTTATTCAATAGTTATTGAGTACCTTCTATGCACCAAGCACTGTCTAGGCATTTGTGAACTTCAGTGAAAAAAACTGATGGAAATACTTCATAATCATAACAATGAATAAGAAATTTATATAATATGTTATAAAATAGCAAGTGCTATGAAAAATAAATGAACGAAGCATGTAATAAGTTCCAAAAGCTTTAGTTTGTGATTTTATCATGAATTGAGATTTGTTTTTAATGTTTTTTTCAAATAAATACTCATTCTAGAGATTTCTAAAATGAGAAAAAAAACAGACTTCAAATTATGAAATATTTTAGTTCATAGGTAATCGTCATTATGTAACTTCTAAGGCCCTGTTCTTTAACAAATACATGTTTAGTAATAAAAATAAATGTAGATTATTGCAAGTATTCAAAAAAGAATCAAACCTTGTTTTGCTCTATTTTTTTTCCTTGGTAGAAATAAACATGTACTAGAATCTACTGGAAATCTTAATCTTATTCTCATATCAATAGCTTATTATTTTATTGAATCCACATAGTACATATCTGGAGAATGAATTTGCAGATTTGGAATTTATTCTGATTTTTTTTCCTCTCTCTTTCTATTCATCATCTTATTTACAGAAAGGAATGGAAGTGTAACTTAAATTATTTGACTATTAGAAATTTCCCAAGAACTGCTGAGGAAAATAAAAATATTCCATAAAGTGATTTAGGAAAGCAGTGCTCCCATCATTATTGGAGGTCTTAAATGGTAGATATATCACAACATTTTGAATGAGTTCAGACTGATGCTATGTATACCGCATGTGCTTTCACAAGACTTATTCAAATCTCTTCCACTACTGTGGTTCAAGAACCTAAGGCAAATGCATATGGTATGGAGGGAGCTTTCAGAAGCCCGTACTTTCCTCTAAACTAAATCTGGTACAGAAAGACTTCTAATAATGTCAAAGGCTGGCGACTTTAACTAGACATCCATGGCTTTAGTAGGATCAGAGAAAACATCATAAAATTAAATGGAAACGTAATGTGTGTGCTTTCTTTTTCTCCTAAAAGAGCATCCAAAGCATTCATTGGATTCTTAAAAGGTCCCATAACTTTAAATAGGTTAAAAATACTATTTCTCTGTCAGTTTTAGAAGTGCCAGAGATCCAAACTGAGTCAATAGCACCCTGAGTAGGCAGGTATATAAAGAAGGCCTAGAAACAAGCCACATTCTTTGATTTTTATTTTATTATTTTTTATGGATGTGGTACTGGCTTTAGGCTTGGACTGAAAAACTGCAAGGTATTTTGCTTTGCTGTAGGCATTGTCATTATCTAAATGTTCTTAGGCCACCACAGGAACCTGCAGAGGTGAGCAAGAAGACAACTGGCCCATCAAACAGTGTATAGCAGGCTAGTGAGAGAAGCCAAATACTTTCTGATCCCACAATTCAGTCCAGTAAACATAGGGCAGAATTGAGTAGGCCACTGAGTACTTGTAATTGTGGCAGATATCTGAAAGACCTACACTGGGCTCCTAAATTCAAGATCTGGCAAATTCTGTGACAACTCATGCAAAGTTAAGCTTCATTCTGGAAGATACTTCTCTGATGATTATAAAGAGGATTGTTAAGTATCTCAATATTTTATGTATACTTTATTCTTTATTAAGAATAATTGAAAATTATTTTATTCCATTTTCAAACTATGCTCCTTTTAAAAATTGTTAGTGAGTCCATCGAAATTGCAGAAGTATTAATACATATTTTAATAAAATCAGTCACTTGAAAAATCTTTCAAAAAGTATCTGAACCCAATATGGTGTTTTACTCCTACTTTATTCCAAAAATCCATCACAAAAATGAGTCGAGGACAAAGCTAGTAGAATCTTGTTAAAAAATCTGACTCTTGCCAATAGAAAGCCTTTTAGCTCTTCCACTATTGGCAGCTGTCAATGACATGCTCATCTGAGGCTGTGGAATGCAGGCTGATGAGGGCTCTTCTCTCAAGGCCCAGAGAGCTGACTCAAAGTCAGAGGAACTGGTCTCCAACCAGTATACTGCCATTTTCCAGTTTTAGAATTTTTAGCAAATCATGTAAACATTTTTTTAAACTAAAGTGCCCACCTATTTGGATTTCTTTAATTTTTCCTTAATGTCTTTTATTTGTTCCATGATTTTATCCAGGAAACCACATTTGGCTGTTATGTATCCTAGTATCCTCTTGGCTGTGACAGTTCTTCAGACTTTGTTTTTGATGACCTTTACCATTTTGAAGAATGCTAATAAAGTATTTTGTAAAATGTCCCTCAATTGGTATTTTTCTAATGGTTAGACTGAGCTCGTGGGTTTAGGGAGGAGGATCACAGAAGTAAAGTGTCATTTTCATCACTTCATATGAAGGGTATATACCATAGACATGAATTATAACTGTTGATGCTAATCTTGATCACCTGGCTGAGGGAGTGTTTGCAAGTTTCTCCACTGTAAAATTACTCCTGTTTCCCTTTTTATCCTGTACTCTGTAAAGATGCACCACCCACACTGAAGGAGCAGAAGTTACACTTTATCACCTTGAGAGTGAAATAGCTGAATACAATAGAACTGTTCTGCATGAGGAATTTCTCTCTCTTCTCTTGTTAATTAATTAATTAAGTTAGAAAGTTAATTATGTATTTATTCATTCCATACTTTACTTAAATATGTATTTATTCATTCCATACTTTAAATATGTATTTATTCATTCCATACTTTACTTAAATCTGTGTGGACTCATGAATATTTATTTTGTGGTATAAATTGTTCATTTGTTAAAAACACCGTCTTTCTCCATTGAAGTAATTTTACTTCTTTGTGAAAGATAGAGCTTTCTATTCTGTCCCATTGATATATATTCTTTCACCAGTTCCACACTGTCTAGATTATTATAGTTTAATAATCTTAAAATCAGGTAGGGTGAATCATCCAACTTTGTTCTTCTCAGGTATCGTCTTGACTATTCCATTTTTTTTGCCTTTCCATTTAAATTTTGAAATCAGATTGTCAATAAATACAAAATAGCTTGCTGACATTTTGACTGGAATTACATTAAATCTATAGATCATGTTAAGAATAATTGACATCTTATATGCACAATAAACTCTTAATAAATACTTTTAAAAAAGAATAATTGACATCTTGCAAATATTGGGTCTTCAATCCATAAACGTGGAACATTTCTCCATTTACTTAGATTTTCTTTGATTTATTTCATTGGAATATTGTAGGTTTCCACATACAGATCCTGTACATCTTTGGTTAGATTTATGTGTTGTATTTCATTTTTAGTGCTTTAGTCATTGTAAAAAGGTCTTTTTTTTTTTAACATTTGAAGTTCCAATTGAACATTGCTAGAATGTAGGATGGCAGCTGGTTTTCGCTTATTGACCATGTACCCTGTAACCTCTATACTCACTTATTAGTTCTAGGAATCTTTGTATAGATTCATGGTTTTTTTTCTTTTAAATCTATAGGAAAAGGATAATAATAATTCCTACTTGATAGTTTAACGTAAAAATTAGCTACAATATCATATATGGCAGTGGCCAACACAGAATCTCATACATATTTAGAACCTACTTATTAGTAACTATAATTTTAATATCAACAAAAAAACTTTCATGTAAAGACTATCATCTTAATTTATTTGAAAACTCCAAAATAAAATATTTCTTTCCCTAACTATTTTTATTATTAATGAAAAAGTAAGTAGTTTGTAGTATATGATTCTAAATTCCTTGTAAATATTTTTTTTTAATTTGAGACAAATAAAATATTGTTAAAACATGTGTTTTTAATTGCATTTGTTGTTACTTTCTGTCATTGAAAGGAATTCTTATTTTTCAAATATTAAAATATTTTCTATACAGGCATGTTATCATACTTAGTTTTACCTGTAATACTACAAAAACACTGAACCAGCTCACAGGAATTACAATCTTTAACTTTATTGAGTGAGAGATACACATAAAAATTAGAAAAACTTTATAATTTTTTGACCTTTTATTTTCTTTAAACTGCTATTTAAACAATTAAGGTAGTCAGCAGTAAGAGGATAGAAGAGCTTTAAAAACTGCATGAGGGAACATATTACAGTGGAGAAAAGTCTTGAAAGAAGAGATAGAGTGTGATAGAGTGTGAGCCAGAAGAGCCAATGTCCCATTTTCCATTTTTCTTGAGCCAAATAACCTTGTTTTGTTGTTATTAATATTTCAGATTCTCAAGGTTCACACCAATTTTTTTTTATTTGTTAAAGCACAGAAATTCATTCGAATATATTTGAAGATCTAGTTGGCTTTATCAAGTAATTCATCAGTCAGGCAGCATCCGATCTGGCAAGTAGAGAGGAGCCCCAGAAACCGTATGATATGGAAGGCTTTTATAAGTAGAAACTGGGCAGGACAAGAAAGGTATTAGCAAAAGGGAAAAAATAAAATAAAATAAAAGTTACCTCCCCTTAGGGGAAGGCTGGTATGTGAGTCAAATTGTCTCAGATTCCACTGGGGAATGAAGAGTGCTCAAGTGACAGATTATCTCATTGAGACTGAGCAGAAAAATTCAAACTGACCAATTAAGGTTGCATTCCTGGAAAACACTGAAACTGTAATCAGGTCAAGAATTCAGTCTAGTTTGGTGTCATGGGCTTTGGCACAAGTGACTCCATTTCGGGCCTATAGTTTTCTCTATAGCAGATTCAATGTCTTGATTTCAATCCAGGAATCTACGTTCAAACAATAACTGTGGGGCATTTTTTGAGAGAGTACCTGCTGTGTACTGAATTGTATCCGCCCCCCCCAATTTCATATGTTAATTCTAACCCCCAATGTAACTGACTTTATTGGAGATAAGGCCTTTAAGGAGATAATTAAGCTTCAATGAGGTTATGAGTAGTGGTCTAATTCAATAGAACTGGTGCCCTTATTAGAAGAGGAAGAAACACCAGGGGTAAATGTACACGGAGAAAAGCCCAAGTAAGAAGGCAGCCATCTACAAATCAAGGAGAGAGGTCTTGGGAGAAACCAAACTGGCTAACACCTTGATCTTGAACTTCCAACATTCAGACCTATGACAAAAAATTTCTCTTGTTTAAGTCATTTTGTTATGGCGAAAAACAGGAGTAAATATCTCTTGGAAATGCCACTGCTTTTCTTTTTCTAAATTAGGGACTTTGGATCTTTTTTTATTGGAGTCAAAAGCAAAGTCCCTGTGGATGACTAGTTTGAGTGCCAATCCAGCTACCTAGTCAAACACTTGCCATACTTGCACACTATAAGTCTGACTATCTGCATCTGGTTCTGTGAGAGAAGAGAAAACATCCTTCCCTCAAGAGAAATCCTGGGAACAGCTCTACTAGAGCTATTCACAACTGACAAATCGTCAGGGAGTTTGGAATTGGTATGTAGAGGAGAGAATCCAACTCCAATAGGGAGTCTGGCAAAATATTGCACCACAAACCAGGAAGGAGCTAATGTTCACAGCATGATTCCTGCAGGTGCTCACACACCTAGAACTGTAATTGAGTATCAAAAAAGGGAGCAACTTTTTGTTTGTATGCTATTGGCAACAAGCCTAACAGACCTTGCTGCCTTCTCTGGTTAGTCTGGGGTTCTTCCTACTGGGTTACCATCTCTAACCTGTGTATATTCAGAAGGTCAGGGCAGATGTCTTATCTCTCTTCTCTGCCAGGTAGATGGAAGTTGTACAATATCCACAGGGCTAGGCAGAACAATGAAAGCCATTTTGTGAAGAGATGAAGGGTCTAAACATGATAGAACAGAACCACACTGCCAAATCCAAATGGCTGAATGGGTACTGGCAGCCCAAACAGGACAAAAATCTACCCAAACAATTTTGCTGATGACGAAAGATTATACTGATAAACAAATGACTAATTTAGCGGAAATAAACTGAACCTGAAGAAGTCTGAAGGTTGACTACGAATGCAAAGGATGTCTTTTTTATGGATATTTAAGGGGCCAAAAATACAAAAGCAGGATATTTCATGCTGTTTCCACTATTAGTGCTTTTCCCTCCTGCCTGAACTTGATAATAGACATGCTTGTTTAGTTCTACTGGAATTAAATATGCACAATGTTAGAAGGTACATTATCAGCTCTTGTGGTTACATTATTTTCCAAATATTGGCCTGGAGAAGCTGAAAAATGTGAAAGAACATGTCTTTGGTGGTTGAACACATAGTCACTTCTGTTGTATTCTTTGAGTCTGTAGAGTCTGCGTCATTTCTGATATACTCTCATTAATATGTAGATAAAATTAAATACTTGGTATGTAAAAGGTCATGAAGTATGTGGCAGACCAACCCAAAAAAGCAGAGAAATCATTAATATCAGTTATACACTATACTTTTATCATGTTATTATTTATAAGCTACTTCAGAATGGATAATATTTTATATTACTCACCTAGAATGCAGTTAAGCCTGGGGTTTCTATTTCCCTTTTCTTGATTATAGAGCCAACTTTCAGAAAAGTAAGTTTTTTCCTACCTTCCACACATTTTGTGAACCAGCAAGTGGCAGATTTGGAAATTAAACTGAGTTCTTATTTCTTCTCTAGTGTACTTTCTCCTGCACTTGATTGCCTTTCTCATAAAGTAGAAGCTGCTCTATAAATGAATAGTATCCCTGAAAAGAGTTGCTAATTTCAGTGAACCAGTTGAATCCAATTCTGGTTACCAGAGCCAGAAGACCTAGAAAAAGGGACCCGAGCTTATATCAGAAGTATGAAAGTCAAAAAGATTGAATTATGATCTAGTTTGTGTTGGGGTCAGCTAGCACCAAATCCTAAGCGCCAATTGTTAGCATGTCTTCACATCTCCACGTTCAGTAGCTTGAAACTGGAAGCTTAAAGTTGGCCACGGTGGGAGTATTTACATCAGAGAAATAAGCAAACGCTGTGTCCAATGAGGGCTTTTTCATCTGGAGAGAGAGTTATACATGTATTAGGACATTGGGATAGAAGATAGATTATGAGTAAAAAGTAATAGAAAAGTACGGTCTTTGGAATGAAAAGCCCTTTGGTTTGAATTCTGGCTCTGCCATGAGACAGTAGAGTGGCTTTGGCAATGTTACTTATTCTCTCTGAATCTTCTTACCTCAGAATATAAGCAGCTAATCACCTCCTTGCAGAATTGCAGGACTAATGATCGTGTATGTAAGTGCTGACATATAAAAGGCAGTCAATTTTAGGTGCCATTATTAGGATTCTAACTGCTGTTTCCTTTTGTGACGTTTCCAAATGACTAAAGTTAAAATAATGGTAGTATTCTGTGGAAGATGTATAACATTGGAGAAAAGATTTTTTTAAATGGATAAAAATTATAAAATCCATTAGGCTCTTTAGAAACAGGTACCATTATAATTCTGGCTATTTACTATTCTTATACAATACAACAGAATAAAAAATAAAAAAATCAGCTAAGAGAGAGCTACTTTTGCCAAATTGAAATAACAGGAGGTAAATGGTACTGCTCTCCTCCAAAGTATCTGTGGATTTATAAATTGGTTGGAAACATAGGATTTTGGTTATTTTGTTTTATATGAGTCACAGCGCCAAGCACTGCAGTCCTAATTTTATCCTGGGGCATCCAGTCAATACTTGCTTGGAGAGAATAGTACCACCAACCGTGTCCCCATCAGCACTGCCAAATATCCAAGTTTCTTTCTTCCCGTTTGGAGAGGAATACACTCTAAAGAGCACCTATGAAGACTAAGCTAATTTTTCGTTAGGGTGACAACCCAACTCTTGTATCAGAGTGATAGTTTAGATCAGGAGTGAGTTTTCCATAAGAAGCGTTTTACTCCAGCATTCATTCAGGAACTCGAAGAACACAGACAATACAAATATTATGAAATCTTCAAGAATACATGAAGCAGTAAACTTAGCAGTGGTCAAACCAGCAACAATCCAGATGCAAAAACAAGCACACAACAACAACAACAAAACAATGAAAAATTACTTTTGTTTAGTAGAAATGCCAAGGAGCTTTACTGCTCTGGGTGTCTCAGACTCAGGGAAATCTAGTGCCTTTTTTCGGTTTTTCAGTCACATTGCATTGGGGGACTTTAAAGGAAACTGCAGTGCATGCTAATGTTAATACAACAAATCACTCATGGGACAGTCTTCCCACTGGGTCATGATTTCATGTTGAAAATAACAGCTTTTGAACTGCCCTATTTTCAGCTTATTCCATAAAAAGAGCTGTTAAATATTAAGTAGGTCAAAATGACCCATTAGATTATGTATATATTTTTTGAAAACTGGTAATAAAGTATTATTAATAGTTTTGATTAATGAAGTGGTTAAAAGGATCTCTCCTCAAGAAAAAAAATGAAATACAAAACCATGGTTGTGAATCAGGAAGCCTTTGAAATGGGTGTTCCATTTTCCACTGCTTCTTTGTATGCAAATTGTTAAACATATCTATAGGACAGAGGTTTAAGTTCTGAAATGCGAGGTTATAGTGGTGTCAAAGTATGCTTTGTTTTCGTCTTTTTTAAAGGGCTCTACCCAATTCACTGTCTGACTTTCAGGAGGAAAAGTATCCTACAGAACTGGCAAAAAGATCAACTCAATACACCATTCTCATCACTGGGAACAGAAATTTCACTCTACATTCCAAGAGAAATGACACTTTGCTAGGAGTATTAGGAAACTTGAATAGCTTTAGTATCAGGAAACTTGAATAGCTTTGGATGAGAATATGTAGTTACTTATGTGCAATCTCCAAAATAATGCCTTATAGAATTTTGCATTTGCTTTGTGATGCCTATAACATCAAAGGACTGCTAATAAATCAGAAATTGATTTGACATAGAGACTAGCCTTCCCAGGACCCCAAATGGAATTGGTCATGATAGATTTCTCTTACTCTCTTAATCACTGACAAGTGCTTCCCCATCCCCACCAGCTTTTCACAGAAACCACTTAAAGAAAAATCACAGGCTAACTTCATTGCTTTTTATCTTGGTTGGATTTTGCAATCCTTCCACCTGTATCTTTCAGCTCTTCTGTATATTAGCAGATATTTAAGATTTGTCTCCATAACTACAGCAATCTATAAATTCCTTTAAAGAATATTTCCTCTCAGGCCCTAGGGAACTCAAATGTATCAGACTAAAAACTTGATTTTATTTGTAGTGAAAATAGTAGAGCACTATAACAAAAATCAAATGGTCTAGTGGTTCAAGCAAATAAAATAGGCCTTCACCCAGAGGGAAAAAAAAAAGCCTAATGGAGTTCTTGCTTCAAGCATGAAAAGTAAAGCCATCTGACCATGACAAAGCTGCATGGTATTTTGTTGAAAATTCTGACTTTTATAGGGCTGGTGGCCAATGACAGAAAACAGCCATGGATTCGTTGACTAACACTGTGCAACTCTGCACCAGTTACCTTGGATTAGAGTTGTGTTCTCAGGCAATAAATATGTGCAAACTGGAAACGATGAGTTTCTGGATCCCTGCAAAGCAGCCTTAAAAAGAAAATCCAAATCACAGCAGAATAAATATTAGGCAGAAAAATTATTTTGAAAATGTACAGAAACAGTGTAGCATTCTAGGGAAGGCACATTATTGTGTATATTTGGAAACATCTTTTTATAGCAGATTGAATTTCTCTAGTCCTTAATTAAATGTAACAATCCAAGTCAGCTATTAGCTGCATAAAATCGAAGTTTGAGGGAAGTAGTTGTGGAGCTATAATTTCAGTTCAGCATTTGTCTTTAGTATGTAGGACACTGGCCTAGACCATGAAATAGCAAATCGACCTTTTTGTCTCATGACTTCTGTGGACTAACTGCTTATGTCTTTGAAGCTTGCTTCTTTTTTTATGAGAGGATGTTCTGAGAATAATGAGACCAAACCTACTCTGAGCTTCTTGGAGAGAATCAAGCTTATAGAATTTATGATGATATATATATATATAATATATATATATATATATATATAATTTATGATGATATATATATATAATATATATGATTAACCACTACCCTTTGACTGAAATGTATTTAAATTCACTGAAAAAAATATACAGACATCAAAGATAAATACATTTTTCCCTCTTCAGAGATATGAGAGGACAAGAACGCGCTCATACAAGCCTCCTTCCCGCTCTCTCTCTCTATTTATTAATTTATAATCTTATCATAGTTCTTGTCTTTTTTGAGCGTAGCTAGGTTTTGGACTATCTGTTATTCAAATTCAGGAAATATTTATTGCACAACTAATTAATGTTCAAGTACTCTTATTGGGCACACAGGTGATAAGTGACTACAGAATAATAGTCAGTAACATTTAAACAACTTATACTTCTATAAGTCAGAATTAAATAAAACAAAATTTCCGTTTTGTCTTTTATAACTTATTTTACCTACTGTAGAAGAAAAAATGTTTTCTTCTGCCTTTCTAAGTTCTTGGCTAAGACTCTCTAATAATAATAATTAAAAAAAATAACTGGAGAAAAATAAAGAGAAATTTAATAATATATGCCTCCTGTATACATGGGAAATACCCAGGAAAATAAGGAACTTCTCAAAATGGCTCAAGCAGACACCGTAAATATCATCTCCAGCCAAAGAGAAAAGATTTGGGGTGAAGAAGGAGAGAGCCAATTAAGTGAGGTTTTCAGGCAAAACACAGTAAACAAGGATATGGTTGTTAGGCAGATTTAAGTCTCTGCTTTCTCCATTGATGGGTTTCCAGAGATTTAGTCATCCTCCTCTTCCTGGTACAGAGAGGGAGACAGACTTACAAATAGAGATGTCCCATGTAAATGTAAATTTCTCTTACAAAAAGATTTCTACTTGATTTTCAGAGCTTTTCTTGTGTCTGCTCTTTCTTAAAAATAACCAGCCTAAAATAATATATATTATGAAGTAGCAAATTCTGTTCCCCCTTACAACTATACTGTACTTTATTATTCTTTCCCCTTCAATCGGTACTTTAAAGACATAGTTAAACCAAATTTGATATTGACAACTATTATGAATGGAACATGTATATCTTAAGAGAAAGAATGATAAATGCTTTTTTTCCTCTGTAATTGACAGGTTCAGTTTTGTAATTTGAGTACCTATGTACTCATAGGTACATAGTATGAATTGGTTAATACTTTGACAGAGCAGAGCTGTTGAATTTTAGTGAATTTACTCAATTCTTCTTTTTAGACTCTGACATTATTGCATACAATAACATATCAGCACACTTGTTTTATTTGCTATAACCGATTGCCTTTACATTATAGATTCCTGTTACCATTAGGACAGATTGGAGTTCAATGTCACCTCAATGGCAGAGAGGAGGGAGAGGGATAACGGCGGCACAGAAGTGCAGTTAGCATTTTTCCTCAGTTCTTCCTCAATTGATATAGTGAAGAATCACAGGTCATTGAGATCTAGAAAAGATTTACTAAAAGTATATTTTAGAAAGACAAAGTTTTCCCCAATGAGGCACATGGTCCCAGTGCTGTAACCAACACAAAGGGGCCGCAAAAAGGACACAAAAAGACAAAAAAAAAAGGACCTAGAAGTGGGAATGTCTGCCTTATATTCAAGCTGTGATGGGTGGTTCCAAAGGCATTCCTAGGTGATTGGCAAGTGAGATCATTTTGATTGACACCTAGCTGCTATATAACTCTGCCTAGTGTGCAAGGACCCAGAATTCTACCACTATTGGAGTGCTCTTTGGGTGGTCTCTAGGCTGGGTTCCTATTCTTTTGTTCCCCCTGTTGCTCGTGTCTGACTAGCTACCTAACATTACTACTGCCCATTTAGCAGATCTTCCCTGCCTTCCAGATAATCTAAAGATGATATTATCTGTGCAAATCAAAATTAATTTTAGATTGTAATTAAAAAAAAAAAAAAAAAGTCATGTATTTGAGCAAAGAGAGCTGCAGCCCAGGAGACACAGATTCAGGTAGCAACCTAAACTGGGTTTCATGAAGAAAAGGGGAAAGCCACATTTTATACCAAAAGTTCCCACTCAGGTTCTCAGGTCAATTTTATGTAAAGGAAGTATCCAAATTATGCAGTTCTGATTAGACAGGGCAGGTCTCAGTCTGCTAGTAGAAAGAAGAAACCAGGGTTTCTCTGCAGTGGTTGACTCTTATGCCTATACAAGCAATGCATAGTACAGGAAGTTGAGAATTCAGTCTGAGTTTCTGCCCAGTATACAGAGTATATGAGAAGCCCCTATTAGTAAATGGCTGCTAGGATCTTTTTATAACATTTATAAAATTTTGGCCTTTGGTTGACCAAAGCCTGTCTCGGCAGATAAATTCCTTCTCAGGGTTCACATAAAGTTAATCTCTCTTCTCCAGGTCCACAGTTGCTACACTAAAATTTCAGGATACTGCATGGGATCCTATTTCCACAATTGTTTTTTGGCATTTATTTTTAGGACAAATAAATGCTGAGAAAAAAATCATTTAATCTCTTTCATTCCCACATTCTCTCAAAATTAAGTGATTAACAGGTCAATTGGGAGCAGATTTGAGGTAAGGATAGGTATAAAAATTGGCATTTTGGGTTAGGATGACTCAGAAATCCCAAAATGAAAGATATTTAACCATACTTAACTCTAGGGGAGCATATGTGGACTAAACTATAAGAAAAAAGTATATATATATATATATATATATATATATATATAACACACACATACATACACATACACACACACATATACACTTACATACACACACACTTGAAATGAGTAAAAGAAAAAGAGTACTAAGTGTATTAACTAGAGTACCTTTCCCTAAGTGACTATGGCTTAGTTATAACCCTCTTTAGAAAATTGGCTGTGGAAAACCAATGTCAACCTAAAAGTCAAAGAGGCAATAATAGAAGAAAAAGTGTTTTGCAGGGATCAAAGGTATGGGTAGCACAGATTCAGGAATAAGCCAAAATACTGTCCATTCCCTGCAGAAGAGGGGCACAAAGATTTTAAGAGAAAAAATGGAGGAAGAATGAGATAAGTTGAATTAAAGAAGAGTTTATTGGTGTTTGATGAAGTAAAGTTAGATTTATATTTCAGAGATTGGCTTGAGATTTGGTCATCAGGCAGAAGGCTAATTTGTACTTCATTGTTTGGTTAGCAATTTGGTCACTGGCAAAGATAACTTCATCAGTCCTTATAAACAGGATATTCTTCTTCTTACTGACATCTTGGCATGTTGGCAGTTTGATCCAGTTTGGAAGATGAAGACAACAAAATGTTCAAGGCAGTTCCTCTGAAATGGCTACTCTGGCTCTATTTTAATATGACTCCACTTGTGTCCTAGTTCACACCAATAACAATACAAATGGTCATAGAAAAAGCAATGGCTTGTGCTTGATGGAATGCAATTGATTATTGCCCACTTAGTAGTCTTACATCTTTTGTAAATTCATTTCATCATTTATTATTACCTAGATATCTATAATTATTCTAATTCTCCTTGAACAGATTATAACATCTTACTTCTCTTGTTTTTGATGAGTTAAACTGACACATGATTATTTAAAATTACGAGATTCATGATTTTATCTTTAAAAAAAAGTTTTAACAGTGTACATCATTGGTTCCAAATTTGAGTGTGCATTAAAACCCCTAGAGGTGTGGGAGCTTGTTCAGACATAGATGACTGGGCTCTATTTCTAGCATTTCTGATACAATATGCCTGGGTGTGTTGCCAGAAAAGTTCTTATCTTACTCCATGAGAAAGAATTCAAGGGTAAGAAGAATGGCTGGAGAGCATAGGAGTCCAGTGACCAGATTCTTGTCCTATTCCATAAGAAAGAACTCAAGAGCAAGGTGAACAGCAAGCAGGAAAGCTCAAAATTTATTAACATGAAAGTGCACACTCAAGGGGGTAGAGTGTGGGCTTACTCGAGAGAGAGGGAGAGAGAACACAAGATGGTTGGGTTATGAACTTTTTGTTTTCCCTAGAGGCAGATTCTGGGAAAATGTAGTGCAGACGTAGCCCTGTTGTCTTCTCCCAGTAACGGGAAGCTTGAGTTCTAGCTTTTTCTTTCTCATATAGTTTTTCCGGAACTGTCATGGTTTCTGGGGCATGATAGGAGCTTCAGTATTTGCAATGCAGATGAGATTATAATTATATTATAGTTAGCCAAAGGTCATGTCTTAGCCAAAGATGGTGTCTAGGCCGAAAAATACCGGTCTTGGTTTATTCCTCCGCCTTCAACCCTTTCTCCCCATCCCACCCTTCCATGGCTAAAACAGGGGGAGGTCTGAAGAAAGGAAAAAGATCCATATCCTGGAGTGGAGTGGATGTTCCTGCACTACCTGTCCTGCCTCAGGTGGGGCCCAAGAATGTGCATTTCAGCAAATGCCAAGTGATATTGATGCTACTGGGCCAAAGATTATATTGTCAGAACCACTGGTATGAATCATAGTTTCTCAGGCTAATGATTACAATCCCAAGAAACCTCCATTTTACCTAAGCAAAAAGATATTCATTCTAAAACCTAATCTGCAGCCCTAAACTATTTTCAGGTCCTATGTGAAAAGAATATTTCTAGTCCTTTCATTTTTTCCCCTTATGGCTGAATAAATCAGCCTCTTAAATCTCCTGATTTGGGCATTAGAAATAGTAGCAGCTTCTATTAAGTGATATGATGGGGAATAGGAAGGTATCATAGAAGACAATATAAGATTCACTCTAGACCAATTATGTAGTTAATTACTCTAGTGTGTGAATTTAGCCTTCAAAGCAATCTCATTCCGGCTGAGAAAAAGCTACTACAGACAATTATGGGATGTGTGTGATGTTAGAAAAGGGAAGACAGAGCTATTGTTGGAAGAACAGTATAAATGCTGAGCAGTGTAATCTGAAATAAACATAAGTGGAACTGTGTTTTCCCTGAGCTGTAGTCTTTATTGCATAATAGGTCCTCTCCATTCTAATTTCTGTGATTAATTTACTCATCGGGATACGTTATATATTTTTCTTTTTTTCCCCTTTCCTGTTGTAAGGTATGCATTATCCTTCCCTATTGTGGATATAGAATTCAATATGTATTTTCATTGTCATACAGGAAGGTAGCAGTGGAGAGTAATTTAAATGAGCTAACATCTTTTTCCTGTTTAAATCAAAAGGAAACCCTGATATTCCTAAGTGAACACCATACACCTGACCTAAAGATATGACTTTTGGCTTTTTTTTTTTTTGTAGTCTCACATTTTATTTAAAAGAACAAAAGTAAAAGTAAGCCCTGTCATGAGCATGCTGATGATGGCAAAAATACAGACAAAACTTTTAAATACTTGAAGGTGGCTTTTTAAAAAGCCTTTTGTGAACCTACAAAACATAAGGTAAATTAAATCTAATTTGCATGCAATTTGTCATGTATTTAGAGGTTGGTGGCAATTAAGAATTGCAATTTGTTTTTTAACACTGTATTTCTCTTTTATGTACATTAAAAATGCATCAACTCATTTCTGTTATAAGTCATGAGATTACAATGGTGCACTCTAGTGGATAAATTAAACACTTGAAATTAAACATTAAATTTCCGTAAGGGTTTTATAATTGTATACACATGAACTGACCTGTATTTAATTCAAATAGAAACTTAATAATGGCACTTTGAGTAGGCAGAAAACAATGCATTATTTTAGGGAGAGAGAATTTTTGGATGGGAAAATTTCTGAGTCAATTTGGATTTAGAAGGTAGGTTTTTTTTTTCCTCATTCTTTACTTTCCTTCCTATCCCTTCTCCTTTTCATTTTCTTTTAACCAGTAAACCTTCAGTTCAACATTATAAAGCAAATATCAAGTTTGGACTTGAAAGTTGAGGACATAAATGACGTGTTAGTATCATCAATTTCATGACTATTTTAAGAGTTTTTCACTTTGGTGGAGAAAGCTATTTTAGCAAAAGCGTTATGTAGTGGTACCTCTTCATATTCCTTGAATATGGGTTGTCAGGTAAATAGAATATCAAAAGCATCTAATATAGAAATTTATAAAGACTTTTAAAGTGGTTGATACTCAACACTAATATTAGAAGGAATAAAACTATCTAATCTCTTAGTTTTTTTCTTTAATGCAGTAATATTTTGAGTAATATGTAATATTTTGATATTAAGATTTTTGCCTCTGTTAGTCTAAGTTATCTAGTTGTGATTCAGACTTTAATGTGCATTTTCTAATGTAATTTTTATGTTATCTATACTCTAAAAATATCCACAGGTGAAGTTTAGTTTTTTTTTTTTTTAATTTATAATGTCTTAGCATTATTAACAGGTAAAATATTTTTATGTTCACATTACTTGTGAAAAAGTAATTTATCTTCATAGTTAATGTTGTATCTATCACTAAAATATTAGAGAAGAAATAGAGGAAAAGGAAAAGACAAAGGTATAATCTTTTCAAATTCTAAGCACCTAAACTCTCTAGTTCAGAGTAAGATCATACTTCTATAAATAAAAACTTTTTGTCTTGAACCTTTATCAATTAAGGGAACTATCAAATAAGAGGTTATCAATTAAGAACTATCCAAGAAACAAACTACACTCTGAGTCACCTTGCATATACTGTAGAGAATGGTTAGCAGTTGATTTGTTATTATGTAATGACCTGTTATTATGCAACTGACTTGTTATTATGTAATGACCTAATAGCTGCCTGCAATTATAACTGTACCTTCTGGGAGTGCATGTCTTGTTTCTCTTAAACTTACTCCATGTTGGTATGTAAATCCTTGAGAAGCCCCGTAAGCATTCTTCAACATGGGAGTTATGGATATCAGCAGGCTGCTGAAAGTGATTGTGTGAAGAACATTTCTTTGTTAATCCCCTATTCTAGTTCTGGCTCATTCATGAGACTCAATTGCCCCTTAAAATAATCTTAAATTTGGATTTACTGCTTCAGAATGATACATAATGCTATTAGCAAGATAAATGAGAGTGAAGCAGTTACCTCTACTTATCCTCTCTGATCCACTTAGAATTTTGTTAAATTCAACTGAGCATATACATACTCGTTCAAAGTAAATCAACTTATTTTACTTTTTTATTATTTTTTGTCTTTAAAACAGTCATGGTACGGAAACAGAAAAAGGATTGCCAACCAATTATGAAAAAGGAAACCAGACACTGTGTGAGGCGCTGTCTCAATTAAATCTCTTTCATTTCAAACAACAGAAAAAAGTAACAACATTTCATATATCTAAAACCAAAATGAGTTGGATACTGGAGTAGCTTGTAAAACTGAAGAAAGAGCTATACAACCAGTGCCTGGGAAATACAGGAGATATGTAGGAGATATCAGTATTATAAATTTGTGGACATTCTTTATAGTGCTCCATTAGAGAACTTGCAATAAGAAATTTGGTCTCTCAAAATTTTTCAAATTCCCAAAGGAAAGAATCTGTTTAGACCATATTTGGTCAAACACTAACCTTTTAGTCTAATCCTCTGGCCTAGTTCATAGTAGGAGCTATGATATTCAGCTTCATGGGAATCACTTACATGAACAAATGCAAAAGGAATATTGTTAGCAGGAGGAGAGAAGGAATGCTGAGTAGCCCAAACAATAAAATACGCATCACATTCTGACTCCTGTCTTCTTAACAATACACACATGCCCGTATGCTGAAATTTTATTATGGTATTTTAACAGAATTCAATTATCTTATATATCACTCAAAATAAACTTACCCTTTCCCAGTAGAAAACAGACAGGAGCCATGTTTACGTTACATTTATATCACTGGCATGGAGAAGGTGTATACTTTTTTAGATCCTGAATTATTTTTCTACTTATGTGGTAATTTCTTACTGGTATTGTCCAACTTGTAAATAGCACCCAAATATTTATAATGCAGTTAGTATGAGGGGTAATTCTTAAATAGTACTGTCCAGGTCATAATCCTATAATGCTAGTTGCATCTGTACATGGAGTATGTACTGGGCATATATTATTTTCCTAAAATCTCTTTTGGTTAACATTTACTTTTTTTCATTATTCCATGTGGTATTCCATCCCCATCCCAGTACTAGACATGAGAACCAGGAAAAACAATAAAGTACATAACCTTGGCAGAATTCTTTAATCCTGAATGAAGAGAAGACCCAAATGGAGTTACCTGTGTTAGGGAGGGAAAATATTTTCCCTTCATTTTCTAGGTCCCTGGCTTAGACTCCATTGTAATTAAAGACAAATTAACAAGAGAAAAACAAACAGAAGTTTGATAACATGTATACCTCTCGTATTCATGGAAGTTACCCAGGAAAACTGAGTAACTTTGCCAAATTGCTCAACCTACCACCTTAAATAATAACACCAGCCAAAGATAAAAGAAGATGTTAGGGGGTTGCTGGAGCCAGTTATGAAAGGATATCAGAAATGGCATAACAAACAAGGATAAGGTAGTTATTCAGATTAAAGTTATTGCCTTCTCCATTGATAAGAGTTTCTAGAGATTTAGTTATTCTCCTCTTTTTGGTAAAGAGAGGGAGACATCATTACAAATGGAGATTTCTTTTATAAATATAATTGTCCTTTACTTCTACTTGATTTTCAGATCTTTTCCTATGTCTGCTATTTCTTAGAAAATATCCAGCTCAAGACAATCCTTATGCCAAAGAGGCATATTATGAGGTGACGAATTGTTTTCCCTTTCACCTGTAACAATGTCTAACTTCCTAATAAAATTATATACCTTTACTTTTAACTCACCATAGATGGAAAATTTAGAGCTCAACCGTGATTAGCAAAGTCTATTTTGTTAACTCCTTGCATAGACTTGTATTAATACAGACTATGAACTGTAAGTAACTGAAAACTCAGACTTACATAAAATAAAATAGTATGTGCTGTTTGAGTAATAGAAAATCCATAAGATACCGTTATGAGTTGAATTGTGTCTGCCCAAAGAGATAGGTTGAAGTTCTAATACCTAGAGCCTCAGATGTGATGTTATTAGTAAGTAGGGTTTTAACAGATATTATCAAGTTAAAATGCAATTATTAGTGTGGGCTCAAATCCAATGTGATTGGTGTCTTATAAAAGATGGAAAATTTGACATGGAGACAGGCACACACACAGAGACATGAATAGATATGGGGAGAAGACAAGCATCTACTATTCAAGAAACATCGGAGGCTACCGGAAGCTAAGAGATAGGCCTGAAAAAGATTATTCTCTAATGCCTTCAGAGGGAGATGGCCGTGACTATGCCTTGATTTGGCACTCTGTCCTCCAGAACTGTGAGACAATAAGTTCCTATTATTTTAAGCCATCCATTTACGGTACTTTGTTTTAACAGCCCTATGAAATTAATACTGGTAGAATCTGCATGTGTTATAATCAGGGCTCTGGTGCCATTTCCCTGTGGTTCTCTTGATTCTACTCTCTTCGGTGTGACAGCTTTATTTTAGGATAGATACATCATGTTCACAAGAGCATTCCAGCAAGATTTGGGCTTTTTTTTTTTCTTTAATCTTCAGAAAGGCAAGAATAGAGAAAACTTCTCAATTATAGAAAAACATAGTTGTTTGACTTGATATATTGTGTATCAGTTTTAGACCAATAACAAAGGCCTTAGGATGCCAGGTGTTGATTGGATTAAGCCTCAGTTTCTGAACCAATAATCTGCCAACTGGGGAGGACATAGAGGAATTACTATACATATCTTTGACTAATCAGGATCTACCTCTGGAATGGGAATAGCATCCTGATTGCATGAATTTTGTGAGGAGAGGTGTGTACCTGAAAAGTTCAGTGTCCTTTTAGAAAGAGACATAGAAGATGATTCCATAGTTCTCATTTTATTCTCCATCCTTTCCACCAAGGCAAGCACTGGAATAGTTGGAAATTATGATTAAAGGCCTTGTCTTTAGTGGAGTCCTTTTAGTGACCATCCAATTAGATATGAATATTTGCAGGTTCTAGGACCTCTTTTAAGAAGTTCTGTAAACATATTGTTAATAATTTTTTCTACCAGTACTACAGCCATATCCTCTATATGTCCCTGACCATGTGCCAATCTTTGTCATTACCCAGAAGACAATATAGAGCTTAACTTCAGACTATCTTGTTTTCCAAACAAAGTGGAACATAACATGTACTGCTTTACATGCTGCCCTTTGGGAGGATTATTTCTTATTTAAGGCTCTTAGGACTACACGAGAGGGAGTGTGATTAGTTGGAAGTTCACTGCAGCTGATGCTGTTGTACAACAGCTCATGCTTCTGCTAAAATCTTGCTTTCCTTCCATTCTTTGGTTGGCTTTTCACTTCTTCAAACTCTTTGTAACTATTTCCTGCATTAAATGTCCTCTGTTAAACTGCCTATCATGCCCTCTGTGTTCCAGACTGGACCCTGACTGGTATAGTAGTGGCCAGTTATTTATCACATCTATAGATAACATTTGATATCAGTGTAAGTGTGAACAATCCTTATAATTATTGTACAGCCTTCCAGATCTTTCTAACATAAACCACAGCATATCAGAAATATGGAAACAAATTTTAAGAAAATTTAAGAGGTTCACCAAAGTAATGTATCTGGAGATAGAGATGAAGCTAGGAACCAGCTCTCCTGACTTCCAATTTATCTCTACATTACCTTATATTTTATAAATAGTATGTTTCTGTTTATGCTTATAATTCTCCATCTGATACAAGTTCACTTATTTTCATGACCAGAAGTAACAATCCCAAATGAACACCTAGGCAAAATTTTCAAGGTTCAACTATTTATAAATTTTAAGACGGAATGTCTGCAAGGCACTGCTTCAGTGCACTAAATAATACTCAAGTGGCTTGAAAGAGTTAATTCAGCTTGCAAAAGAGCTTAAGTTATTTCCAAGACATATCCCATACACAGGGAGAATGTGGCTCATTAAATCCCTTTCAAAGACTCCCGATAGAGAAGTGTGTTTTTGGATCAATATTATATTCCTGTGGACTTAACTGAATCGCAATTACTCTTGAGAGGAGGCTAGCTTTTGGGTGTGGAACTCTTTTCAAAGATGGATGTTGTACATATAGTTATTCATAATTATGTTTAAAAAGCAAATGGAGTTATTATTTTTAAAAAGACTAAGAATTAGGTAATTCTTTATTCAATAGCATTTTTTTTTCTTTCCAGCTGCTAATAAAAAAGTTACCCTTCTGTAGGTGTTTTGTTTTCTCAATGCTCTGCACCTGCAAACTTCAACTAGTCAGATTGTCTAATAAAACATCATACTTCATGATATACTCATAACAGGTACATCTTAGAGATCAGAAAGTGCATCATAGGAACAAGCTTTCTTCATTAGGTGATTCTTTCTCCAAGTCATATACATACTACAACATCCGATTAATATGATGACACAATAAAACCACGTCTACACCATGACACAATAAAACCACGTCTACATCATGCCAGATAGTTGGAAGAAATCTCAGAAATAATGATAGTTCCCCCATATAATAATGAAGTGATTAAGAGTGAGGACCTTGGAATCAGTTTCCTGCATTTAAATCCTGGCTCTACCACTTACTAGATTTGGGGCCTCATGAATGTTACTTCAAGTCCCCAAATCTCAGTTTCTTCATCTGTATACTGAGTAAAAATAGTGTCTTCTTCATTAGAATTTAGATGAGAGGAAAAATTAAATAAAAGAGTTTATGTGAAAGTCTGATATTAATAAGTATTCAATGAATATTAGCTATAATTTTACATGATTATTTGTAAATATCTGTTATTTTTAAAATATTAAAGTAGAAGTTGATTAGTGTAGTTTGCAACTATTGTCATAATAACCCCATTTTTATAGGCAAATCTTGCATATCTTATAGATTACAGAGTCCATGTGAGCAGAGACACATAAAATACCTCCACCAGCATCTGTTGACTATGTCTTCAAATTATAGAGATTACAAATTTATCCACAGATTATTAAAAACAACATCACTTGTATGAGTACTATGTATCTATCAAATATTTTCTCTCACTGGTAGCTAGGAGATTTTCTATAATAGTTCCCTTGACTAGTCTTAAATTGAGTAGGCTAGGGACAGGCTTATTACTTTTGAAGAATTTAATAAACCAGGGAAATTCTTATAAACCAATATTCACATCTAAATTATTTTTAGCTGTTTGAAATTTGTCCTATGTTCAGTATAAAGAAAGAAATATCCTCTACTAAGTTCATAAATTAGAATGGTAAAATGTATAAAGTATTCTGTGATGACTAAAAGATATGAGGTACTACCTAAAAACCTCAATGAACTATAAAAAATGTTGCCAATGTTCAATTGCTGCTCATTTAAAAGATCATTGTTTCTGGTTAGAATCAATGATCTCTACAGGGTACGCAAACATATTTTTCCCTATTTTCACCCACTGAGAACATCCACAATCATGCCCTCCTTTAATTACAATACATCACATTCACAGAGAGATATTCAAACACCTGATCAAAATCCTCAGTTCTTTTCCTCACTTCTGAAAACCAGATATAGCATGAGAAGCAAGAATAGCCTACTAAGGAGTAATGGGAAAATGGTGACAGACATAAGATATTGGGCTGCCTTGTTTCCTCACTTGTGCAGCTAAAATATTAAATGCCAAACACATTTTAAGGCTTATTGTATATTTGAAAGTTATTGCACGTCTGTTTTACTTAAAACAAATCATTCATTTTTAAGCACACATAAGTTGTAAGTCAATCATTTTTGAGTTTGATGTAGTTTGTTTCTTTATATTTTGCTTGCATAATCATCTGAAGAGTCAATGTTTGCTTTACCTATTTTCCTCATGAGAAGACTGTTAATATCCTATATGCTTTCACTCATTAAGCACATTATGCATACTACATTGGTATAAAATTTAGTTAGGTATGTAGAAGTTATCTGTAAAGTATGCTTAAAGTATAATATAAAAAACAAAGTATACTCTTCAAGGTTAGTACCACAATGTATTATTTTATATATCTCACATAGTAATTGATACAGAATAAATGCTGAATATATTTATTAGAAGAAGAGATAGAAGGAGAGAGGCGAGGATGGAGAAAGGAAGAATGAGTAGATGGTTGGATCGTTGGATTAGGAAGAAAGGGAGAATTTGGAAGGAAAGAAGAAAGTCTGTGATATTTGAGTAGGAAAAACATAGACTTTGATGAGTAATATTTGTTTTAGAGCCTGGATCTCAGCCGTGTGACCTTAGCTTTAGTTTTCACATCTGTTTAAAAAAAAGGGGGAGGTGGGGTGGTACGGCTACAGAGAGTAATGATAATAACTACCTCCTATGTTTTGAGAATTAAATCTGATGTGTGAAAAATGCCTACTTTCACAATACCTGAAATATAATAGGTGCTCCAAAAATGTCAGTTTCTCCTCTTTTGCATAGCTTGGCCTGATTTTACCTTAAAGGCAGGTTTTTTCAGTGTTTTCAAGTTACAGTTGAACAGATGATTTGAAGGTGGGGAATGACACCGTTCCAATTCTTAGCACATCTCCCTCCTGTGCTTCTTCTTTTGGGAGTTTGCCACTAAGCAGGCTCCTTTTTTAACCTCACTCAGAGTGAGCTCATCTTTAAAGAAAGTTTTCTTCTTCTCCACTTTATTCCATCAATAAGAGCTATTGATTTGTAGGGCCAGGTGGAGTAGCCCTTGAAGCATATGATGATGCTATCTGAAGATTGCATTGCAATGTAAATAATCACAGAGAGGAACCTAAATAATTAACCAAGTAAAATACATGCTTACTGTGGTATATCTTTTGGTTATATATGAATTTGAAAATGAAAATGTTTTTATCATTTCTTATGTGAATAAAAAGAGCATTAAAACGTAATCCTATTTGAAAGAGAAGGAAACTTAAATGTGTCCAATAATGGATAAAAGATTTTTCTCTTTCGACTAGGAAAAAAGGAATATAGGATGCCTGGCACAGAAGAGACAAAACAATGTCTTTTGATATAGGAAAGGAAAGATTGTCAGGTCACTGACATGGAGGAAAAATCACATTTTGACTGAAAACAGGAAAAGAATTCAAACATACTAGCCGGGAGAGGGCTCACAGTGGGAAATAAATGAGTACTGGTTAATATTTCTAATACCTTAAGGGGAATAGTACAGAATAATAATTACCAAATTATAACACAGCCCATGTTTTCCTGAAACACAATTCTTTTCTTCAAAATTTTAAATATTCTTCTCTTTTTCTCCTCTAACATCCAAAATGAACTCTTTGCTTAAAAATAAAAATGACTTCATTCCATGCTTGTAGAAAATAATATACAAGGTACTCAGTATTCAGTGGCTTCTGCATTTTTTCCTTTTATGTGGGTGTCAAATCTGCTAATCTGCTATGAGAATATAACAACTTTTTTATGTTTAAGGTACATTTAGCATAGCATGGGATGATTTACATTGATTTAGGAAGTTTTAATATTTATGAAAGATAAGCATTACATATACTTACTCTTTTCATAGAGTTGAAATGGGAAAGTGAATCAACATTTGACTTTATGTAATTTTCTAATAAATGGTTAGATAGAGGTAAGTTCAGTATATATGATGAACCACAACTCCCAAAATATTAAAAAGGAAGTTTAGAGTTAAGACTGAAAGGCACGATAAAATAAGACAAGACTATACATTTGAGAGGATTCGATGGGGATTTTTAAATCATTGGTTTATTAGATAACTAATAATTGAAAACATAATTTTATTTATGCAGAACAGTTCTGTAAGATTTTCCCAGGTTTATTGTACCAAGGCAAGTTAATTTTTTATATTGACATAAAATCATAGTTTCTTAAATATTTTTGCAACAGCCCATAAGTGTGGCCAGGAACATCTCCACCTCCCACCCCTATGACATAGCCTGCCTTGCTTTCTCCTCTTCTTACATCCACCCTCATTCTTGAGGATGCAGCTAACCCTCACACTACAATCTTCTTAAATTTTCATTGGTCCTCTGGTTCAACAGATCCCTGTTATTTCAGATATTTGGAATAAGGAATGAACTTGACAGATTAGATTTGTCTTCATAGATAAATGACGGAAAAGTAAGTAAGTACATAAACAAGAGTATTATAAGCGCCAATAGAATTTACTGGATTCTGAGATAGCTCATGATACCATAAGATGAATCTTAACTAATTGGTTCACTTAAAAGTTTTTGTCAGGTGTAAACTTCATGCTACTTTCGATAAATACTTAGACTCGGTCAACCAGTCTTTCTACTCTTCTAGAATGAAGTCAACACTAGGTTATTTATAAGTACTTCTATAAAAATATTTTGTATAAAACCTACTTAGTCGGTATATAATGTTCTTCCCTATTAAAAGTATCTGGGGATCAATATACAACTGCAGAAAATTACTGTTGAAAAACCATAAGTATCCCTCACACAGTATAGAGTCACTTGACTTTCTCTTCAAAAGATTTCCCTCATATCTCCATTAACATATGACCCAAAAGCTTTGGCAGCATTGCATTACTTGATATAAAAAAGGGAACCTGGCTTAAAGTGGAAAAAGAAACAGATGGCAAAGTATATTCTACACACACATGTAGGTTTTTGCCAGAGAAGCTGCTTCTCCTTTTAATTCAGTTCAGTATGTTCTAAGGCAGTTACTATTTCTGAAAGCATTGAACATGCAGGGCCAAAGTTTCTAAGTATGGACCCACAGGAGGCAGGAAGGAAATGATGTATGATAAACACCCTGGGAAAATGAGGAGGCTATAGTAGATGGTTGCAAAGATCCTTTCCAGCTTTGACACTCTGTGACTCTGTCTTTTTCAAAGGCTGCCAGTAAGTAAGTGGTACCAGAACCTGTGACAGCTCCCAGCTGACATCACTGCTTTTTTCTTTAAATGCTTTGCTTTTCTTGTTTTTTTTTTTCCCCCCCTTATATTTTATGCATTTGAACCGTCTTCTCAAACCTCATCTATGTCCTATTCAAGGTTTGCGGCTCTCTTGCTCTTGAACTAACCTAGTATTGGACCCCCTCCCTAATTATGCAAATAGCTACCAGTCCCAGTGTAATTCACAGCATCCTAATCCTAAGTAGCCATCCTATGACCATCTTTTTGCTTTCTACATACAGAACTTGACTCCTTTAAAAATTAGAGATATTTTGGAGGCTTACCATTTAAGTTGATATAAAATGTATTTTAGTGAAAGAAATACTTGAAAATAGGAGTGGGGGCATGAGTAGAAGGAGTGGAAATTAATGGTTATTAGTGATCCCCTGGGTGCCTAGGAGCTACTGCGCTAAGGTTAAATATAAGAATTAATGATTATGGGAAACTCCTTTACTCGCCTTCACTAATAGTCCTAGATCCTACCTTCCTGTAGATTCCCCACCACCACCACCACCACCACTAGTTTCCAGAGTGGTTATAAGTAATAAGAGTCTTAATAAAATTAGGAGTATATAAAAAAAAAAAGAATCAATCAATGGTAAAGTGAGGATTCAAGACACACTATGAAATGAAAGCCCAAATAAAGCAGTGGATGAAAAGATAAGGAGACAGCTGGAATAATTACAAAAAGCAGGGGTCAGACCAGAAGCAGAGATCAAAGTTTATATAAGAAGCCTGAACCCAGAGTATATACAAAAGTCAAAGGCCACCATGAGGCCATGGATATAAATTCAGTAAGGAATCGGTCAGCAGACTTGGAGTACTGGAGACCTGAGAATCTTGAGCACTGTTGAATGGAAGATGAAAGAGGTTGTAATAATTTAAAAAGCCAAGGGCAGCAAGTCAGGACAAGGAGAATAATGTAGATAAAGGCTGAGGTTAAGGTAAGCAGTACGACAAAGCAAAAGATCAAAAGATCTGGCCTGACCCCTGCTTTTTGTAATTATTCCATGGCAATGAGAATGTGGCAAATATCTGTCCCACATATGAAACCTTTTAATGTTTTCTAATTACATCAAGAAATAGCTCAATTTAGTAGAGCTAACACACAAGCTGGAAGCAGCTAATGATTGTGTTAGGAAAATAGGAAGTTCACTTGGTTGTAATGAGGATTATTTGCAATCCTGCTGAGAAGACACAAAAATAAATAGGATAAGGTAGGTAGTGAGAAGAGACTAACATTTTACCTATATTAGTCCATTTAATCATTCTTATAACAGTTTTTAGAAATAGTAGTGTTTGATAGATGAAATAACTGAGGTTAAATGAATTGCTTGTAGTCAACCAAATGACTGATCAAGTACTCACATCGAAATATACAAGTTGACAGTGAAAAATATAACCCAATTGGCTAATGTTATCCTACTTTGCATAAAGTAGCATGCCACATGAAAAATGAAATTTCAATGTTTTCATACTTAAGGAGTCAAAGCAAAATTTTGTCAGTGGTATTAATGTGGGAGTCACAATGGTGGAAAAAAAATTATGTGGGCAGTGTTAAAACGAAAGTCCAGAGACGCTAAATTGCAAACATAAGGAGAATATTTTTATTGGCTGTATTTATGGAATCTGATTTGCTCTGAGGAATTTTATTTCCTCAAACTAATAAAATAAAATAATAGTAGTAATACATATCCTATATTAGTATATCTATTACTACTATTAGGATATAGGATATATCCTAATAGTAGTAATAGATATACTAATTAGGATATAGGATATATCCTATATCCTAATAGTAGTAATAGTGTAGTAAATGCCAGGTATGCTAAGGTGTTTACAGGCATAATTATATATCTCTGTGTGTGTGCGTGTGTGTGTGTGTGTGTATACATATATATATGATTTTTATAAAAACCTTATAAGGTAGTTACTATTATTATCCTTATTTTATTTTATAGAGGAGGAAACTTAGATACAGAGAGTTGAAGACATAAACCCAGGGCTACATACTTATTAAAAATTTGGAGCTAGGATTCACACATGTATGTCACTCCTTCACATCTATAGTCTTTGTCTTCAGATATTCTAATTTTATATTCACAAAAAAATATATTTAATTTACATGTGTTGTAGGTGGCAATATTCAAACTATGGATGTGCTGCCATGACATTATTCTTCCTAAAGATTAAATGTCCTTTGGTATACAATATCACAAATGATGTTTGAGTAGTGAAACATCCACAGCAACAAAATGTCCATGGAATTTAAAATTGAATTATCAATTTTAATGTATATTTTGTTGGCTTAATACCTATAAAATATTCTATTTTGGATGTCTGTAGTTGTTTTTGATTAAGTATGCAAAACAGATTTTTATATAACAGGTGTGATATTTTGAGACTAAGACAGTTTTTGTGGTATTTCAATTTTTAAACAAGGTGGGCGTTTGATTAAACTATCTTGCTTTCGATATAGAAATATTATCCATAATAAGAGCATATATTGTTCATCTTCATTAATTGAGTGGGAAATATTAATTGTTCTCTGAATGTAATCATTCATCACATCTTTTCAGATAAATGATGCATGTTTGATTGAATATTTTATTCTCTGAAATAAACCATTGCACAGTTGTGAGTAAATAATAACTATATTTAGATATACCTTGTTTTCTGAGAAACATTGAAGCATTCTGTGACAACTTCTGATGCACTTTCATGTTTCTTATTTTGATTTCAAGCTGTCATGTAGTTAGAAAAATCAATTTAGGGCATTTTGAAACAACATTCAGTAAAGGTGAAAGAGTTTAAAATATTGCTTATAGTTTAAAATGTCATCTTTTTGATGTCCTGAAACAATTTTGAGTGTTAGGACTGTATATTAACAGTTCTTTAAATTTCTCAGTGAAATGTAAGAAACTTTGAAGATAAAAGGTTAAAAACCCAAAGATATAATTGTGTTTTAATTAGCAAGCCTAAAAACATTTATGGATAACTGAGAAAACAATTACAAAAACAGAATATAATATTAAAACTATCACTAATGTATATGCTTTAGCATAGTTTTCTAAAATCACTACTGAGGCCATCTAGAAAGCAGTTTATGATGGTTTGTAATATGTATAGGCAAATTACTTGATCATTAGCTAAATGCAGCTGCTAGAACATTTTTGTATAATACATCAAATTAAAGGAAGGTGTTATTTTGTAGCACAATACACTTTATATTAAATTATCAATATATTAATATAAAATATTATTAATATAAAAATTTAGGAAAGAAAGAACCATCGATAGATTTATGTTTTAATATTTGCCCAATATTGACTTGTTATATATCAAAGAAAATTACAAATATACACCTGAAATACATTACAGCTGCATTACTCAACACAGAATAAAGAGAGCTAGCTCCTCTTAGAACTGCTTTGATGAAATAAATATTTCTTGTACAACAGCACAGACTAGTGGCCATACCTTTAAAGAAAATGTTTTCCTTGTTCTGGGGCATTTTCTATATTAGGCAATCTCATTAAATAAACTATATATTTAAATAATAATTATTATAGTATAATATGGTTTAATGGAGCTTAAGAGTACATTATCCAAATCTATTCTATTGATTTTATTTTGCATTTACTCCAAATTGTTTAGAAATTATTCTTAAAATAATAAGCTAAAAAAATATACACTTAAATGCTCTCACAGACGACGAATTTAAAGACTATCTTGTTACTAAAAATTGATATTTTTATAAACTGTTTTTTTTTGTTTTAAGCTTATAATGTACTTAGTTCTCTATAAGCAAGGCTATTTTTTTCATTTAAGATATTAGCATCGATAATACTATAGTCATTTTTTATAAATGCCAACTCACTTATCTCAACTCTCAGTTTATATGAATTCGCTTAATAATATGGTGTTAATCTAATATTTAAACATCATTTTCTTCATTGTAAATTTTTTTAATTATTAAAATGTTATTCCAAATTATAATTTTTAATAAAAATTCTTAACAAATTTATCTGTAAAGAAATAAAGGGATGCTACTTAGGCCAAAGGAAAGTAATAGGTATTTTCTGAAATGTCTCCTAATAATGTGAATAGAAGAAAAGGATGAGCAAATGATCTTAAAGACCTCATTTTGATCTCTAAATCTTGAATAAATTTACTTTCCCCAAATCTGTAGTCAGACTTCCCTGTGTTGATTGTATCCACCATCTGGAATGGTAGAGGGAGAGATAGAAGCCATCACACTGAGATATGCAGGGAATTTTGGAAACACAATTATTAGTTGACTCTTACTGAGATGACTCACAAGACTTAGAGCAAAAGGAAGGTAGATATTGAATAGCCCCAAATAATCAGTATATTAGGCAATAAGCTTGGGATAATTTAAAATTGTGTATATTCTTACAAAGGCATAAAATCTGTCCTGTAACTTTTGAGAGATTTGCATTGGCCTGTGATTTAAAAAATAATAATTTGGATTCCAGTCCCAGCTCTGCAAACTGAGAAAATGTGCCAGTCTCTCTGAGCTTTAATTTCTAATCTGTAAATTGAGTATATTACTAATAATCTAACAAGATAATAAAGAAAGATGAGATAACATTTGTGAATACTAAGAAATGCAAAATAAGAACAAAATATTTGATTATTCCAATAACTAGAGTCTCAGTCTGTATTTGTGGCTATTTGTTTATTTGTTCATACAACAATGTTTTCCACATCACTCTTTAATCTTCTTTTGTGTAGAAAGATCCTATCAACCAAGTCTGATTCTATTATGATAGCTAAAAACATATCCTCCTGGGATGTAGAACTAACAATAAATTAAAACAAAGACTGCATGTTGTACTTTCTTTTTTTTAACATGAAGGGAAAGTTTGGTAGCATAATTTATATTTTCTAAAGTTTTATGATAACCTATTATGTCTTCCTTATTATTTAATCATAAAGTGTTATTCTTAGACATTGTTCTCTTATTCCTATTAAAATATATTCACAGACAAAATTATATGAAGCACTTCCATTCTATAGTGTCACAGTTCTGATGCATTATAGACATCTTCAACAGTAAATGGCGGAATGTCGAATAAGAAAGATGGTCCCCATCTTCCATGACTTTTCTGAGATTGACCACCTCTCTTTTATATTAAAGATTCTCTCTGAAGGGAAGATAGTGGCTTAAACAATTGCTGCAAATTGTGAATCCATGCCCCTGTGTTGCAGAGCATAAAAAATAACCAGTCGTCAAATTAGGAGAGTTAATTTAAATCACAATTGTCATAGCTTATGATTAAAATATGTTTTGGAAAAGCAATTCTTTATGCACACTCACTCAATTGGATATTTATTGAACCAAAGACAAAGGCAAACTTTTGAATTTTGCAGATATGGGTGAATAGATTCTATGGTCCTTACCCAGAATGTCTCCTTAGAAACATTACAGTTTGTCTTGTCTCTCTATGGTCATGTTAATCTTGAGGTGAGAACCATCTGCACACCTTATTTTTGCATCATAAACTAATTCTAACTGCAGATTTAAGCTATGAAACAGCTCAGAAAAATGTACATATGCATTACACATAAAATTTTACAGACATTTTTAGAAGGCTCATAGGAACCCTGAAGTTCACCCTTGCTTCCTATAAAAGTTCAGTGAGAGGAGTCAAAATCCCAATCTCAGTCAGGGATGGCCAACCTATGTTTTCTGCAATACTTTCCATGGGTAAACAAGCACTTTGACAGAGAGAATATTACGGTTGGAATGTAAACATTGCTTTCTTTCCCAAACAATCTTGTTATCTTAGTAAAGCAGTAGATCTGCTACCTTTCAACCTCAAGTGGTTCGAGTCACTTTGGTTGTGTAAAAAGCATGCATTTGTTTTGCATATAGCTGACAGATTATTATGCAAAAAGAACCTGATGCCCACCCTAACAGAGAGACAGCAGCAAAAATCATATTTTTTTTAAATTGATAAAAACAGAAAACATTTTATTTTGTACTTGTGTTTTAGAGCTTTATGATATCTTAGAATAATTCACTTCTCCTGCCCTCTTTGGCATAGATGAGAAACTAACTGAAACCCAGAAATATCTAATAAGTGCCCACATTTGGTATGTGCTAAAAAAGATTAGAATTAAAATGTTATCAATCCAAACTCAGTGCTCTTTCTTTATTGACTCAGATTAAACTCTTCAACTGTTCACTATTTGGGGAATTGAAAGACTTTATCAGGAATATATTCGTATTAGGTAAAGCAATGGACTCTTAGAAATTTTATGCTTTCTGTTTGCAATAATATATTGTGAATGTTTTAAAAGTTCTGGGTGGTAACCTATTGCTTAAATTTGCTTGAATAAGGTTAGGTAGTGAGAGGAACAGTGAACTCAGAGTTGGCGCCAAGTAAGCATATCCACGTGGCCCTCTGCCTTTCTGTTCTTGAATTCTTCTTCATCTGGATTGTTCTTTACTGGTTCTTAGTTCTCTGTATTTCACTCTCTACAAACAGAACCATCTCTGTCAGTTCCTTCATCAATACTAGTGTATTAATAGTGCTGCTAACAGCCCCACCTATCTCCTTTCCTAAGGGTAACTGCATCTTAATAAGGATGCTGGCATAAGGAAGCAGGCGAAAGTGCTGAGGAAGAGATTCTACTCCAGGGCAGGAACAGTAACATTCTGAGTTCTCAGGAAATGGCCAAGATAAATGGCTTCCTCCTCCGTAGCTCTGTCGGGCTACGTTTAACTAAGTTGGCAATCTGTGATGTTTTAATAGATTACATTTAATTGATTAATCTACTTTGAGGATTAATCCTTGAGTCTTCTATCTCCCCATAGTGCTTTATGCTGATTCTTCAGAACTGCTTAATAGCGGGGCAGAAATGGAATAACCTTTAAATTACACAGAGAGAAATGACCTCTGTGGCAGCTGAACAGGTGAAAAAGGGGCTAAATTCACTCTATCTTTTATATGCCTTAAGGGCCTTATTTGCTGGTGTTTAAATCTCTGGGAAAAAGCAGTCGGAAGTTTAAGTATTTTGCTACCTCTGCTGCTGTGTTCCCACGGGGGCAGTGCCCTATTTCTTACCATTATTCATTGTCATTCTGCTTCTAAATAGCAATACTTCTGAGGATGATTGTGCAGAACTGAGGATGCTGCTTTACTTGAGCTAGGAAGACATTCCAGAAATGCTGTCACCAAAGATGTGCTTCTAAGAAGGACGTTATTTTGCCATGAGAGGATGAGATCATACATTATATTTAGGAAGGCAACTGCTAATGGGTTATAGCCTGGATCTAAACTTTATATATATTTTTAAGTTACATTAGCTTTAAGAAACAACTCTTTTTTTAGGTGATAAAATTTCTTTAAAGTGCAGTTGATCAGGCAAAAAAAGTATAATGTTTGATAAAATTAAACCAATTAGTGATATTTTCATATCAGTGATAGCCAGATTGCAGAGATTTTTAAAGCTATGATTCACGCTCATATGGAATCTTTAGTCCTCAAATATAACAAGGCAATTGGGAATGATTTCGACCCTTCCTCACCCCTCAATTTTAGATAGCATTGAATAATGGGCTCGAAATAGTTGCTCTGTTATTGAGCTACTGAGAAAACTATTTCTATCTATAAAACCTAGATATCTGGGTTTTTTAAGTCTGACTTTCCTAGAATTCAACTCTATTGAGTTTTCATTTCTGTTTATTTTATTTCTAGCACATTCAAAGTTAAACCTGGAAACTCTTCAATTGTATACTGTCAGTCTTTCACATAATTTCAAACTGCTCAGGATATAACTATTTATTTCTCAAATCATAACTTTTTGTGTGTGGGCATGAAAAAAGTAGATATCGTTTATAATAGTTATTTTTAAAAGCTATGTTCTTTCACTAGTGGCATAATGTGTTTTCGTTAGTTGTTTAAATGTATTTTTCTTCTAGAGAAAGCATGTGTTTTTTTATGAAAATACTATATATTTTTATATTCTTGTTTTTTCAAAAACATTGAAATGCCTCTACTTTAAGAAAATGAAAAACATTTTTAAATGCATCATTCTCTTTGAAACAACAAATAGAAATTATGAAAGAAAAACAATCACCCACATTACAGTAAATTTGGTTAGCAGGAAGGTGGAGTTTTACAGTAATAGCTTTTAAGCAGATTATCTAATTTTAAAATAGTGCATATTGCACTCTGTGTGAAACTGAGATGGAAGAATACATTTCAATTTGTGTAAATGCCTTTAACAGTGAGGTTTATGAGTGCTCAATTTAATTTTACATTTAATACCTTTTCACTAAATTCTTTCTCCCTTTTTTCCATCTTACTATTATTTTATTTTAATCTCATTTTTAAAAGAACTTTCTTTACTAGGGAAGAAAGTGTTTAAGCCATCTTAAGTCTATGGCCATCGATTCAGGAAGAAGTTAACTATGTGAGTCCCATAAACAAGCCTATAGAAACCAATTGTTAGGCTCTAGTTGCTAAGCAGTTTGCTTCTCCCAACAGCTTTGGACAGTCTGCTAAAATGAGAGGCTCACTAATGCTTATTTGGGAAAAACAAGGGCGGCTAAGCAGTGATTGCATCTCACATTCAGGATAGTGGCAATTAGGTTGTAGTGATTTGGCTGCCTGTGTAATTGGAATTCTCAGTACATGGTTTGAGCAGAAGCACATCTGCTCCGAAGATTCTCTATTAGATGTATCTAAAGAGTTTGGACCAATTGTCGAAAGTGTTGGATGGCTATTTATTCAAAGCTACATCTAGCATACATGAAAACGGTGTGATGTTCCTAATTCAATGACATCAGACCTACAACAAAATGGAAATACATTTGGGTTCTCTGGTCAAGAGCATTTCATAAGCACATTTACTTTTATCAATTCTTTGAATCAAAAATGATTGTTCATCTTACTTCTTCCTTTAGTTTGAACTTATTTTTCTGGATAGAACTTTTGCAAACACTGAAGTGCTGTTGTCATTCACTTGTTCTATTTCAATTACATCCTCACTTTGAAACAAAGCCATTTACTATTGAAAACAACGAATAAGCCTTTGTATTTCTGTCCAGTTCACATTATTAAAGGCAATTTAGGGGAATTGTTTTAAAGCTTCTGGATTTTTTTCTTAGAAATTAGAATAATTCAAATTACAAAGCTTAAATTTTATTTTATTATTTTATTTTTTAAATTTTATTTTATTATTAGTTCCAGGTATACAGTGCATTCGTTAGACATTTACATAGTTTATAAAACGATTCCCCTAACTGCTCTTTCTCTCCTGTGGCTCTCCACCTAGCTATTATATTAATGCTAACTGTGCTCCCTATCCCCGTGACCATCTATCAACTACTAATTCGTACTTCTTTAACCCTTCGCCCCACTCTCCCAAACTCCCAACCCTTCTCCCCTCTGGCTGGCACCAGATTGTCCTCTATATTTGTGTCTGTTTTTGAATAGTTTGTTCTTTTTTGTTCCTTAGATTCCACATACTAGTGAAATCATATAGTATTTAATTTTCTCTATCTGACTTATTTCACTCAGCGTAATAACCTCTAGGTCCATCCATGTTATTACAAATGGTAGAAATTTCATTTTCTTTAATGGCTGAGTAATATTCCATTGTATATATGAACCATAACTTCTTTATGCAATTGTCTGTTTATGGCATTTAGGTTGCTTCCATATCTTGGCTATTGTAAATTGTGCTGCCATGAACATAAAGTACATAGATCTTTATGAATTATTGTTTTGGTTTTCTTTTGATAAATACCCAGAAGTAAAATTGCTGAGTCAAAAGATATATCTATTTTTAATTTTTTGAGAAATTTCCAGACTGTTTTCCATAGTGGCTATACCAATTTGCAATCCCACCAACAGTGTATGAGAGTTCCCTTATCTCTATATCCTCGCCAATATTTGTTCTTTGATTTGCTGATGTTAGCCATTCTGACAGGTTTGAGGTGAAATATCACTGTGGTTTTCATTTGCATTTCTCTAATGATTAGTGGCCCTGCACATCTCATCATATGTCTATTGGCTACCTGTATCTCTTCTTTGGAGAAATAACTGTTTAGGTCGTCTGCCCATTTTTTAATTGGATTGTTTGTTTTATTTGTTGTTGAATTATATGAGTTCTTTATATATTTTGGATATTAACCTCTTATCAGATGTTTCATAAGTGAATATCATCTCCCATTCAGTAGATTGTCTTTTTGTTTTATTGATGGTTTCCTTTGCTATACAAAAACTTTTAATTTGATGTAATCCCATTTATTTTTTTCTTTTGCTTCCCTTACCCAAGGAGATATAGCTGAAAAGAAATTACTGTTAGCAATATCAGAGAATTTACTGCCTATGTCTTCTTCTAGAAGTTTTACGGTTTCAGGTCTGACATTTAAGTCTTTAATCCATTTTGAGTTTATTCTTGTATGTGGTATAAGAAGGTGGTCGTTTCTTTCTTTCTTTCTTTCTTTCTTTCTTTCTTTCTTTCTTTCTTTCTTTCTTTCTTTTCTTTTTTTTTCTTTTTCTTTTCTCTTCTCTCTCTCTCTTTTTTCTCTCCCTTCCTTCTTTTCCTTCCTTCCTTCCTTCCTTCCTTCCTTTTCCTTCCTTCCTTCCTTCCTTCCTTCCTTCCTTCCTTCCTTCCTTTCCTTCCTTTCTTTTTCTTTGTATATCTGTCCAGTTTCAAGATCACATTTATTGAAGACTGTTTGGTCCTACGGCATCGCCTGTCATATATTAAGTGAGAATATAGGCATGGATTTATTTCTGGGCTCTCTGTTCTATTCCATTGATCAATGTATCTTCTTTTATGCCAGTACCATGCTGTTTTGGTTACTGCAGCTCTGTAGTATAGTTTTATATCAAGTAATGTGATGCCTCTAACTTTGTTCTTCTTTCTCAAGATTTCTGTGGCTATTTGGGGTCTTTTATGGTTCCATATAAATTTTAAGATTATTTGTTCTAGCTCTTTGAAAAATGCCATTGGTATTTGATAGGGATTACTTTGAATCTATAGATTGCTTTTGGTAATATGACCATTTTAATGATGTTGATTCTTCTTACCCATGAGCACAGTATATGCTTCCATTTATTTGTATCTTCTTCAATTTCCTTTTTCAATGACTTATAATTTTCTGAAAACAGGTCTTTTACCTCCTTGGTTAATTTGATTCTCAAGTATTTTATTATTTTTGATGTAATTGTAAATGGGATTGTTGTCTTAATTTCTCTTTCTGAAAGTTCATCATTTGTGTATGAAAATGCCACTAACTTCTGAATATTAATTTTATATCCTTCTACATTACTGAATTCATTAATCAGTTTTAACAAATTTTTTTTGTGGAATCTTTAGGGTTCTCTCTATATAGAATCATGGCATCAGCAAATAATGAGAGTTTTACCTCTTCTTTTCTAATTCAGATACCTTTTATTTCTCTTTCTTGTCTTATTGCTGTGGCTAAGACATCCAATACAATGTTGAAGAGAAGTGCTGAAAGTGGGCATCCTTGTCTTGTTCCTGATCTTAAGGAAAACACTTTTAGCCTTTCCCCATTGAGTGTGATATTAGCTGTAGGTGTGTCATATATGGCTTTTATTATGTTGAGATATGTTCCCTGTATTCCTACTTTGCTGAGAGTTTTTATCATAAATGGATGCTGGATTTTTTTGAACACTTTTTCTGTACCTATTGATATGATCATATGGTTTTTATCTTTGATTTGTTAATGTGTTATATCACATAATAGATTTGTGGATATTGTACCAACCTTGAACCCAGGAATAAATCCAAGTTGATCATGTATGATATGTTTAATGGATTGCTAAATGCAGTTCGCTAATATTTTATTGAGGATTTTTGCATCAATGTTCATAAGAGATATCGGCCTAGAGTTTCTTTTTTTGTAATGTTTTTGTCTAGTTTTGGAATCAAGGTAATTATGGCCTCATTAAAGGAGTTAGGGAGCCTCTCCTCTTCTTGAAATTTTTGAAATACTTTGAGAAGAATTGGTGTTAATTCTTCTTTGAATGTTTGGTAAAATTCATCTATGAAGCCATCTGGTCCAGGACTTCTGTTTTCTGGGAAGTTTTTGATTACTGATTTATTTCATTGGTGGTAGTTGGTCAGTTCAGATGTTCTGTTTCTTCTCGATTCAGTCTTGTGTATGTTTCTGTATGTTTCTAGGAATTTATCCATTTCTTCCAGATTGTCCAATTTGTTGGTGTGTAATTGCTTGTAGTATTTTTTTATGATCTTTTATGTTTCTGTGGAGTCTGTTGTTATTTCTCCTCTTTCATTTCTGATTTTATATATTTGAGTCCTCTCTCCTTTTTCTTTAATGAGTCTGGTTAAGAGTTTGTCAATTTTGTTTATCTTTTCAAAGAACCAGATCTTGATTTCATTAAACTTTTGTATTGTTCCTGTAGATTCTGTTTTGTTTATTTTCTCTCTGATTTTTATTATTTTCTTCCTTCTATTCACTTTGGGCTTTGTTTGCTATTCTTTTTCTAGTTATTTTTAACTGTAAAGTTAGATTGTTTATTTGAGCTTTTTCTTGTTTCTTGAGGTAGGCCTATATTGCTATGAATTTCACTTTTAGGACTGCTTTCACTGTGTGACATAGATTTCGAGATGTGTTTTCATTTTCATTTGTCTCTAGGTATCTTTCGATATCTTCCTTGACCTCATTGTTTAGTAGCATGTTATTTAGCCTCCATGTGTTTGTGTATTTTTCAGTGTTTTTTTCTTGTAGTTGATTTCTATTTTCATACCATTGTGATCAGAGAAATTGGTTGATATGATTTCAGTCTTCTTAAATTTATTAAGACTTGTTTTGTGTCCTAACACGTGGTCTGTCCTGGAAAATGTTCCATGTATACTTGAGAAGAATGTATATTTGGTTGCGTTGGGGTAAAATACTCTGAAAATATCTATTAAATCCATTTGGTCTAGTGTGTCTTTTAGGCCCATTGTTTCTTTGTTGATTCTTTTCCTGGAAGATCTGTCCATTGGTGTCAATGGGGTGTTAAAGTCTCCTACTATGAGTGTATTACTGTTGATCTCTCCTTTTATGTCAGTCAATAATTGCTTTATGTATGTAGGTGCTCCTTTGTTGGGTATGTATATATTTACTAGTGTTATATCCTCTTGATTTATCAATCCCTTTTTCATTATAGCCCTTCGTTGTCTCTTATTATAGCTTGTTTTAAAGTCTCTTTTATCTGATATAAGTATCGCTACAATTCTGGTTTTTTTTTTTTTTTTCATTTCCATTTGCACAAAATATCTTTTTCCATATCTTTGCTTTCAGTCCGTGTGCGTCATTTGATATGAAGTGGGTTTTTTGTAGACAATGTATGCATGGGTCTTGTTTTCTTATCCATTTGGCTACTCTATGTCTTTTGATTGGAACACTTAATTCATTTACATTTCAAGTGATTACTGATAGTTACATAGTTACTGCCATTTTATTATTCATATTTGTTTTTTTCCTTTTCCTTTTTTAGCTCTCCTTTTTCTGCAGAAGCCCCTTTAATATTTCTTGTAATACTGGTTTGTTGATGATGAATTCCTTAAGCTTTTCCTTGTCTGGGAAGCTCTTTATTCTCACCTTCCATTTTAATCGAAAGCATTGCTGTGTGGAATATTTGTGGTTGTAGATTCTCGTTTTTCAAAACTTTGAATATTTCTTATCAATCTCTTCTTGTCTGCAAAGTTTCCACTGAAAAATCAGCTGACATTCTTATGGGGTACCCTTGTAAATAACTAGCTGCCTTTCTTTTGCTGCTTTTAAGACTCTCTCTTTATTTTTGACCTTTGGCATTTTAATTATGATGTGTCTTGTTGCAAGTCTGTTTGAATTCTTCTTGTTTGGGACTCTTTGTGCTTCCTGAACTTGTATGTCTAATTTCTTTGCTCTCTCTCCTCTCCTTGGGGTATTCCTATGATGCGGATATTGTTATGCTTAATGTAGTCCCAGAGGGCTCTTAAACTATCCTTATTTAATTCTTTTTTTTTCATTGTTGTTGTTCTGATTGGGTGTATTCTGCTACCTCGTCTTCCAGTTAGCTGATTTGATCTTCATCCAATCTATTGTTGAATTCTTCTAGTGTATTCTTCATTTCAGTTTTTGTATTTTTCATTTCTGTCTGGTTCTTTTTTATGATTTCTCTTTCCTTTTTCATGCTTACTATCTCTCTGTTGAGGTTCTCATTGTGCTCATTCATTCTCTCCATAAGTTTGTTGAATATCCTTATAACACGTATTTTGAATTCTGTCTCTGGTAGGTTGCTTGCCTCTATTTCATTTAGCTTATTTTCTGGAGTTTTCTCTTGTTGTTTCATTTGTAGCATGTTTCTTTGCTTTCTCATTTTAATAGCCTCTCTGTGTTCATTTCTATGTGTTAGGAATATTTTTCTTGTCTCTCAGCCTTGGCCGGATGGCCTTATGTGGAAGGTGTTCTGTGTGGCCCAGTGTCACACTCTCCTTGATCCCCCGTCCTGGGTGCTCTGGACATGATCTTTGTGTGGATTGTGTGTGATCTTTTGTTGTCACTAAGCCTTTATTGTTGTTAATAGATCAGTGGATGGGATTAACGTTCAGGCTGACTAATTGTGGGAATTGGCTGTGCCCACAGGGTATGAGTTGCTATGTGGGCGCTGACCCCACTGAGTGGGATTTGCCCTAGCAGGCTTGTGTACTTGTTGAAACCACTCTTTGTGTGTATCGCTTATGGGACTAGTCAGGAGTTGCTCTGTTGTGGTCTAGTGCCAGACTCCAGGTGCACTGGTTTTGTGGCTCTTTGGGAAGGGCTTCCCAGTAGGCCAAGGTCAGCTGCTGCATTCAATTGCTTAGGGCTACCTGATCGGAGCTACAAAGGAATCTGCTTATGTTGTGTTGCTTATGCTGCATCTATAGCTAAGTAGAAGAGACAATATTCTAGACAGCACTGCAATTATCCCCCATCCCTGACCTAGGGCAGTTTAGCAGAAGGACCAGTGCTTCTCATGGCTTGACACTGTTTGTCAGTTGCCTCTAAGACTCTGAAACTGGATGAGCTTCTGGATGATATGTGTGTTGGGTGGTGCAGTCTCCTGGATCTATTGAATATATTTCCCCCTGCCACTACAGTGTCAGTTTACATGCCAGTATTGTCTCTGTGTCTCCCTGTATAAGTTTCCAATCATAGCGAGGTCAGCTGCTGCCCACCTCAGACCTGCAAACACCTAAGCTCTATTTAAGAGTTACTGAAGCTCATGGTGTGAGTTTGTGGCCCACCACCAAATGCTTCTCCAGGATGTACAGGCTTTGCATGGTCTGCAAGAACTGAGTGCTGTTGTTTGCTGTTGAATTTGTGACCCAAGGAAAGCACAGGATGGGACTGGGTTGCCTTGGAGCAGACTTGCCACAGGTAATTTAAGGGTTAGGTGGGGCAGTATCTCAGGGAAGCTCAGGGCACCAGATTTTCTGCCAGCTCTGGGACTGTGGGCTCCCACCAAAGTCAGATGTCACTGCACAACCTACTGTCCTCTGTGATGGGCCCACAAAACCCCTGAGATTTCCCCAAGTGATACTGTATCTTGTGCTGATAGTAGTGATCGTTTTGTCACTGTATTCCCTGATCTTCGCTCACTTTGCTGGCTGAGATTTGTTGACTTTGCAGAATGTGCCACGCCAGGGCAGGGGCGACTACCTATTCATGTGGCAGGTGCTTTGTGTATTGGATGGGGCAGGATCTCAGGGAATCAAGAGCCAATAGCTTCAGTTTTCTGCAATTTCTGTGTCTGCACATTCCCTCAGTAGTCACAGATCACAGGGAGACAAGCTGCTATCTGGTGTAGTCTCTCAGACCCCTGTGATCCCCCCAAGAGATATTGGAGCTAGTACAGGCATCAGTGGTCTGCCCACAACTGTTTTCCCCGAAATGCTCTCACTGTGCTAGCCAAGGTCTATTGTAATCTATCGCATGGGTAGAATGCGCAGCCCCAGAGAAAAGCAGAGTAGGGGAGGCTGCCTCTCAATAGCCACTTTGTGGCTTGGATGAAACGGGATCTCAGGGAGACAAGGGCTGTCAGGCCAATATAGCCTCAGTTTTGCTGAAATTTCCGTGTCTGTACGTTCCCACTGTAGTCACAGATTGCAGTGAGACCACCTGCTGTCTGGGGCAGTCTCACAGACCCCTGCGATTTCCTCATGCAATTTTGCAGTTCTTGCAGACAGCAGAGTTCTGCCTACAACTGATTTATCCTCAGTGACTGCCCTGTGCTAGCCAAAGTTTGTTGCCTGTGATTAAGACTGGGCAGGGGTGGGGGATGGGCAGGCTGGGAAGGGGCAGGGTGGTGGCGGTTGACTATCGGTGAGCCTCCTGGGGAAATGTGCGGGTTGGATCGGGTGGGGTCTCAGGGAGACAATGGTCATCAGATCAGCACAGCTTCAGTCTTGCTGCAACTTTGGCAAGGGTTCACACATTCCCACTAAAGTAACAGAGCTGCTGTCTGGGACTGGCCCACAGACCTCTAAGATCCGCCTAGGTTTGTATTGGCAGCAGTGATCTTCCTGAAACTGTCTCTGAAATGCATGCTCACAAAGCTGGCTGCCAGCTGTCTGGCCCTGAAATGTTGCAGGGCATCGCAGCTGCCCAGCAACAAAATCCCTGGGCAATCTGCAGGTTGGGTGGGGCAGGCTGATCTCCTTAGATCAGCACTTCCTATTGGCCCTGTGGGAGAGATCTGCACTCAGATATGCTGGCGAGGTCTGTAGATTGCCCAATAGGCACGATGGTGGATGCCAGTCCAACCCTAGTGTCAGGAAATGCAGTCTTTCCCCGTATGAATCTTGCATGAGGCTCTGACCCACCACTGGTGCCCCAGGTGAGTGTCCACAGGTGAGAGAGCCTGTGCATGGGCCCTTCAAAGGGGCATTCAGACTCTTTCCGTCTCACCTAGACAGCCAGAATCCCTTCTTGTTTTTAGTCAGAATTTTGGGAAACTCCTCTTCCCTGGGCAGGGGAGCCCCTGAATGAGGCCAGGACCCTCTTCTCCTTCAGGGGAGCCTCTGCAGCCTTACTCTCCCTCCTGGTGATCCTCCACAACCCATGGGTATGGGTCCAGCCCAATTCAAGACTTTGCCCCTCCTACTGGCTTCAGTGTAGTTCCTTCTTTATATTATCAGACGTACATGTTAAGATCAGCTGGACTTCAGGTGGTTCTCCACATTGATTATTTTATAATTTGACTGTAATTTCAATGTGGACCTGGGAGGAGGCGAACCCTTGAAGCTCAAATTTTAAATCACAGATATCTCATATTCTTTGTTCTGAAGGCATAATATTTTATTGATTGTTCAAATGTTGTCCTTTCTCTAATTCACATGGTGAAACCAAAGCGATTTTATCCAATTTGAGAAATTTATCCTGATTAGAAAGGTGGAGCAGAAAAAGATCTTAAAATTCATGTAGTGATATCCATCTCACCTTTTTTTCCCCCAGATAAGAAAACTGAGACCATGGAAGCTCGGTGACTTTCCTTAGGACACAGATAGCAATAACATTTTAACTCAGAAGTTTTAGTTTATACGTGTTCTTCATGTGTGAAAAAACTTTCGAGTAGCAATTGAAATAAAATATTTTTTAATTCATGGTAGTAATATGGCTTACTTGTGTAACCCTCCCCAATTTTTAAATGCTACTTCAATTTAACTTCTATGTAAACATATATAGATGCTAGAGACTTGTAAACTTCAAATTTTTGTAGACAAAAGTCATATAGACCCTTATTTTTCATAACTAATGAAAATAATTGTTTATGGAGACATGGACAATTTATGTTTTGGACTTTAAGTGATAGAAAAATCATGGTCTTTATTTTCTGTTGATGCAAATGAGAATTTTAAATTGTCAAAGTATCAGTAGAATGGTGATTTTTATATTGTTATTTTTACCGATTTTCAATTTTTGACCATGCCATTATATTTTCGATGATTAGAAATTATTTCCCTTATCTTAGAGGAGAGTTTTGTGCTCATCAAACCTGTGCATATGCCTTTTTTATATAGCCAATTGGAAACCAAGGTGGTATTTAGGTCAACGTTTTAGTCATACATTTTTTCCTCATTTACATAGAATAATCCAGAGGTACCCAACCATTGGGGCTGGAAACGGGTACCTGCCCATGGCTTGTTAGAAGCCTGGTCACACAGCAGGAGGTGAGCAGTGGGCCAGTGAGCAAAGCTTCATCTGTATTTGCAGTTGCTCCCTAGAGCTAGCATCACTGCCTCAGCTCCACCTCAGAGCATTAGAGTCTCATAGAAGCTCTGGTCCCTGGTGCCAAAAAAGTGAGGGACCACTGCCATCACTAATCTTCAACAGCAGCAGCAGAATAAAGTGTTTGGAATTAAGACCAAAGATTAAAGCTTATTGTCAGTGTAGGGGCTGGAGTAAAGAATCATAATCATTAAAATAAGAGAAGTGAGAATCGATATCTAAAGTCAGAGATCTAAGAATAAAGAGGAGGAAATGGGTACAATAAATACTTTGTACCCATAATCTAGAGAACTGAGTGACTACAATTCTTTGAGGTTAATGAGAGAGAAATATAAAATGACCAAAAAATGACTTGTGCATCTGGGCAAATACTTTTCAAGGTGTAATGCTTAACTGTGTAGGCAGTCTGTTCAGATCCCAGCTCCAATATTTATTAGTCATGTGAATTGAGGAAAGTTATTTACCTTTTTGTGTATCAGTTTCTTCATTTTCAAAGTGGTGTTAATATTAATAGCTCTTTATGAGATTGTAGAGTATTTAAATAAGATATTACAAGTGTCAGGTTCACAGTAAATGCTGAATAGATGTTATCTATTAATATTGCTCACTGAGATAGGGAATGTAGGAACAGATCAATGAAAGAAAGGTGACTGAACATTTTCACAAGTTGAATTGGGGGTGTCTTTGGGACATTCATATAAAAGTGCCTAATAGCAAGTTTTGTATACAGGTTTGGGGGGTATATATTTGAGGTTTGTCAATAATAAGTTATTTTTTTGAAACTATAGCTTTATATGCAGCCATCATAAGATATAGCATAAAATGAAATGGACAAACTGGCAGAGATGAAGTCCTGAGAAAAGATAGCATGAAATACATCATCAGTTAAGAATAGATAACCAGAGTGATAGAAATAAAACTAGAGAAAAGCAGTGTCATAGAAGTCAGAAAAGAAGTTTTAGATGGTAACAGTAGTCAACAGAACCAAATGTTAAGTAAGACATGTAAAATAACTGAAATTTAAATCTTATTGACATTGTCAATATAGAGGTCATTGGCAACCCCAGATACAGCAATGTCAGTGTAAGAATCTCTATGAAAGTATTTACTCTGTGAAGAGAAGGTTTGGAAGTAGAGTTAGTGAAGATAAACAACTTTTTTGAAAAGACATGTTTGAGAAGAGGAGTATAGAGAAAATTAATAGCTATATAGCCTGCAAAGCTTAGAAGGGTTTTGTTTGTTTTCCTTTTCTTTTAAGATGGGATATTTGAGCTGTCTTTCAAGTTCCCTTTAGTGGAGTTATTTATTTATTTGATACTACAATTGCAATTTGACAAAACAAAGTATCTTTTTGTCTGTAATATAAGTGATGCACTTTCCAACAAAACTATAGATTGTTGCTCTCTCAAATTTTAGTAGTCTGTTCCCATGGGAAACTCGTCTTGATTAAACCATCTACTATTTCGAAAAAAAACAAAAAAACAAAAAAACAAAGCACAGTTTGTAAAATCCTGGTCACATTTCTTAAACATATAAGTGTCTTCTGTTGCTATTTGATATCTAAATGGTCAACTCACATTTTATGGTGGGCTATTATATGATTTAATGCTTAACTGCTGATAAAAATTGGTGTTTATAAGCAAATGGGCTTTAGAATGTTTAGCCATGCTTATCAGTCAGAAACATCAGTAAATTAAGCTTGGTAGGCAACACGTTAGTTACTATCTAGCTGTCAACAAGCTACCATTTGTGTGTCTCAGATGTCAGTGAGAAAATGATGCAAATAGCAGAGATGCTGCTAATGTATGGACACTGTTACCTCTATCCTGCTCTGGTTCTTATCACAAAAAATAATTAATTAGTATGTATTTTTGAAATATTTAATAATGGATTTATTTGGAAGATATGCAATGTGAGTAGTAGTAAGTGTGCTGCCAACTGCCAATTTCGAATATCTAATAGTGAAGCTTATTTTAGATCTATAGGCCAGCAATAATCTGAAATAATCATTAGTAAAGCATATTCCATCCCACAATTTACATGGGCATATATATTCTCCCACTTTTTAAACACAAACAAAGGAGGATATAGGCTTTCTGGTTCTTGGACAATGCTCTTCAGTTAATTGTCAGAAGCATGTTGTCTTGGTACTATTTACTCACTAATCTTTTTCTATCCCCAAATTTTTGGACAAAGTTAACTATTATCATCAATTGGGAAGACATTAATTAGGAGTTTCATTAACAAGGAACTCAAGTTGGCAACTTGGGCAACATAAGATTTGGAATGGAGGAAATGGACTGTTGGGTTGGTCTGGAGTTTTCAATTAGCAGGATAAAGAGATTGCAGGAAGGCTGAGGTGATAAGAGTTTTGGTTACAGATGTATGAATAAGTTGACCGAGGATCAACCTGGATAGGAAGTAGAAGTTGAAAAAGGAGAGGTTATTGTAAAAAAAGTATAATTTCATTAAGATGCAGAGTTAGTTTTACCTTCACCTGTGGATTGAGACCAATTGTTTGCATGATTATATTTTATAATCTTTTATAAAAGCATTATATTATATGTATTTTTTCATTACATATGTCATTTATTAACTAATATAAGTTCGATATTTGTTTACAGAATTTTACTGTAGAGGGCTAAAGAACTTTCAAAAGAAGTATACTTTAAAAAAACATTTTTTCTGGACTTGGTTCCATAGTGTAGCGGTTAGCACGTCTGCTTTACACATAGAAGGTCCTAGGTTTGCGCCCCAGTGGAGCCATGATCCATGGTCTACGGCCATGTCACCCTGAGCAAGCCCAATGTCTGATCTTGGAAACTAAGAGGGGTCGGGCCTAGTTAGTACTTAGATGAGAGACCACCTAGGAAGACCAGGTGCTGTAAGCATAAATAATAATAATAAATAAAAAATATTTTCTTATTAACCAATGTCATCTCAATAAATTTAATTTAAAAAATTAAAAAATAAAGGGGCATTTTAAGAAAAAAATAATAAAATAAAAATATTTTTACTTTTTTTTCCTTATCTTTATAACCTTCAGAAATTCATTTTTTATGTAATATATTTTGTGATTAAAGCAACAGGAATACTTTATACATTTTCTCTTTAATATCACATGTCTCTTTAACTGCCGTGTTTTTTTAAACATATTTTATAGTCAGCTTTAGCGTTCTAAGAATTAAAATTAGTGACCATGGGATAGGATTTAATTTGTAACATTGATGCTCATGAAATTTTAGAAAATTACTTGTGTGTATGAGGAATGGTGCATGAGCTTCTAAATTTATAAAGGCAGATCTTATGTAAGTAATAGGTTTAAGCATAAATAGTATGTTTTAAATCACACCTACTCTTCTGTGTGCGTGTGTGTGTGTATGTGTGTGTGTGTGTGTATGTGAGAGAGAGAGAGAGAGAGAGAGAGAAGTGGAGGAGGAGGGATTAAGAGAGAGAGAGAGAGAGAGAGGTCTGTTATTCGCTTTTTATGTGAAAACTAAAAACGTAAAGTGCCAGGGAATAATAACAATACAGTAGAAAAGGAATAAAACAAACAAAACAATGGGAAACCCAGCTTCAAAGAGCAGAGGAAACATCCAGGATCTTCTAAGAACAACTTGTGCAACATTGAGCTTGCTCGAGACTCATTTCTCCTGATCTTTATATAGAAAGATGCTGTCGATGATATCTATCTCAAAGTTAAGTTTTATACTATAAATCTTAAAAAATGGATGCTTTTAATAATAAGACTTATAATAACTTATGAATTAACTTTCAGAAAAAATGGTAAGAGTATGTCTATGCATAAATTTTGAATACTACTATTATTATTTATTGTTTTATTCTCCAAAATATGAATAGTTTAGAGAAAGTGGTGGTTTAGGGAAATATAAAGTTTACAGAACTAAAAGTTCAAAATTATACTGAATTCTTAGAGGTGCTGTATTTGTTAACGGTAATTTAAAAATGCCTCAAGTGTTCAAGAACAGAGAGACAAAGGTACAGATCAAATTTAAAAGTATTTTAAATCTTACTTAAAATTAAATTCTACAATTTAAATTCTAATTATTATAGAAAATGTTTGATAATGTTGAATACCCATGTAAATATCTACATATTTACATGAAAAAAATAATTTTTTTTCTTTTTAAAATGCAAATCATAACTCTATCTAGATATTGGTTTTATAACTTTTTGGCTCATTTATATGAAAATGTTAATTCTAAGACTGCCTGGGGTACATTGGGGAAGGCATGTGAAGAATAGAGTCCTTTAGGAATTGCTACTGGTTTTTTAAAAATGTCAGTTTCACATTTGACAATTTGTAAAATATCTTTCTCATTCCCTCCTGCTGGCATTTTTTTTTTTGCCTTTTATCTAGAATATGTGATCTATAGACATGGGTAGCATGTTATCCTAGTTAGAATGAAAGTCTCTGAGTCAGACTGCCTGCATTTAAATTCCAACTCTATCATTTACTGACTAAATGGCTTTGGGGAAGTAACTCAAATTCTTTTTGCCTCAAGTTCCTCATCTGAAAAGAAGGGAAATCAACAGTGGTTTCTACTTTATTAGTATGCATTTAATCATACAAAAAATTGATCAATATAATGTATGTAAGGCACATAGTAACTACTCAATAAATGATCTTTTGCTTGGGTTCTACATAACCTAAATTCTTTGTAAGCTTAGCAGAAGATTATAGCAATACCTTGTAAGATTTTAACATTATCCATTAAAGAAGTGTAGAAGAAAGTAGTTCTGATGTAGTTTTCTATGTCTTAAGGAAGAACCATTTGTCAAATTAGAATAGCAGTTCCTTCCTTTCAAAACCAAAGTAAGTTCTTGGTCAGCCAATGGAGATTTTGACAATCATCATTTAATACATAGTGTATAGATCAAATTTAAGTAAGTAATCAAAGTGTATATTATCTACATCTATATCTATCTATATCAAGACTCAATTAACTAAGTAATCAAAATGTATATTATCTACATCTATATCTATCTATATCTATACTATGTTTTCACTCAATTCTGACTACTACTGACCATATATATATGCACATATATATATATACACACACATATATATGTGTATATATATATATATATATATATATATATACGTACACACATATATATATTTTTATGTGTGTGTGTGTATATATATACACAGATATATGGTGTTTTCCCAGGTAAGTAGTCAGAATTCTACAGGATTCTGAAGTTTTGAATACACACAGAACTGTAGAACTTGATCATCATTACAATGAACTATACATTTAGTTGAAGAAACAAGGCACGCACATGAAACATATATGATGAATAGAACTATCACATGACCCAGCAATTCTACTTCTGGGCATTTATCAGAAGAAAACAACACTAATTTGAAAAAAAGATATATGCCCCCTTCACTACGTTCACTATAGCATTATTTACAATAGTTAAGATATGGAAGCAACCTAGGTGTCAATCGATAGATGCATGGATAAAGAAGTTGTGGAGTGTGTGTTTGTATATATACACACAATGGAATGTTAGCCATGAAAAAGAACAAAATCTTGACATTTGCAATAACATGGATGGAACTCTCAGAAGTTATTATGCTAAATGACTAAGTCAGATAGAAAAAGACAAATACCATGTGATTCCACTCATATGGAATCTAAAAACACAAAACTAATGAACAAACAAAATAATACAAAAACAGACTCATAGATACAGAGGACTAACTCCTGGTTGCCATAGGGGAGGGGTTTGGAAGAAAAGGTTAAAAAAGTGAAGGGAATTGAGAGGTACAAACTTGTAGTTATAAAAAAATAAGTCACATGGATGTAATATGCAGCACAGGAAATATAGTCAATACAGAATAAATTTGTAAACTGCAGATGGTTACTAGACAATGTGGTGATTGCATTGTAAAATACATAAATGTTGAATCAGTATGTTTTATACATGAAACATACAATATTGTATGCCAACTATATTTTAATAATAATAAAAAATATGGTAGAGTGTGTGTTAGTATTATAACAAGTCAATAAATGCAATAGAAATTCAAAAGAAATTATGACTTCATAGATTAGATATGTTTAGAGTTTGGTTTAGTAAGAATGAATAACATTTGAATAAGCAAGGGGACATTCTAGGAAGAAAGAAACATAAAAGCTTGGGTGTGTGTGGAAGGGGAGAATAGATCAGATGTGGGAAATCATGATGAATCATAAATGCTCACTCCTTATGGTCAGTAAATGGTAGAATTTTGCAGATTTATCTTTGGACTCAAAAGCAAATGACCATTAAACAGTTGATGGGATGAATTGATCCTTGTCACCAATTCAATTTAATGCCATTAGATGTGTGATTTTAAGTGAAATATTTAATTATATATGACTTTTCTTTAAGCTGTGCTTATTTGGTAAATATTCGGGTATTGATTTGCATATTTTCTATCCTGATACATTAAAGGTTTTGATGTACTTGTTCATCATAGTTATAAACTTGGATATTTTATGTTTAGTACTGTGCTGTTAATTTGGAAGTTGTTGACTGTCTTAGAGTACAGTAGTTACTTGGATGTGGGACAAGGGTTCTATGGATAATAAGCATAATTCGTTGGACAATGCTTTCTGAATCTATGAGAAGACATCTGAATAATGAATAGTATAACATTAGAAAAATATGAGTGGTTCACTTTTTTATGCAATACAAAAGAACAATAACAGATTTTAAAATCTTATACATAAAATACAAATTATGTTTTAATAAAGTAAATTGTCATTTAAGAAAATAAAAGGTTTTGTGGTCAACAACAAATTAATGTCCCATAGCATGAATTTTATATCAGGGAAAAAATTAAGACTTGTATTTATTCTCTAAACATTATGAGTTATAATACTTTACATGAAATAACTACTATAGAAACCTTTCGATGATGTTATTTCTTAGCATTAGCCAATTTTATCAATCTATAAAGTGTTAATCATTGCACTCCTTTTTTATCTCATTAATTAATTTAGGCCTGGAATCACATTATTGCCAAAACATGTGAATTCAAAGTGCATTTCTCTTTTTTTTTTTTTCTTCCAGGGGAATCTTGAGGAGTTTGACACTTTTCATCCTCCAGCCATCAATCATCTTGTGGAGGAAAGCTATACACTGGTAAGTCTCATCATTCTAAGTGCTCTCTCTGAAGTTCAGTATAATAATGCCTGTTGCTGGATTGTAACATAGAATAAGCAGGATTAAAGACATGTCAACATCATTACTTGACTAATTGGAGAATGACTTTTTTTTTTCAGACAAATTGGTATCATCAGGATTTTGTTTTCATTTTTAATTACTCTAATAAGAGGAGTGCAATTAAAATTTGTAGATGTAAAACAAAAATTATGTACAGAATGGAAACTAGTATTTTTCTTAAAAGTCTAAGGTTCTGGTGGTATTACTTATAAGTAATTTTTAAGATATTGTATTTATTGACACCATGGCCCACAAGCAATAGTTGAACGTGCATCCATGAAGATGTCTGAAAGCTGCACTCAAACAAAGTCTATTAAATTCTATCAGTTTTGGTAATATATACTAGTTATTTTATATATTGAAATGCAATTTTAAAGTTAAACGATTCTTAGGCATTTTTATAGCATAAAACCTATTATATGCTGTTTTGCTTTAGTATAGTTTTTTCTATGTCATCTGCAAATAGTATTAGTGTATCCTGGTATTATGTTTCTGAACAACCTCCCAGCAAGCAATCAATCTCTCTTCCTTTCTCTCTCTCTCTCTCTCTCTCTCTCTCTCTCTCTCTCTCTCTCTCTCTCTCTCTCACACACACACACACACATTCACACAAACACACACACACAAACACAAACCTTCACTCATTTATTAAACATATTTAGGTCACCATTAGTTAATTTAAGTTTTCCTAAGTTTTTGAGGCTCTTCTCATTTCCTCATGTACTTTAGAACTATGATCCCGTATGTTTTTGATGAAACACTTCATCATTTAAAATGTTTAATATGCACTCAAATATAAGTGCATTATTTATAAATCATATAAATTTACCAGTATCTTTACAGATATATATATATATATAACAATAGTAAAAATATAAAATATAAACAATAGATATTTTAAAAGATACAATAACAATATATATGTATAAAAGTTTTAGTGAAACTTTGAGAACCACAGTTCTAGAAATCTTCTGCTTTCTCCTATTTCTATTAACTCCCAGAAGTTGTATTGGAAACTCAAAGACACTTATGAAAACTCTTTTAAGCATTATATTGAATAGATATACTTCATGTGCAAGTCAACAAGTGTATTTATACATTTTTATATACAAATGTGTGTGTCATGTGGTTATATGAATGAGATTGGCTGGGCCAAGAGTTTGAAGTGGCTTAGAGTGGCACTCAGTGATCTTATCTGAATGTTCTCCTTCTGGAAAGCATAAGAAGTAAAACAATTCTGAAAGACTGTTGTAGAGAACCAACAAGCTAAATAATTAGGAATGACACCTTGAGTCACATGGAATACTTCCAAAGCTATCTCTCCAACTTGACACCTTGGCCAAGCAGATAAATACCTTTATGGTCACTATATGATAGTATTCTTTAGTCATGCATACACTTGCCAATTTTTTCTCAATAGCATTCTCAGTGTGGGCCACTGGATGTTATACTCTAGGAGAAAAGAGGAAGATTAAAGGGTTATAGGAAAAGTCATTTAACCCAAAGTATTTTTGCACATGTGAAACAACAATCTATAAGAATTGTTTTTCATTGTACTAGATAACTTCTTTTGACTGTTGAGTATAAATCAAGAGCTTCCCACCCCTATCCCTTACAGTAAGAGCTCACATTTAACAGGACTCAAGCCTCATTTTAAATCTGAAGTCAGACAGGGAGATGGTGAGACAAATATGACTTTCCAGACAAGCCCCACCTTCATTAAATCTTTAGCATAAAAGCCTTCATAATTGCTGATACCACTTATTTGAGCCCTTTTCTAATTCAAGAACCTAATATTCACTGCTGAACCAGTTAGAGATCAATTTAAATGCTCTATAATCCAGGAACCAATTCTCCATCTCTTATCTTTGAAAATCTGATGTCAAATACCTTGCAGAAATACGGGTATATTGTATCTACATCATTTTTTAAATCTACCAGTCTAGATTTAAAACTATCAAAAATTCTAGATTTACAACTCTATGAAAAACTCTATCAAAAATTTAAAAAATAAGCAAAGTAAAATGATGCTTGTCAGGCACAACTCAGTGAATCTTTAATGACTCTTATTTATTATGGTTTTCTCCATAGGCCAGCCAGCTGATAATTTATTTAAATTTAAAGTTATTTAGTGAGATCAGTCTCTACCTCACTATGCCATAGCACGAGTAATCTAGCTTATCTTTCATAACAAACAAAAAAATCACTATTGCCAGGCATTACGTTCTCTATACTTGGTTCCTAGAACTTATTCATGACTTTGCTCTAAAGCGAAGCAATCAATTCTGTTGTTTCATTTTGAATAGAATTGTTATGTTCTGTTCTGTGTTCTGTGTAATCAACCATTTCATAAATGTATCTGAGTTGTCTGCTTTAGAAAAAAAATAATAAAAGGAAAGTTAGTGTGGTGCTTTTCTAGAACACGGGTGAAGATTTAGCAGCTCTTGTGCTCAAGTTGCTGGTAAAAAAATCAAAAATCATAGACTCCAAAGGTGAGGATAAAGTGTGGTGTGGGAGAAGCAAGTTGGTTGGCTTGTCTCTTCACTGAATAAACCATGGACACTGTTCAAGACAGAAGGACTCACTCTTCAAATTTTCAAGACTTTCTCAACTGGAATTTCTCTAATTGGATTAGATTAACTATGAGACGCTCTTCTTTTCCTTAGCCATCACCAGACCATTAATATATTTAACTCTTTTATTTGCTCTAAGTCTTTCCTTTTCCCAGTATCCCTCCTAAGTGTTAATATTAGCCCAATAACCTCTGCACTTCTTCTCTTTAGCCTATAGCTTTCATGGTTGAATTCCTCTACTCTAGTAGCTTCAAAAATCATGTATATCTAGTGACATTCAAATCAATATGTCCTCTTAGGATCTCATTCCTGAAAATCGAATCAGCAAATCTATTTGATAGCACATTAGCCTCTTAACCCCCAATGTATTAAAATTGAATTCACAGTGTTTTCCCACAAACCTACTTTTGTCTTTCCCATTCCTGTGATATAGAAGTACCATCTATCCAGTTCTCCAAAAAGAAACCTGAGAAATACCTTAGATACCTGTTGTAACTTCTCACATCTCTTGTTATATCACTCATGAAGTCTTTTCAATTTTACCTGTGGAAAATGGTACAGAAATTAAGGAAAAAACAGATATATATATATATATATATATATGATATATATATATACGTATATATATATGTGTGTGTGTGTGTGTGTGTATATGTATATGTATGTATGTATATACATATATATACATATATGTGTATATTTTATATTATATATATATATATATATATATATATATATATATAGCTAGTATGAAATGCTGTGGTGGAAACTAAATTCATTAAGAGAATTTAGTTTAGACTATGATTACCATAGTCTAAAACAAGAACAATAAGGCAATGCATCCCTATGTAAGAAATACACAAGTATTTTATCATTTAGTTCATTATATTTTTACTACAAAATCTTTTTTATTTTATTACTACTTTAGCATTTTTACCCATAAATATATATGCATGTATCTTTGTAGAACCATAGTATAATTTTCCAATAACCCCAACAAGTTTAACATTCAAAATTTTTTATTATATGATAACAACAGTGAGAAAAAAAGTTCTGTACCATATATGTACATAACAAATGCTTCCACATGTAGTGATCAACATATATAGTCTTCTCTAATACTTCTAAATTTAATAGGGCATTTGACATACATTTGGCTGATTATTAATCATGTTTTAATATGTTTGTACAGTAACAGCACAACCAAAAATATTCTTTGAAGGATGCATATATACATCTCTCTATGGTACTGGGCCATATTTGTGAACTAGGGTATCGTTGTCCTGACAAGATGGAGAAGGACATAACTCATCCATCTCTTTCTACCTCCAAATTTAATGCTTATACTTTTATTTCAATTGGTTTGAACATCATAATAAAAGATTTCGTACATTTTCTGAATATATTTTTTTATTACTGGAAGAAGAACTCTCGGTTGACCTGAGGATATATGGTATAATAAAATTTATCATTTATATTGTGTTCCAATTTCTATTGAATTATAGAAGACTTTCTCCACATGTGTAAGATTTTCAGGAATCTGACTCTATATTCCTATCAATGGCCAAAGTGAACTGAATTAATAGAAGGAATTACCCCTTTTTATTTATTTTACCGAGGTCAAGTCTCCAGAGAAATGCTACATTGTTGCAGACAATACATTCTCTGGTTTGCTGGCAGACCTTAATGGGATGTTAAAATCGATTGGAGCAATTTCTCTGTCACCTGAGAAGCATTGTAGGTTTTGTGGTGTATTGCAATTTCATAACCTTCCATTGTCTTTTTAAAATTTTTATATCACTAAACCAAGTGTCTTCCTTTGCTTATGAGACCACAGGTTCCTTTTTATGAGGAAACAGTTCTTGTAAATGTGTTATATACCTGGAATCCAGGCAGACCCACCACAGTCGTTGTGTCAAAGCCGTGACAGGTAAAATTGCATTTCATAAGAACTATACTGAAAGTGAGGAGGCTAAGATTGCATGTTTGCAAGTAATAACGGTACTGTTATATTGAGAAAACAGTGCCCCCTTGTGAAGGCAGCCTCATTTGTGTGAATACTGTTCCAGTGTTTAAGCACAGATTGCAGGATAAAATAAAGAAAAGCAACTTTATTTTCATCTACAGTTGTCTATTTTAATCCCTGTCAGAACAGTTATTTCCCTGCCTCTTGAGAAACTCGGGCAGGCTCCTTGATTATTTGGTAACTAAATGATGGTAAAACCATCACTTGATCACTTCAGAACTTTAAAACACGGTGTCAATTTATGTCCAGTCCAAGAATTAATGTTGAGACTTCTCTCTTCCTTGCCAGTTTGGGGCATTTGCAAATCTGTAGTTCAGGAAATATGGAGTGATAAGCTCCTTTCCCTCTCTTTGTTCAAACCTTTGTATGATTTCTCCTCCTTCAGCTCTCCAAAGGCACTTGCAAAATGTTTAGCCTTGGGGCACGGAGAGAGAAATGGTATGGGGGTCAATAAAGTTCTTATTTAAACAATAATGGCCTGGACTGGTAGATATGTAAAGTTGTTTCTTCCTTGTCAGTACATATGTGGTTTCATCAAAGACCTCAACAATCTCTACAATATTATACAGCAGTTTCCTTTATGCAAGTAGCAAACTTTTCTGAGATTCGTTGCTTAAAACTCTGTCAGCACTTCATTGTTATCTCTAGTCTTTCTTTGTTAGCTCTGTTTATGCCTTCTGGGACATGTGCTCAGGGCTCTTTATATTTCTCAAGTTCTGAAAGTTGAAATGTCCCCCAAACTATAGCACAGGTATTTAACTCCCTAAATTTTTTCTTGAGTCACTCTTAATTTGAGATTAGTAGATTTTACCTGAAATTCCTGAAAAGTCAGTGAGGGAAGCTTATAGTATAACTTTCTCCAGAGAAATTCTCTTCAAATATCATCCACTTCCTTATTTTCTCAATGTAGATGACAGATTTAAAAGTTACCTAAATTTTAAGTTACCTAAATTTATCTAAAATTTGCATCTATTTTAAATGTATTTCACCAAATATTCATTCTAATTATCTCTTACATGCATAAAGTCAGAAAGGAATATGAATTCTCTTATGATCATTGTTGACTCAAGAAAAATCTAGTAAGCCAGTTCAAATCGAGCTGTGAAATAGTTTGTGTTATGGTTATTTTCAAATACACAGATATTCATACTTTATTCTTAGGTGAAACTGCTTAATCATTATGAAATTTCTATAATGAATTGGAGAAAGTGGAAATGAGTGAGTGGATCAGATATGAAATACTTAGAACGAGTGATTTGGGACATCTGATTGCAGTGCTGAATGTAATATAGCATTTTATCATTTCTTTAAGAAATGCCATTGTGACAGTTATTCAATTACTATGAAAATGTTGTGGGTTTATAGTCATAAAAGTTTTACATTCTAAGGTATGTTATTTTCTCAAGACACCAGGCATTCACATGGAGCAATAATATGACAAATAGAACTAATAAAATGACAAATAGTACTTTTTGGAGGAGAAATCCCTTCCTAAGTCAGAAGCAGTTAGAATATACAAACCTCTGTTCATAAAATCTTGTGCAAACTCACTCTGGAATAAATTTTAAAGACATTATTTAAATATAAATATTAATACTTTAATGATGGTGACAAATGCTTATCACAATTTAATTACATATTACTGAAAAATTTATCTTTCATCAGTTGCATCTCATGACAGTGGCAATGCAAATGTTATTCACAAAAAACCTAAAAATGCATTTGAAATGATCAAACATGCATTGAGTATTATCAATATAAAAATACAGGAAGTATACATGAGTAGAAATAAATAATATACATTTTAGTTAAAACCAAAATAATTAGAGAATATAAATTAAAGCTCCCATTATGAAAAATGTATATTTGAAATAATTCCTGATCATTATTTTGCAAAATTATTTGGAGCATAAAAAAACTAAAGCACTATTTTGCTGAGGAATGAGCATGGGCATTACTAAGCCACCCTCCCGCTTTTTAGAACTTAATTACATCTTGAGCATTTTTACTTAGGACCTAACTTGTAATGCAATATAGTAATTGAGTAGCAGTGTCTAATAAGAAAGCAGTCTTAGGACTTAAATAATAAAAATAACAATATAGCTTTTAGATAATTCTATAGTGACTCTCATGTTTTATCAGGAAAAAAAATGTGTGCAGTTTGAGGTCTGACAGTAAAACACATGAGGGATCACTTGAAGAGGATGCAGGAAAGACAGCAATAGATATGAAGTTTTGTGAAATATTTAAATGTAAAAACATGGAAGTTAGATATATTTAGAGAAAAGAGCTTTCCTTTCTTCAAGTGCATAGTAGATATCATGTGACGATTTAATTTTGCTTCCACTGAGAATGAACAAGAATCTTTGCTTTTATATGTGTAATACTTCATTACCCCATGAGATAAGTGCATGCATCTATGGCATGGCTGGAGAGGTGGAAGCTCTCAAGCCTTCTTTACTAGGTAAGTTTGTAGGAAGACTAGGATGTGGCTGAAGTATGGCTTTTCTTCTATATGGAAACCAAGAGATGAGGTGTTTGAGAATCCTTTTTTTATGGGATCAGTGTATAGAGTACTGACGTCTGTAATGAAATAAATGTAAGGTAAAGAGGAACTTTTGAAATACTATGTTTTCTGATTTCTGAAGAAAATTTTGCAGCTATGTGTATTATTTGCTATACATTTAAAATAATTAGTTCTAATTAATTAGTCATAACTGTGATGAATTTACATATATTTAGTAATTTATAAAATATGATTAAGGTTTGTTTTTGATTAATGTTATAAACTTTAATGGAGGAATTTCTTGTATAAATAAATAGGTTAAGTATAATTTTCACTTTATTTTAATTACTAAATTTCTATACTTCTAGTACAATGTTATTTTCTGAGAGAAAGCACAATTCCATCCAATGACAGATTTATATAAAACCAGCATCAGATTTTTTTGGAGGCCTAAAAAATACAAAAGCATGAAACATGTTAAAGGAACAGCCTAATTACAACCATATAATTCAATGGGCTTTTTGCTCTATGATTTTTGAATTATGGAGAATAGAAAAATAATTAATGGAAAAATCACTTCTAAAATAAGAATTTGGCATTTGGCTTTAGTTTATTGTATTTTGTTCATTCTAGTGGCGAAAATAAAACTTAATCAATGTAAACCTTAACTACTGCTCAATCTATCTAAAGTGCAATAAATTAGTTTAATGATTTTATCTATAGTTTAAAATGAAATACCCAGTGTGTACAACTTATGAAGGGTGATTTTAATTTACAGTTATTCCCTAAAGTAAGTGGCAATATTCTTGTCGGGCAGCATTCAGATATGAAAGGGAAAGTGATTCTCTATTGCTTTCATTTAACAAACATTTATTCACTGTCTACTTCACGTGCCAATAAATTAGAATGCTATATATGAGAATAGCATATCAGAGCCAAGTAAGAGATAGGACACCAAAATTGCCTTAAATAACAGGGGTTTATCATTATATAGCAACAAGTAAGAACATACAAATTTCCAGGTTTTTTAATTCTGGAACATAAATGTCATGGAAGATCTAGGAAAGTTCCTTCTTGTAGCTCTGCCTTCTTGAGTCCATGGGCCTTCATTCTCAAGTTCATTCCTTTAAGGACATAAGATGACTTATCTGCACATGTCTGCTTTCTACAACTTTTTTAGAAACCTCCCTGCAGACTCAAGTTTCACTGACTATATTTGGAAAATAGCATTACAACATAAAGTGCCTCACATTTTCATATTCTATAATGTGAGATGGATGTATTGGAATACATGTGTATGTACATGGAAGGTGAGTAGCTGTTAAATGAGCAACCAGTAATGTTTGATAGAAGAACCATAAATAAAATTGCTGTGGTTTATAGACTAGCATCTATATCCCAGAATATCATCGTGGCATTATAAATGTGAAAATAATATGGATATGCTCCTAAATTGGAGGAATTGGACCAAAATAGTTGTTACATTTTAAGCAGAGAAAAAAGCACAAGTAAAGTGGAAGCATTCTTTTTAATATTTGATTATAAAATATTTCCTCATATGGAGCAGGAGATATTTGAACTTGTTAGCAGTAAATCTTTAACTTCTTCAAATTAAGATGATTATAATTTCAATCTTTATATTCAACATCTGAAGCTGAACTAAGTATGAAGTTAAAATTATTGTGTCAAGCATTGTTATAAACCCTTTATATGCATTGAACTTCATATGTATTAACTCATAATGATACTAAGAAGATATCATTGTTTTTTCTCATTCTACTGGTTAGAAATTTGAAATTCAAAACAGGATATATCAGAAATTTGAGACTGCCAATTTTCTAGTTTCTCCTTTAAATCTTACCCCTTAGAAAAACATACTGAGAGATATCTGTGATTTGAAATAAAACCAACCTTACAATTTAATTTATTTTGAGTAGTATTTTCTTTAGGGAACTTATTTGATACTTCAAAAATTAGTATAAAGCCAAAAATTTTTGTAAAAAATAAAAAATGCCCCTAAAGTATTGTGCATATTAACCATGTGTGAATTGGAAATTCGATTCTGAAAAAGGTTATTTTCTGAGACCAGTGGTATTTGTAATAATAAACAATTTCAAAAGATTAGAGATATAAATCCTTTATCTGATATATTAGTGACATGAGCAACAGAAACTCTCGTTAATCACTGCTGGGAATGCAAAATGGCACAAGTCTCTTTGGAAAACATTTTGGCATTTTTAAGTTTTTTTGTTTGTTTTATGAAACTAACAATACTTTTATAATTTTCAGCAATCACACTCCTTGGTATTTGCAAAAAGAAGTTGAAAACTTATATTGCAGACTTATTTCTACATAAAAGCTTGCACATAGGTGATTATAGCAGATTTATTTATAACTGCCAAAAGTTGAAAGCAACCTAGATGACCCTCAGTGGTAAATGGATAAATAAAATGTGGTATATCTAGATAAAGCTATCAAGCCCTAAAAGGCATGGGCAAGACTAAATGCATATTAATAAGTGAAAGAAGCCAATCTGAAAAGGCTGCATACTGTATGATTCCAACTATATGACATTCTGGAAAAGGCAAAACTATTGAAGCAGTAAAAACATGAGTGGTTGCCAGAGGTTACGAAGGAGGGATGAATAGTGGAGCACAGAGGATTTCTGAGGGCAGTGCAAATACTCTGTATAATGATGGCTGCTGCTGGGTTTTGTTGTCCCCTTCCTCTTCCTCCTTTTTCTTCTCCTATTACTCCTACTATTAAAATAATAATTTTAGCAGATACCTCATAAAATCACTTAGTGCTTCAGACACTGCACTATGTGTTTTTACGTATTATTTCATTTTGTGAATGTAGAAATGTCTAAATGTGGAGAATTTTTATATGAGTTTATTTGAGCCCAACTGATGACGTATGCTTGGGAGCAAGATCTCAAGTGCTCTGAAGAATAACAGTTTTGCAGCTTCTTTTATGCATTTGGAATTATGGAGGGACTGTAAGGAAGATTGCATGGAGGTAGGAGAGAACAGGTAAGAATTGGATTACAGGATAGTTAAGAAGATTACATGCTTTCTGGAGGGCGGTAATGGCTCATTTCAAAGGTTTGTTAACCTAGATGCACAGAAATAATGGACAGGGCTTGCTTAAGGCAATAATAAACCTTTTACTAAAATGTATATTCCTAGGGTGTGACTTCCCACCATGACCTGCCCAGTTAAAAATTTATGGTCAGATCACCCTGTGTGGTTATGTTCCATAAAATCCCTTTTTTTCTTCTACAGCTCTCTCTCTCTTTTTTTTTTTTTAACATAAATCAATCCAAAGGATGCATTGATGACCAACCTTTTGGTCAGATAATGTGGTCTCACAGCACAAGAAAAGCTCACTCCTAAGAAGCCCTCAGTATCAAGGTCATCTTATTGACCATTAGAAATGTAGCAATACTATAACCATGGGATTTGAGTTGAGGCATATTTTTTTCTTCAAAGGGAAGGGCAGGTAAATGGAAGGCAGTCAGGTCTTATGGCTTTCATTGTGGGGGATGGGGATGGGAGAGAAACACTCTGGATCATTTCTATTCTGTGAACTATCATGATCCAAGTTTTGCCTTCTGTCTTATTTTTCTGTATCTGGCATCTAGTATATCATTTACATAAGCCATGAAGAATATTAAGTTATGTTATACACATTCTGTAATCATAAGCGATTAGGCTATATAGAAAACCTGAAGAACCAGTATAACTATTATTATGACTAATATCATTAGCATGCAGATAAAGACAAATCAAACAAAATGGATTCTGAGTTCAGTATCAATCCATAAGTACGCAGGCCTTGTCGATGTCTTCAGATAGTTGTCCACTCCTGATGTCAGGGCTTCTGGTCCTAGAGGAGTCTGATGTCTGTAGGTAGGTAGCTGTCCATGTAAGATTAGGCGTCTGATAAGGTTTGGAGAGTGTCTTTTATTTGATGTATTTTCCAATAAACAGAATCTCTAGTTGGCAGTCAAATAATCTTTAAAGTTTTTTTCTCCTGAGAGCTGATTGTAAAAGAAAGCAGTTACCAACTTAACATTTTCTTGAAGTGACTCTATTGAACCATGAGAATAGTGTAAAATGTCTTCTTTCAGTAATGTCAGCTCATAGGTTCCTTCATTTAAATCCAGTTTAAATGCACTGTGATGCATGAAGAAATGCAAAAATGAAAAATGGGAGCCAGGGAGCAAGGAAGAACCAAGTGGCCGTGCTGGGTTTCCCATGGCCCTGACTGTTTAATTTACAACCATTGTTTACTCATACGAAATACCCTAGAAGTTTTACTACATATATTGAAATTTTAGCCCTTAAAACTTCAATGTCAAATAAAAACTAAGAAGTAGTCTATTAGCATTCTTTAACTTGGACAGCTTATAATCTCTAAACCATTTCTCATAGACATAAAGTCAATTACTAACATTGACTTATTTTTGTAAAATCCAGGCAAAATAAAGATGTCTGTTTTCTGTAAACCAACAAAATTAAGCTACATTTTATTTACTAAAGATTAATTTTAGATCGCATGAACTCGAAAAGCATTTGAGTTAGTTTCTATATTTCTGAGAATTTTGAATACCCAATCTTTATAAGCACTTGCCTTTAAATTAATTTTAACAATACCATCCAGAGGTAAGAACCTGTCACACTTATAACACACCTATATACACAGACAAACAGCACAGTTGGGTCCAATTTTTGTTTTGGAAGCATTTACATTTTATATCTGTCCTTGACAAGTCAAGTTCCAAATGACCTTTCCCCTTTTAAAATAAGGACAGTTGTTTTTCTTTTTTTTTTCAGAAGGTTATGTTTATTTTTTAAAATTTTTTCCTCATTAGAAAAGAGTCAGCAATACAAAACATATAGGAAATAAAGTCGTATGTAATCTCATCCTTGAGAGATAAGGTGTTCACAATTTGATTTGTTTCAGAATTTTCTAATATATATAACAACAAATATGTATATATTTAAATAATCATGATTAATAATTAATTATCCTTCATAACTTTCTTTTTCTTCTGGTCATTTTATTTGGAGTTTAAATGGATTATTATTATTATTATTTTTACAATTCAACAGTAAGTAATATATATTTTTCATTGTATATTCGCTGCCCATATTTAGATTTCTTTCTGTCACCACATATTTGACCCCTTTTACTCCATCTACCTCCCCTCTTCCCTCTGGTAACCATTAGTATATTGTCCATGTCCGTGAGTCTCTGTTTGTTTGTTCTGTTCATTTGTTGCTTTTAGGTTTATATCCCACATATAAGTGATATCATGTGATTTTCAACTTTTTCTGTCTGGCTTATTTCGCTTAGCATGATTATCTTGAGGTCCATCCATGTTGTAGCAAATGGCGGTATTTCATCTCTTCTTATGGCTGAATAATATTCTGTTGTATATATGTACCACAGCTTCTTTATCCAATCATCTATTGTAGGACACTTCGGTTACTTCCATGTCCTGGCCCCCATGAATAATGCTACTATGAACATTGGCGTGCAAATATCTTTTTGAATATATGTTTTCAGATTTTGGGGGTAAATACCCAGTAGAGGGATTGCTGGATCATATGGTAGATCAATTCTTAGTTTTTTTGAGGAACTTCCATACTGTTTTCTATAGTGGCTGTACCAATTTGCAGTCCCACCCACAGTGTATGAGGTTTTTTGTTTTTTGTTTTTTTTTTCCCCCTCTGCATCTTCTTCAATACTTGTTATTACTTTCAAGACAGCTATTTCTAATACATTGAATAATTGGGTTAACACCTAAATGACATCATAGGTTGATCTGTTTATTTAAATCTTCATTTTGAAGTTTCAAGAGACCAGTTAAATATTTTCTCCAGCCATTCTTCCTAAATTATAGTTGGCTTTTTCTAATTGTGCAAGAAAAAATTAACTTAGAAGTATCAGAGGATATTCATCTTGGCCATCTTGTCAGCCTTGGAAGCACAATTTTCCATATTAATTTTGAGATGTGTGGAGTCTGAACAAACTTCTGGGGTAAAGCAGCCTCTATGTGCACATCTCCAAATACCTATGGAACTGCTTCATGTCCTAGAGGAAATTTTTCCCCAGGCAACCCCACAAAGATTCTTAGTCACCTAAGAATACTTAAGCAAGGACCAGTGAGAGTTCACCAAATGCTGCTAGAACGACAGGACTTTCCAAGGCTTGGGCTCATCTCTCAGGCCTCTCTTTTTGGGTGAACCTATCCCAAGGCACTCTGCCCTTTTCCTCGGGGCTCTTAACTGGTTTCTCCAGGCTCAACTGTGCTACCAACTACACCGGACAACTCCCGGGGTCCATCTCTGCCACTCTGGATTTGGGGATCTGAACAATTATCATCACTCCATTGGCTATTCAGGTTGAAGAAATAAGTATCTTTTCTTTTTCAGAGCTAAAGAGAGTTTAGTCTCTCATTTAACCAGCAAAGATTTTGTTCAGGGTGGTCGTGGGTGGGCTTCTTGAGAATCCTACTGACTACGGCAAGTAAATGTCAACACTGAAATGTTTAAACCTGCAGAAAATTTTTATGAATTTATTTGAGCCAAACTGAAGACATATCCCAGAGAACAAGATCTTAGATATTCTGGAGAATAGCAGTTTTGGAGCTTCTTTTATTTATTTGGAATTAAGGAGAGAATGTAAGGAAGAATACATGAAGGTGGGAGAGAACAAGGTAGAGATTGATTTACAGATAGTTAACAAGATTACATGTTTTTTGGAGGATGGTTATGGCTTATTTTAAAGGTGCATTAACTTAGATGCAGAGAAGCAATGCACCCAGATTTCTTACAGGCCACAGACTGGTAGCAGTCTGTAGTCCTGGGGGTTGGGGACCCCTGTCTCATAAATGCAATAAGGTTTGTCTTTCCTCCAAACTTTCTATCACCATTTGCACTTCTTTATCTAGGATATTCTTTATTTTTTATCTGCCTTTTCAAGTCATGTCTTCCCTTTGAGTCAAACTTTTTATCGCTTCCTCGTGGAATCTTTATTTTTCTTTCAGAAAGTTCCCTTTTCTGAAAAAATATTAAACTTAATATTGGTAGAAAAGAGAGGCAAAATGTACAATTATGAAGTATAAGTTGTTATTCTAGTGTGATGCATATTTAAGATATCAGTCTCTAGAATCAAATACCCGCAGCACACACTCACACACACACACACACATCCCAAACAAACAAACAAACAAACAAATTTTCCTCTACTTATTGGCAGTGTAAACTTGAGCAATAACCTAACTTTTCTTGTATCAGTTTGTCATCTATAAAATGGACTAACAGTAGTACACACCTCATAGAATTTTGTGAATATTAAAACACATATTATATATATATAGTACTTAGCATTGTAATGTATGGAAATTATACAGTGATCTTCATTTTAGGGTTGTGGGTGGGACTGACATCTATTTCTTTATTGTCTATATAAAAAAATCAAATTGCCTTTGTATTTCTACTATGTCCTATGCAACCCCAGAGCTCAATTGTCAGTTGATTGCAATTTCTCTCTTAATAGTTCCCAAAGGGTTTCTTTTACAAAGAAGCATGATTAATTTGAGTGTAAACTATTTTCACATAGATACATTGACTTTATATTACTGTGGATGACTTTGTCCTACTACCGTGGTTTTCTTAACTACATAAATATTTATATAACATAATAAAAATAAATATAAAATATAAGTCAGCAGCTGTTAGTGCACATATTTTTGTTGCTGAAAAATTTAATTATAGGCATTGCTAGCTAAACCAATCAAAAAGCAGGTAACTCTGGAAGGTCAATTCTGAATTATTGTTACCCATAATCATTTCCCAAGCCATTAAGCTTATAAAATCCAATTGAAATTGAAAGTCATAAAAGTAAATTATAGAAAAGCTGCCCAAGTAGGTCCTGAGAGTTCTATACATGTGAGCAAGATACTTGTCTACAGAAATTATTTCAACTGGATTACCCACAATAGGACTGCTCTAGTAAATGTTATGTGGCCATTACCATTTACAAACCCATATCACAAAGACATTTTAATTAATCAACCCCAAACAATCCAATGAAGTGAAGTGCTAAACTGAAGTAGTTTTTAAATGTACCTATAAAATGGATAGCAAGTCTCTTCAATTAAAAGAAGAAAATAACACAGTGAAACAGAAATAACTATTCACTTAATTAAACCAGATGTCTTTTGTTACAAAAGAGATTGATGTGCAAAATTAATCAACTATTAAGAAATAAGTCTATATCATATAATTCTAATGGAGGATTAAAAAGTAAATATATTTCAAATCAAAGTTTTTCTCTCCTTTTTTGTTTCTCTCATTATCAACTTATTCCAAGTCTCATTTCTTATGTCAAGTAAGATTCCTTTTGTCATTTATAATTCATTGAGATTGTCCTTTTTTTAAGTGAAATATACTGAAACAGTGTGGATGACATATGAATAAAATTTAATGTTGTAATGTAATGTATTATTTCTAGAGTGAATAATATTTTCTTATTATGTTCTTAAGTCTTTAGAAAACAAAGGTGTAAAGACATCAGTAACTCTCAAAATCAAATCTGACTGAATAATTTATGGCTATTGGATTTGGTATATGCTGTTAACAGTTTGCACAAGGAAGTGTGAAAAGTAAATGTAGAATTCCTTCTAGAAAACAATGAAGAAGTGAAAAGAATATGGGCTTTGCAATCTAAATGACTGAATTGGAATTTCAGCTTTGGAAAATTACTTAGCCTCTCTGAGTCTTAATTTTCTCATCTGTGAAGTGGGAACACAGTTTTAAAATGATGAAGGAATAAATCCTATAGAATAATATAACAATTATAAAATATATGAACATAACAACAGAATCCCAAAATACGTAATGCAAAAATTGACAAAACTGACAAAATGAACCTTTCAATATTAATATTAAAAATGTTGATACCACACTTTTAATAGCTAATAAAACAACTGGGAAAAAATTGACAAGAGTAAAGAAGACTTGAATAACAATATAAACCAATTAGACTAACAATTGTAGAAAAAACTACATCTAATAATGGCAAAATAGAGACAGATAATATTTCCTGTGCATAGAATGAATCACATAAATAGCAAAGGACAAGCTTTACGTATTGAGCTGTGACCAATGTGTGAGGACTTTTCAAAATAAAATGGAAATACATTCGATTTTAAATAACAATCAGTAATTTTTAATTACCAAAAGTAGTATTTGATTAATATAAAAAAAATTTAAAACATAGAATAGCTTAAAGAACAAAATAGATCATACACATAATCTAATGTTAAGGATCTATAAGTTTTTTGATTCACACTTTTCTATTATATTTTTTGAAAAAGTTGGATTGTATCAGAAATATTTTTTAAAAAATTAGTTTATCCTTAAAACCTATGGTAGATAATTTCCAATTTACTAAATATATTTCTATGGCAAAGTTTTCAAGACTTTATAGTATCCCATCAATATCCATTCATTGTTTAAACATTACTTGATATACAAGTTGCTTTTACATTTACACAATAGATTGCCTTATTGTCTTTTAATGATTAAAACAATTCTGTGTAATTTCCTGTCATCACGGAAATATTCAAAATCCAAACTGCTAATTCGAAAATGATAGAAAAGACTTTAAATAAAGGAAAGTAGTTAAATGAATTATTCATGTTCTGATAAGTTAAGAAATAATTACATGTATTTGGGAATTTCCTGTTATACAGCCATATGTTTCCATTTATTGAACTATTAATTCAAAAAAATATTGAGACTTACTAAGTATAAGGCAATTGGGTAGATGTCATGAGGGTATCAAGATAAAGACCTGCCTGTCCTCAAAAAAGGAAATAGATAAAAATTACATTTAACAAAGAGATTTATTCATCACACAGATAAGGGAATAGGTAATGGTGGAAAACAATTCTCAGAAACAATATTTGGATGCCAATGAAATGAGTACTGGAAGTACAAATTAAATAAGATAAAATGATAATCATGAGACCTGGTTTATGACCTGGGCTCTGCTGCTGTGAGCCTCCTGTGTGACCTTGACTAGCCCTAATGTCTCTCTTGTTCAGGTGTAAGAGTGTAGATTTGGAATTCAAGTCTCATTCAGCACAAAAATGGCACATAACTTTCATAGTAGAATTTTTGTAACACTGGAGATTATAATTTTTTTTAACATTGTAGATTATAATTGCAGAAAATAATCACTGAACCCATCTGAACAAATGATGAGAAATTTTGATGTACAGAGCTTTACACGTAGTTTATACTTTTTCATAGTTTATTTTAAAATTATAGTTTTTGAGAATGGATCTCTGAATATATGAAGTTGCGTATTAGCAAAATAATTAATCTAAACTGTCTTCTTATCAACTCTAAAGTATGAATAATAACAATTAGTGTCCCTAGTAGAATTATTGAGAAGGTTAAAATGAGATATTGAATTTAAAACCTCTAGCATGTCATGTTGGCACATAGTAGGCCATCGTAAACAACAAATGAGCAGGTCTCCCCTTCTCTTACATTCTTCACTTATTTTCCTCAAAATCAATGGTCCCCTACCTTTTTGGCACCAGGGACCTGTGCTCCTATGAGAATTTAATGCCTGATGATCTGAGATGGAGCCGAGGCGGTGATGCTAGCACTGGAGATTGGCTGCAAATACAGATGAAGCTTTGCTCACCTGTCTCCTGCCACTCACCTCCTGCTGTGCAACATGGTTCCTAACATGCCACGAAAATTTTTTTCTGTTTTATCACTATCGAAGGAGTAGAAATCAAAGACAGTGCTTGACAAACATCAGAGATGTACATAAAAGAAGAAAGAATCTTTGCTAGGACCACAATCTAGACCTCACACTGTCCTTAATGTAATATTGTGATTTAATATGGTAAGAACAAAGTAGCGATTATGTGATGTTTTATTTGACTATTTAATTGCAATGAGAAATGTAGTTAAAGTTTTTGAAATGTCAGAATGAGAAAACCTCTGATGATCAACCTCTACTACTATCTTGTAGATAACTAATTTGTATAAAACCAAATGAAGGATTTCTTGAAAAGTTAACAAAACCCTAATATATGATCCTTTAATACACAAGACTGTAAAATAATGGAGAAGTAAAATTTAATATGTAGGCCTATGTAACTGCAGCATATCTTCCCTCTGGTAGTTAGTAGATAGATAAAGCTAAATGCATCTTGTACAACAGATATTTGGGAACACTGGTCTGCAGTTTCTTAATTATCTCTGTTTACAACTGAAATTTCTATAACACCTATTGTTAGTACAATTTATTAAGCATCTTTTGAATATTCCTTAATATAGTTAATGAATCATATCTTTATACCAAGTTAGTAAAATTTGATATCTGCTATATTCTAAATGTTGATAATATGTAAAAACCCAGTTTTCCTTTGGGTACTCAAAATCTAGTGGTCAACTGACAAAAACTACTTAAAACGTAATGGCTCAAGTACTATAAGATAGTTATAAAGTAGTAAAGAAGTGCATGGTCTTATTTCATATGTATTTGGCTTTGTACCTCCCAGTAATTCATAGCAAAGTGTCTCTTTGGATGGTACATGTTCAATAATTATGTGTTCTTTGATTGATTGTCAGTGAATTGTGTTTCATTCTTGCATTTATGACTGAATTGCAATGTAACTTTGAACACACAACTTCAATCTTTTATATTTTTTTCCAGTTGGCAACTTAAAATGGATGATAGAAGAGGCAATTTATGTGAAGATTTATTCATTCAGAAGCCCTGAATACCTTGGAGATAATATTAGACTAGAGGATAAGATAAATAATACATGGTTAGAATTATACTTTTGTCCTTTTTTCTCTGCATGCAATTAAGCAGAAAGGTACAAAATCTAACTTTTGAGAACTATACCCAATGCAAAAAACTAAAAATTTATGAGATCACTGTGTATATTGGCCAAAAAGATCAAATTCTGAAGCTTCATACTGTGAACCAAATATAAAATGGCTAGGAAAAAATTAAAATATAAAAAATTGCATATATCTTACCATTGGCATATCTCTTTGAAAAACAATCCTGAAATAAAGTCATCAACATTCCTATATTTCTTTTTCCTAAGAATCTAATGAAGTATTACATCCATGTGCAATGTAATTTTTGTAGAATTTGTTATACTTTTGGTAATAATTGCCATCAAATATTTTGTCTATGTTGAATATTTTTTTTTTCAACTATTCTGTTTTACCTGGAAAAGGTGAAAAATTTTCTGTCATCAGTATAGACTTTACTTCTAAGACCAATTGGCTAGAAATTGCTAAGGTGAATTCCTCTTTCCTGCCCCTTGGGTATTGTATGTCATAGAAGAAAAAGGGACTACCTATATGATCCTAAGGAATAGAAAACAAATTAATACAAATCGAGACTGACTCTCATATTCATAAATTGAAAATTCATAATTGTTTTTATATTCTTAATATGAATTTAATTTTGTTCTTTGTTTTCTGTGAAAAGCATCTTTTGTCAGAACCAGCACAGAAAAGTGCTATAAACTAGAGGTTAGAGGCCCAATAGTTCTTCTGGACTCTAGCTGCAACCTTGCAGAAATCAATGAAAAAACTTCTGTATGTCTTTGTTTATTGATTTTTTTTTTAATCAAGTGGTAACAATAAAGCTTATTTTAGTATAGTGACAATATGACATATTAGAAATAATACTGGCTTTGAATTCATGTTGTTACCATTGGGGTGATGTGAAATCCAGCATCACCCCAGCAGCGTGGAGGCGGTCCTCAGTTTTTCCCTTGCCAACACAGTAAAAAATTACAGTTAGGCGAGATTTAGAAAAAGTAAGATTTATTAAAAGTACAGTTTTAGAAGGAAACAGGCCATGCTAAGGAAGGCTGCAACCCTGTGGAATTTGGGAGGTGAAAAGTTAAAAGACAGAGTTGCTCCAAAGGGGGAATGAGTCTGCAGTGAAGAGAGCTGTAACAGCACAGAAGTGGGAAGATCTGTTTATATTTGGGCTATGATGGGAGGATACAAGGAAAGTACTAGATGATTGTCAGTCACCTTGACTGACAGTTGGCTGCTATATAACACTTCAGCTACTGCGCATATTCTTACCTAGAATTCAGCCTGTTATAATTAGATTCATAAACTTCCGGGCATAGGTATGATATTATAATGATGGTATAATGAGGCTGAGGTTATGGCAGGTTGAGATAGTACTTTCTGAGCATGTATTTGTGGCTGGTTTAAGCCAGCAGCTTTTATGGGCTTTGCGCCTTAGGATTTAGAGTAATTTATAACTATAAAATGGGCATTTCTGGAAGGTTTTTAAGGGAGGTTTCTATGGTTACAGAGTTGGGCCTTCCCTCCTGTAGCTCATGCCTGCCTAACTACTTAACAGTATCACTGAAGTTCAAATCATGTCTTTGCCGCTTACTGTTTCCTATGTTTAAATATAGTACTTTAGGTCAGTGAACTTTAGTGTCACTGATAACATGATGGTGATGATGATGATGATGATGAGGAGGAGGAGGAGGAGGAGGAGGAGGATGTCACAGGACTATTGAGAATAAAATAAATCTATCCTGGAGTAGAAATACTACTCTAACACATAATATTTTATGTATATAGTCCTGATCTTGAAAATTATGTGGACCATTTCCAGATAATCAGTTAATCTCTCTGCTCATTGGTTTGGATGACTTTGATGGGTTGTATGTCTTCTGCTGTTTCTTGCATTGGAGTTTAGTAAGCAATTATCCTAATACATACACTACAATAGCTAGCCAGGAAATTTGGTCTTTAGAAATCTTAATGTTTTCCTTTTATTTATATTTATATTTATTTTTTATATTATAAAATAGAAATATATTTTATATTTATTTGTTTATATTTATATTTAGCAGTTGCCCCAAATATTGAGCATTGTGGCAACCAATATAAAGGCCTACAGACTTTATATTGAGGAATTATCTGTGCGAACAACAGTGCTAATCTTAGGAGATAAAATAGTGAGTAAAAGATGAGATTGTCCCTGCATTAATGAAACTTACATTCTGGTATCACCCTGCTCTGTTTCACCTGGAATGTGAATCATACCTTCGTCCAACATATCTACACTGTATATATTACCCATTTAATCACTTAGTAGAGATCTCAATTATCAGATTGATGGTCGCAGAATTGCAGTGCTTGTGTTCAGGTAACCCTTATTTTACTTAATAATGCCACATTCAAATAATTTTTATTACTACATATTGTTATAATTTTTCTATTTTATTATTATAGTTGTTAATCTTTTACTGTGTCTAATTTATAAATTATTTATTATAGGTATAGTTTATTATAGGTATGTATATCTATAGGGTTTGGTACTATTCGAGGTTTCAGGCATTCACTAGAGGTCTTAGAACATACTTTTCTAATGATGGGAGTATCAGCTTTTAGTATATAAAATCAAAGTTAACAAATTGGAATATTGGCAAGAGTCCTCCAATACAGAAACTATAACCTAATCTGTGTGATTTTTTCTTCCAAAAATAATTGCATTCTATACTGAAAAAGGATTACTGGAGGGATTATAGAGAACATATTTTTTCTTATAGCAGGGGTTTATTTATTCTTTATTGATTTTTAAACAAAAAAATAAACTTTATAGAATTTGCAGTGTATTCCATGTGCTAACCAGATGAAATATTTTGTTATTGATTTCTTATCTATATTACTTTAGGATATAATTTCTCTGATAAATCTAGAGTATTTGAAATGCCACCTATGTTAGATAGAATTTTCTTTGGATTAGAACAATTATTGCACAGGTTCAAATGCAATGATGTATGTCATAACGCTCAAATGTGAAAATTGTTATTTGTGTTTCATTAGTTTCAGTGCAGGAATTTCATAGAGTTAAGTCTCTGTGGTCTCCATCTAACCATGAGGATCTAGAGGAGCTTGTCAAGAACCTCAGTTTTTTGCTCCATTGCTTTCCCAAGATTTCTGTATTTATGTGTGTTTGTGTGGTAGGGCAGCAGTTGGTACTTAATGATCACCTCTGTCTGGGAAATCCAGCACATGAATATCCAGGCCAGCATGTGTCCAGAATTGCCTCAGAGTCCTGGGCATGCCAGCTAGGTAGTACACTACAGTAAGCCAGATGTGGAACTCATTCTCTCCACAATTTCTACCATGAAACCCCCCAAACAAACAAACAAACAACACCCCAACCACTTACACAAGCCACAAGTAGCCATAACCAAATGTTTGAGAGGCAAAGGGAACATTATATGAACATGATAGATACTGCAAATGTAGATATTTCATCTATGTGCATTTTTGAGATATTTTCTATGTAAATATCTTGTATTTAAAAATAATCTGAAATTTATATTCAGCCTCTTTTTCCCAAGGTGGTCATAGTGTTTGGAGACCCATGGATCAGAGTTCAAATGCTATTTTTTCTAATTTCAGGTTGGGCAAATGTAGGCAAGAAAGTTTATTTCCTAAATTTGATTTCTCAACTTAAAATGAAGATAATACTAACCTATCAGGTTGTTCCAAATATTAAATAAATAGCACATTTCAAGTACCAAACAAAAGGTTTAAGACTCTAAAGGCCCTCAATGTTAATGGAACTGCATTAATTTATTTTCTATGCTATTAGATAATTGATATTTCCAAAGCAATTTTTCACTAAATAACTATAAAGCACTATTTATACTTTATTCTTAGAGAATAGGTTTGGTTTGTCAATCAATAATTGGAAAAGAAAGCAGAAAAATTAAATCCTAATACCCATTATTTTTATTGACTAATATTGGTTGTTAAGTATTACTATTTATTATTGATAGTTTATTCACACGCTTGTTTTCAATCACAAGATTTTTCATTAGGGACTTGAGACATTTCTTCATTTTGGTCTTTCTTGAATTTGTCATACAGAATTACTAGCTAACGAAATTAATTTTATATCAAATTGCAATTTCCAACCTCCTCCAGATTCGCATTATTGCAGTAAGTGTGTTTTTCATAATATAACTAATTCATTACTTTTTCTATAGACCTACTAGTACATGTGAATCTTAGATAGAACTAAAATATTGTATGATTATTATAAGAAAATGAATGTATTATTCTTAACATAGCATTAAAATTAAAATATTAACCAAATTTTGGTAAATATGGGCTCACAAATACACTTTGATTATAATGCACAGATTGTATACAGAATTTACTCTAACAAATTTTTACTCTGGACAGAGAACTAAGATCTTAAATATAAAAAGTAATTTAAAAATATGCATTACTTTATTTAATATTTTAGTCAAAGCCTTCCTCATATGCATGGAAGGATAGTAGGCTTACTAAGGAAATCTTTGGCTGTGTCATACTTCTCTTGAAAATGCAATGCAGACATGAAAGAGATAAACACCGCTGGTATGGAACCATATTACCAAAAGCAACTCATGAGATTATATGGTTTAGCTCTAATACAGGTTCATGCCCAAACCATCCCAACAGATGGCCTTCTGTTCTATTTAACTTTTCTCCAAGGAAAAGTTATTTAGAATATCTTTTGGTAGCCTATAATAAGAAGAAAATTGTTTATTATATATAATAAAATTGTTATAAGAAAATTGTTAGAATAAGAAAATTATTCTTCCACAATGCTGCTTTTGTTCTAAGTCATTTTACTATTTTAGATTATCTTCCATGGAGATGGAGAAGACAATTCATCTGCCATTTTCATAAATTTTAAGAGCTTAATCCATGTCTTTCTTCTGTTGCCCCTCTATTTTTCCAAGAATATAAGACAAAAAATAATTATAGTGCAAATAAAGTAAGCTGATGTACTTGATAACAGTGCATTAAAAGTTTATGTAGTAAATGTAGCAGATGTAGGGATTTTGTAGCCAGACAAACCTGTATTTGAATCCTGGACCAGATTATTTCTGACTATAAGTCCTTAAATAAGTTAAACTCTTTGAATTTTCTCTTTTAAAAAATATTAACAATTGCCTCTACCTTAGAATAATGGTGAGGAAATTAAAAACTAGAGAATGTTACCACCAAAATGGCTGGTATATTCTGGATATTTGTTATATTAAAATTATTGCTATAATAACTAATATACAACAATAATGTCATTATTTTGGAAAACTATTTAGAAAGAAATAATGACCCCTGAAAACCAAAATTCAATCTTTGGCAATAAAAAATGTCTGAATAAATAACCTTGTTCTATTTCTTTTATAAGGCTATTACCAGTAGATATATTAGGAGCATATTGTCAATAGAGTATATCTTGATTGTAGCAAGTCTTTAAGAATTCTAGTCTTATATTTTGTGGACAGGATAGAGTTATACTGGATGACTGTTAAGAAATATAGAGGAATTTCAACTTAATTGCGTAAAAATATTGATTCTGATTATTGGTATCATGAAAGGAGAAATAAACAGTGTCTGACATAGGGACCCATCCTTTTCAATTATTTGAATGAAAATTTAATTATATTGTAATCATATTCATGCATGTGGCACAAAACTGGAGAAATGATATGCCACTGTTTCAGTAAAACAGAAGCATGATCCAAATATAGCTCGTTTTAACACTGGAAAGTTGTTTTGGACTGGATCTTAAAGAATGAGTAAGAATTAGAGGAGCTATAAAGGAAGAATGAATTTTAAGGAAGAAGAATCAGCCTATAGCTTAATGTTCAGATTAGCTATAGCGTAAGTTAAATTGATGAAAAAGTGGTAATAGTAAGACTACAGCAATAATAATAGTCAAATTGTCAAAGGTCTTGTATCTAATACTAAGTAGTTGAATTTTTATCCTATAGCCAGTGAGAAACCAAAGTAAATCATTAAGGGACTAAAATGATCAAATTTCCATTATTATTTTTTTCCTAGATTTCCCTCCCGTTTACATTTATTAAATATTTAACTTAGAATTTTTCAAATGTAAAAAATAAAATCACCAGAAAATCATTAAGTATGATATTTATTATTTCTTACCTCATTTTTAATATAATGGCATTATTATATAATATATTTAGATATATATTTAGATACAGATGCAGGAATAAAGCCTAGCATCATAATTATCAAATAATAGAAATTTCTAGTGTCTCACTTTAAAAGCTGGTGTTTGGGTCCTTTTGAAATGCCACTGATAGCTATATGCTTCATCTACCGTCCCAGGACAGTAAAGGGTACAATCATACAAGTGTTATACAATGAACTTGTATAGGCTAAAAATAAAAGGCAGGAAAAAAATTGGTGAGAATGTTTTCCATACTTTACACTACTCACACTATTTTTCTTTGCAAGAGAACATGATTAAGCTGAGAGAAGTAAAGGTTTCCCATTAGTATGAAGTGTAGCAATCTAGCATTACAGTTGACCTACATTTTAAGTTAGTTAATAATTAAAGCATATCCCTAAAAAAAACAAACAAACAAGCACTGACATGCTTTTTAATTCCAGTTACTTCATATCTTTGCCGGCTCTTATTAGTAATTATATATCTGGAGTGGAAAGGTTAGGTTAGAAGCTATATGTCTGTTCAACTTTAGTTGATGCTGCCAAATTTCTTAACCACCATTTGTGTTTAAGTTCACTCTAGCATCTAATTGTGATTTGAGTTTCTAATGACTGATGTGCTGGATCACATTATTTTTCTGTTCCATCTGATTTTTATTATGACTTTTTATTTTCATTCCATTTAATTATAGAAACTTTATTGAGATATAATTTATATCAAATAAAGTTCACTAATTTAAACCATACAATTCAATGGTTTTCAGTATAGTCACAAGTCATGCAAATATTGTCACAATATAATTTCAAATATTCAATCACCCCCAAAATAAAATCTTTACCCTTTAGCAGTCGTATCCATCTTTCTTCCCACACTCCCAGCCCTAGGAAGTTACTAATATGCTTTCTGACTCCACAGATTTGCCTATATAGGACATTTCATTATTGAGATCATATTAATGAGATGATACGATGTGTGCTCTTTTCTAACTGGCTTTTTCTACTTAGTAGAATGTTTTGGGGGTTCGTCACGGTGTAGCATGTATCAGTACTCATTCTTCTTTATTGCTGATTTTTCGTTGTATGGATATACCACATTTTGTTTATGTCAGTGGCCATGGGAATTCCTGTGTGTGTGTGTGAAGTGCTGTTGAAGTCCTTTGGCTGCTAGGTGACCTGTCTGACTTTTGGTAATGATTTCTGTTCTTTGTATACTCTGTATATGTAACCTTTGTCATGTACATTGTGCATATCTTTTCTTTCTCTATGCTTGCCCTTGCACTGTTTTAATGTATTTTGATGAAGAAGATGTCTTAATTTTAATGTTTGATTTGTCTTCTCTGTTTTGGTTATGTTTCTTGTATTCTGTTTAAGAAATCTCTTTCAAGTCCAAACTCATGAATATATTTTATTATTCAACTTCCCTAAATTTTACTTTTGTATTTGTAAAGCTATTTTGATGCAGAGACAATGCATTTCTCCTGAAGGGCCTCATGAAGTAAACACCATCTACTGTGGTGGCATGTCCCCTAAAGCAGGGGTCTCCAACTGGTTGGCCTACAGACCAATACCTATCCATGGTCTATGGCCTGTTAGGAACCTGGCCGCACAGCAGGAGGTGAGCAGCGGGCAAGCAGCAAAGCTTCATCTGTATTTGCAGCCACTCCCCAGCACAAACATCATTGCCTCAGCTCCACCTCAGATCATCAGGCATTAGATTCTCATAGGAGCACCAGTCCCTGGTGCCAGAAAGGTTGGGGAACACTGCTCTAGAGTAGCATGGTACAGTAGTTCTTCCTTATCTGTGCAGAATATGTTTCAAGACTCCCAGTGGATAATACCTGAAACCATGGATAGTACAGAACCCTATGTATTTTTCTATACATACATACTTATGATAAAGTTTAATTTATAAATTAAGTACATAAAAGATTAACAATAATTAAATAGAATGATTATAACAATATACTGCAGTAAAAGTTATGTAAATGGCTTTGGGGACATTGTTAAGTAAAATAAGGGTTACTTGAACACAGGTATTGGGATACCACAGTTGATTTGATAACCGAGACCACTACTAACTGATAACAGGCAGGCAGCATACACAGCATGGATACGGTGGACAAAGGATTGATTCATGTCCCAGGCTAGAGAGAGCAGAACGGCATGAGATTTCATCACGCAACTGAGCAGTTCACACTGTAAAATTTCTAAATTGTTTATTTCTAGAATTTTCTATTTAATATTTTGATATGGCAGTTGACCATGGGTAACTTAAACAGTAGAAAGTGAAACCGCACCAAAAGGGGAACTACTGTTTTGAGTTTAAGGAGAAATTTGTAACAGCACTCCATGTAAGCAGATGCCATCTTGGTAAACTTTAAGAAAAGCAATTCTTCAAGGTTGAGTTGGTGGGAAGTTTATATCAAATACCCATTCCAGCTCTGAGATAAACAACATTTCAAGCACAAAGTTAGACTTCTATTGACCCTGAGTTACTATGATGTTAAAATGAAGATTGCACATAACCACATTAATCATTTTACAAATATACAGTTTCATGTTGTAAATTATTTATTATAATTGACTTTGTAATTGAGATGGGTTTTGTGGCAAATATTGTTCTAAAAGAATTCTAAAACACACAAAGGTAATTTTTACTTATTTATACACATAAAAGATTATTAAAACATTAACTTTTAAAGTAAATAAAAACTAACAATTCTTTTTATTTCTCATCCTGATTTTTCAAGTTTGAGTTTGATCCCCATTAACAGTTTTATTCATATCTTCTTACATCATATGGAATAAGTTCTCCATTCCAATTCTCCTCCCTGTAGGGTATGCAAGCCAATAAATGACAGAAGTAGCTTGGCTAGCTCAGCTTCTAGGAGAAATTCTATGATATTTGATGATGGAAAACCCTTTGAGGTCTTATATGAAACAAATCCAAAACAATAATCTGAATGGACACAATTACAAATTCAGATAAACTTCTTCTGGGTATCTCTATTACAAAAGAGAAAACAGGAAATACATGGCCCAAGAAAAATTTCAGCTATAGACCTAATCCTTATTAAGCTTTATAGTCCACAAACTAAGATGTTTGCATTTGTAAAATCTAAGTTCAAAGAAGTAAAACCGTATATAAATTTCTCAAAAAAACTAAAAATACATATACCATATGATGTAGCAAGTCCACTTCTGGGTATTTATCCAAAGAAAATGAAATCATTAATTTGAAAAGATCTATGCACCCCTATGTTCATTGCAGCATTATTTACAAAAGCTAATATATGGAACCTAGGCATCCATCGATAGATGAATGGATAAAGAAGATGTGGTACATATATATAATGGAATATAATGCAGCATTAAAAAAGAATGCAGTCTTGCCATTTGTGACAACATGGATGGATCTAGAGTGTATTATGCTAAGTGAAATAAGTCAGACAGCGAAAGACAAATATCACGCGGTTTCACTTACATGTAGAATCTAAAAAGAAAGCTAAACAAACAAAACAAAATAGAAACAGACTCATAGAAACAGAGCCCAAAGGGATGGTTACCAGAAGGAAAGAGGAGGGGAGGTGAAAGGGGTAGGGGAATATAGTTAATAATATTGTGATAAGTTTACGTGATGATAGATGATTACTAGAATTAGTGCAGTGATCACATTATTATGAATAAAAATGTCAAGTCATTATATTGTACACCTGAAACTAATATAACCAATACGATTGTATACAAACTATACTTAAATAAGAAATAAAAAAAATTAAAAAGCAGATGCTTTAATTGAGATGTTTTTAAAAAAATATGAGGAACCAAAACAAAATTAATGACAGGACTGTAGGATGGTGTGCTTATATACTTATAAAACAGATGCTCTGTTTATGTTTGCTAGTTTACTGTTTTTCAATGTACACATACACATGCATATGCATGCACATATATCTGTATGCTTTTTTAAAACTAATGTTACCATTACATGATTCATGTGTAAGTTTTCTTTTTTGCCATCCTAGAGAAAAATAATATATTAATACCTTACTATACACTAAGCTTTGTGACTGGCTGTCATGTATTATTTCACTTAATCCTCATGGTCTTATCCTACATGTTGCTGCAACCTGTGCAACTATTTCCTCATTCATACAGATGGAGAAATTGAAGCTCTGTGAGTTTAACTAATCTAAAGTCACCTAGCTTGTAGGATGACTCAATCTCTGATCTGACTTTAAAGGTCAAGCTTTTTCCAATGCACCCTAAGCTTGTACTTTGCTGTGTATTTTTTATGTATGTCATTTCTTTCTCTGGTAATAAAGTTTCAAATAATATTGCCTGTCACTGAAGCACAGTTACTATAATTATAAAAGTAAATGTGAACTCCGTAATTCCATTCAGAATATATTTCCTTTATTTTTTCCTAAATTAATTACATTTTTCAAATACTGAAATGTGAAAAAAAAATACAAGCGTAAATATAGGATCTGCAAATTGAACTTCTTCATTTTGGTAGAAGACATTGCTCCTAGCTAGAACATCTTGGGTATAATTGTGTGGGGTCATTTATTGCCAATGAAACCAAGAACTTGGGTCCCATAAGTGGGTTTAGTGTGATATTTAGCGAAAAGAGACCAGCCTGGTGTATGTGAAGAAGAGCACAAATAGTACTGTTACAGTATAGATATTAGTGCAGACAGTGATTGGTCATATTTTGGTTTTCTCTTAAATCTCAAAGAACAAACTTTCCTTTTCTCCTTATTGAAAATAGATTAAGATTTTCCAACTATTTTTTATGTAAAAAAGGTGCCCCTTATAATATAGTTCCTGACCTTAATAAAGAAGAAAATTAAAGCCTTTCTTTTAGACCTGGGAAAATAAATCGGTGTGTCTTAAAAGTATTTTAAAGACTTTTTATAGTTTTGATAAACTGAGCTTTACCACTTCTAGATATATAAAATAACAGTTCCTGTTATTAAAAATCACTCTGACATTACTTAATAAGAAATAAAGGGAAAAAAAACCCTTGAAACTTGATGTCACTAGGGCTATAATACATTACTAGATAGAGGAAAAATATTTTATGAAAGGCACACACGCACTGGTGTATTTATGATATTCAGATTCAGATCAGGCACCATAAGACTAATGTTCTTAAAATCTATTCTGAAACATGCAGATACTATACGTAAGATAATAGAAAAGTATTGTCATCAGTCAACACAGAAATCAGTTTGATCTGCATGTTTGAATGTCAGGGAACTCTTGAACTAATCCATTTAATAAAGACTGTAAAGTTGGAATTGATAATATACATAATTGTCAGGTCTTAGCTCTGAGAGAGGAAATAAAAGATTAAATAATAGATGAGAAATTTAAAGATAACATAATTTCATAAAATACATTTTCAGAAATAATATGTACAATGTATTCTAAAGCAGATTTGCTTTTTCACATTGGTGCTCAATAGATGATTGCTTATTTGCTAGCAGAATTTAAACATCATGTTTGTATAATCAATAAAGACAATTTACTTTAGAAATAAGATTAGTGATATGTATAGCTATAAAATATCCAAATATTTTTTTATATTCTGACACCTGTTGTGAAGCCAGATGATTGTCTACATCCCTTGCTATTGACATCTCATAGAAGAAATAAGTGTTGACATGATTATAGTGAAACTGCTGTTACCGCAAATATGTCAGTTTAATGTTACTCTAGAGCTGCCTTGTAGGAATTCATTACCAATTACAGTAAATAACATTTCTCTTGTGAAAATGTGAAAAATGAGTTTCAATGGACCTGTTATCTTTTTCCAGGAAGAAATCAGTGTACTGAAAAAAAATCCTATATGAGAGGTAAAATTTATTCCATACATTAGTATACTACTAGGCAGGCTGAATACGAAAAATTAAATACTATTTAATGAAGTATATTGAATACTAAACCTTAAAGAAACTGTGTGAACTACTTGCAGGAATGAATCTTTATGAAGAAATGATAGGTATAATTAGTTTAACGTTATAAAATCTAATCTACAAAATTATTTATTTGATGTTAATATTCAGTACTCATATATTTAAAGGTTGGATTGGAGGTTCACTACCTATGCTTATGATGTCTATTGATATTTAGACTACCCAGAGAAAAGGTTGTTCATTGGAGTTAAGAGTACAGAGGTCTCTTGAGTTACAGTCTAATCTCTGTTTAATGATTGCTACATGACTTTCTCCTCAATAGCACTATATACATATATATGTATACATATATATATGGGGGATATATATACACACACACATATATATGCAGACATATATATGTATATATACACATATATATGTATAGACACACATATATAGACATACATACATATACACATATATGTACATATACATATATGCATGTATACATATATACATAGATATGTATACCTATAGGCATACATATATATCCCCCACTCACTTTTTCTCAATTACTTTTCTGGATTATAACCCATTTTCCCTAAAAGCGATTATCAGTTAGATGTCATTCCTGTAATTAAAGCAATAGGAGCAAGTTTAACCATTTCAGAATTCTAGGAAGTATTTTTTTTACAATAAGAAACATAAAATGAAATCTACCCTATTAACAAAAATTTAAGTGCACAGTACAGTATTGTTAACTATATATGTATTGTACAACAGATCTCCAGAACTTTTCCATTCTGCATAACAGAAGTCTATACCCATTACAATGCAGTTTAGCAAGCATTTAATCACACAACAGAAATGGTACTTTTCAAAGTGGTAAAGCTTTAAAAGTAAACGTGTTCACCAATGTGTGTGAATGTTTTCTTCCTTAACATTAAATTTGTGTTTTTGTTTATTATAAAAGTAGCACATGACAATTCAAAAATTAGGATAATATAAGCACATATTAAGAAAACAGTAAAAGGCTGTCATAGCTCCACTAGTAGTAGATAATGGTTAATCATTTTTAAAATTATACTTTGAGGCTTTTGTGTTTGCACATGCATAAATTGTGTTTATAGTAATAAGATTACATTATAATTCTAGTTTTTATTCTTAGACTGTATCATGGGCTACTATTCACACCAAAAATATTTTTCAACAATATTAGTGTAATGGATATATTGTATGTCACTATGTCAATGACCTCTTATTTATTCAACTTCCTATTGGTAGGAATTTAGTCCATATCCATTTATCACTATTGTAGTGGTATCACAAAACAAAAACTGATGTTTTTACCTTTTCACAAGTATCCAATTATTTTCTAGGTGTAGAATTTGTGGTTCAGAAGATATACTCAATTTTAAAGCTTTTGACATTTTGAGAAATTGCTCTATAAAATTTGATAATAATTTGTATTTCTTAGTAATTTAAGAAAGAGGCTGCTTTCCTCAAACTAGGCTAACACTAGATATCATCATCCTTTTAACCTCTGCCTAATGAATAAATTTTAATTAGTAAAAAGTTTTTTTTTACTAATTCCGTATTACAGAATTTCCAGGTTCCTATAGCTATCCTCCCCATCCCACAAACTAAATTAACTAGTCTTCCAGGGAGTAAAATGAATTCTCTAACTCTCAGTTTTCAATATTTGCCCTTAAACTCTACCTACACATTATTTTTCACTATGACAAACAATTATATAGCTTGCTCTGTCCCCACTCCAGGACTTAGGAAAAGGGGAAAAAAAGAGTATGAATTGTACAATATTATTTTATTGTTCCAAATATAATATATTATTAAATGATATACACAAAATTAGTTATACATGTTTCTCATAATTAAAAATTATCATAGTAATGTGTTGCTAATTTTTCTCAGATTATTTATTATATTTGTACCATGTGGATATAATGTTTAAAAAAATAATTTTTCAACTCTTTTTAATATTTTGGGATGAGAATTGCAACCAGTTCATCAAACATAGCTATTAGAACTAAGAACTGAGACTACATATTGTCATCATGACTTAGTTGTTTGTTCCCTGGAAATCTTTGCTCAGGAAAGATAAAACTATAAGCTAATAAAGAGCATCACTACTCGCTTCAAAAAAAGTATGCAAAAAAATTATGAGCAACTGCTTAAGATTTAATTAGATATCTTCACTTTGTTATGCCTACCAATCTGGAAGTAATATGTCACAGACTTTTTACAATTCTAATTAGACCCCTGACTCAAAAGACTTATATTAAGCCACTTGTGCCAAGACCCCACATTAATATAAGTATCCCACTTGTGACTTCTACCTTCTGGATCATTGCTACGATCTTGCTAAGGTGTTGTTTTCTCTTACTGCAGTGACTTCTAGTAAATTTATCTTTTCTTTATTAGCAGGTTGTCTGGCAATACTTTGAGGAGTTCACCATCACTGCCATAGTTCAAAAACCTTGACTCAGGCATAGTGTGCTCCGGTGCAAGACCCTTTGAGCCTCTTACTCAGGTGTCTTTCCAAATGAGACAGTGTGAACTTAGTCTCTCAGTGTATCTCAAAACAGATTTCTTTGCGCTTCAAATGTTAAGCTTATTTTGCATCCCAGAAAGTAGGATTCCCTTAGGCCTTTAAGGAATCTTTTGGTTTTCTGATCAGATTTGAAATCTCACATTCTTAGTTGAAATTTACCTTGTGACTAAATATTGCTGTTTGTTTTCTAAGTCCTTGACAAAATTCAGTGTAAATCTATAAGAATGATTCTATAGGACTGGAATGGGCATAAACTCAATAGGTCTGTCTAAAAAATAAATTCTGAAAGTCTCGTCAGGAATCCCTTGGTATACATTCTCAAACCTTATGAGTACTTTCCTCAGTTGTCTTTGTAACTGACCTTTTTAGTTATATCTACATGGATTTGAGAAATTTGTAAGACTCTTGATTGATGACAGACAATCTATTGACTAATTTCTGAAGACACATATTTGTGTAGGTACCACTCTTTATTACTGTTTAAATTATGATGGGCCATTCACAGTTAGATGTTTAAGCCATAGAACTGTTTTTTGTTTGTTTGTTTGTTTGTTTTTATGTAGAGTATGAAGTAAATATTTAATTTCATTCTTTTTCCATATGTATACACTATTTTCCAGAATATTTATAGAACACTCTGTTTTTTTTCTGATTGCACTGCCATTCCTGTCATATATTGTGTCCATATGTGTGTGGGTCAGTTTCTTAGCTTTTTTTCATGTTCTATTTGTCTATTTCTCTAGCCCAGGACTATGACCACACTATTACAATTATTATATTTTTAATAATAATCATGGATATACATTAGGGCAATTTTCCCCACCTGTTCCTCTTCTTTATACATGTTTTGACTATTTAGACTCTTTTCACTATTTTATACATTAAAGAATAAGCTTATCAAATTTGACCAAAAGAGTAAGAATTTTCATTTAGATGGCAATAAATGCATAAAATAATATGGAGAGAATTGACATTTTTACAGTAGTGGCTATTCTTGTTATGAATTTGATATATCTATTTATTAATGTTGCTCAATTAAATTTCATAATTCCCTTTTTCCTTTTTTTGGCTTTTGAACATGATTTATCCATTTATTATTAATAGCAGGAGCCCTGTTTTAGGTGAGCATTGTTATGTATCACAATTTTTAAAAAAATTGTTCAGTAAAATAACTGAAGATAGTGTGTTTATAGAATTTCCCTTTTCCTTCCAAAATTACTCATAATAAACATTTAAAGTTCCCCTCATTATAAATCAGTTATCTGAATTATGAATAAGCCTTTAAATATAGGCACATCATGTCCACTAGTATCTCTGTTATTGGCACAGTATTCATTTAGATATTTGGATACATTTTGTAAAAGTTGGTTTCCAAAAAAAAAAGATTACAGGAAATGATCACAGTATGTTGTTAACAGAAGAGTTTAGTACAGCATATCTAGTAGAGAACTAAGGGCTATAGATAAAAGAATGGAAAGGTGTATACACGGATCTTAACTATTCTGTGTATTGCTAGTTATTAATTATTGCCTCTCAGCTTCATATTAAACCCTCAGTATATGTTCTGCAATAGCAGAATTCCTTTACAGTGGGCACAGTGTTAAGCTTTCTCTGTAAAGGGCGCTGGGGATGTTGCAGGAGAAAGGGTCTCTCCTGTGTTTTCAGGATGCTGCATGGTGAGTGAGCAGTATGGGTCAGAGGACATCCCGTGACGCCCTGCCTAGTCATGCACTCGGAACTATCCTCTTGACATAGAGGGTGTTCCAGGTCTCTTGCCCTCAGCGGGGCCCTGACTGATTCTCTCTGCTTACTCTCACTTCCTACCCTAGGTTGTCTCTCAAGGTTTTCCCAACACTGTGTCCCTCCCAAGAGGGTTACTTCATCATCTGATCTTCCTGTTATATCTGTTCCCATTCCCTTTTAATGCCCGTGTACCCAGACATAAGCTACAGCTTTCCTGATTCCACCTGTGCCCCAGAAAGTTGCCACTGGTCCCCCAGTCATTCTCTACACCCACAGACTTAGCTACTGCTGTGTCTCACATGCACTTTGGAGTATTGCTTCCTCCTTTTTCGAGCACACCAGTAAACTTCTCTGTCATCTATCTACAATGAAGTCTGAACTCCAGCCTTAAGGAAAGGAGTCCCTTTATAAATTAATCTTTCCTTTGGTAATTTTCCCCCACTCAAGGTATCTGGGATATAAAATTTTCTTATATCGTATAATTACTCTTTTGTTAGAATTTAATAATTTTTACATTAAACTTCCCCTGATTAAATCACTGTATGGTTTCTTTCTCCTAATCGAATGCAGACCACTAAATGTTGTTATCTCTAGTTTGTGGTTTAATGAGCGATTTTGATTTTTGTCTTTTTTAATATCTACTTTAAAAACATTCTGTAATTATCATGGATTATTTTTATAATAAGAAAAAGATAACATGATTAAAGCAATAAAAATATCCCCTTTCCAATTACTGTGTCGTGCTTGTCAATTCTTGGTGTTGGCTATCTCTTCTATTGGACATTGACTCCATGGAAGCAAAGTAATAGTCCTTAAATCAAGCCTTAGTTCTCTCTCCAAGAGAGCAGCAGAGAATAATTTGTTGGGAAAGCATATTTGAATAAATGAGTGCATAAGTAACTGCTATCTGTGTCATTAACCTCGAACGATTAGAATTGTGACTCAAATATAGTTTTCACTAGTACTATTAATATATTTAAACTCTGCATGGTGTTTAAATTGTGGATCACTTGATGTGTTACCATTTTCTTGTTGTGAAACAATTGAATGAAAGAGTAGTAAGGATAACAATTATTTTGTGATATTTTTGTTTACAATTTGTATATAGATATGTGTGTCGTTTTCCATCTTTTTGGAGACACTTTTATTACAGAATATTTTATTCTATACCTTAGAAATTCTTTGGAAGGGCAGCAGAACTGACTTTATGTTGAGATTCTAAGAATTCTTGTGGCAATGTTGTATAACATTCTACATGCCCATAGCTACGAGGCTGCTGCTACCACTACTATTTTACCCAGAACCAGGTCACCTCTGCTGCTTTCAGCACCTTCAAAATGGGTTCTCTCTTTTCCTGTAACCTATTTTGAGTCAAAGTTTATCATGGGTGTGTTTAACTGGCATTTAAATCAACCATCTGTATGCTACCAACAAGTGATGTTCAAAAATAAGGTATTTTATATGACATGTTAAAAGGATTTGATTTACACAGTTCTATCCAAATGTGGAATATTAAACAGATTTTATGCAGCCACAAGTGACTGATCACTATATCCCTTGTTTTCCTTCTTAGACAAGTTTTCTAATCCCCAACAATCACACTGAAGTTATCTTTGTTAGAACATTTATTTAGTACATGAAACATCACCAAGCTTGATTTGTAAGGAAACTGAATCTAAAAGAGAAAAACATTGTAAAGAAAACTATAATCAAGAAGTGAAAATTTATTATCCTTGGCATATTAAAGCATTCTTTTTCATTTTAGGAGTTTTATCTGAGAGCCTAACAGGTAGCATGAATCACGAAACAAAAACTCATTGTAGAAAAACCTGGATCTGGCTTTTGGATTCTTACATAACCTCCAAAATAAATAATACAAACAGGAATGTTGACTCTCATTATAGAGAAAATAAAGACTTACCTGAAAAGTCACTTTTCTATGATTGTAATAAAGGAAATTGTAATTACTTTATGCCTTCATATATATGTATATGATAAATATACATATATATATACACTATATAAGAATATGAAAGTGATTTTTGCTCACTTACTGGCCAATAATGTATATAGCATTCATACACATTATGTGTAATGTGTATAGCTAGCACTATAAATAATGTTACAAAAATGCTATTTTACTTTTAGGACGATGTGTTGGAAGGTGATAATATAGAGGTTGTTTGGACCATGTCATTCTATTCAGAGGTTATGGCCAAAGATGAATATAAAGGCTCCTGGCTGAGTGCCTTGACAAGTCTTGTCAAGCTTAGGAAGCCAGAGGTTTCTTGGCAGATCTCTACATTTTGGCAACACTTTCTGGATCACAGGAAACATACGAGCCATGCTTCACCATATGTTCATCTCAGGAAGCTGTCCACTAAGGGGAGACATGCTATTTCAACTGAAGATGCTCAGAGAAGGTGATTTGATAAAGCAAATTATGGGCAAATTATCATCATTAATTTATTGATAATTAAATATTTTTTAGCACCTACTATGTGTCAAACATTGTTGCATTTTAAAAGATATTAGTGTTTGAGAAACCTTGGAGAAAAAAAAAAGATCTCTGTCTTTATGGACCTTAAATTCTAACATGAAAGAGATATTTTAAATAATAAACAAAATGAGTAAATTAAATATTATATTAGAAGGTGTTAGTTATTATGAACATAAAGAGAATAAAGTATTGTAGGGATAATAAAGACATTAATTTTTCCCCTTTTATTCCAGATTCTAACTTCTATTTCCCTTTCCCCATAAGAACCAATTTTAATATGTATATATCCATATAAGTAAAGTAGTATTGTTTTATATACTTGTGTTTTTTTAATTTACATAAATGTTGTTGGCCCTCAATTTTATTCAGTTTCTTAGAGTTTTAAAATTGTGTTTGAATTTAAACCATCCCATTGTATGTATAGCCATTTACTTACTTCTCTCTGCTGCATATATTTCCATAGCACACCTTCGCTGCATTTTACTTATGCATTTCTCTAGCAATAGGCATCTAGTTTGCTATCGATTCTCCCTTCCATGAATAACAACATGATGTAGGTCTATTGCCAACTTTTTGAGAACTTCTTTTGGGTACACATTTAGGAATCGGATTGCTGGGCATAAACTCATTCAATTTTAGTGAATAGTGTAAAATTACTCTCCAGAATGGCTATGTAGATGCATACGCTCACCAGTAGTACATCTAATTCCTTTCTCTGTATCTCGGCTTACATTTGATATTATGCTCTTCCCAGCTTGCCACAGTGATGGGTATACAGTGGTTTTAAGTAGCATTTTTTAATTTTAAGTTTGAACGTCCAGACCTCTGTGTGACTTGCCTAGTAATATCTTTTACGTAGTCATCCATTGGTTTTCCTATTTTTTTCCTTTGTTGATTTAAGAAAATTCTTTGTATATTCCATATAAGTATTTTTTTTCATTATTACTCCTCCTAAGGAGCCTTTTAATATATTTTTTTCTGAAGAGCTTTTACCCATGTAATTTTAACACTACAAATATATTTCATATGCTTATGTACTATATATCCGTGCTTTATACATTAAAATGTAAAATTTTGTCACTCCTAAAATAAAATTTTTTACTACCTTATAGACAATATCAGCCCCTTTCAGAATACAAATAATAATTAATTATATTATTTGGTTTTGTCTTTTAAAATAACTTGATTCTGTAATCTATTGGTTAATTTTTAATGATCAATATTGCTTAATTTCATCTGCCTGTTAACTTTGTTAGCAGAATGCTTAATTTTGAAATAATGATTTTTTACCTTATGATATCATTTTTAGTCTTTATTCAATGATTTTTTTCCATTTGTGTTTTACAATTTATTTACCTACTTGTCCTATTTAATGTATAAGTTCTTCCACATTTAGAATATTAGTCAAGCTTAAGCACATTATACTCATGATCCACTTTTACTTTTCTCAGTACCATAACCAAATTTTCTCAATTCTATTATTAAGCAGCCCATTTTTTGCCGAACCTTTTATGTATACATCTAATTTACATATGTATAAGGATTTATTTCTGAGTTTTCTGGGGGTTTTGCTCCCATTAATCTATATCCTTTTAAATACAATTATTTTGTAGTATGTCTTAAAATATGTTTGAGTCAATGCTCACTCTTAGAGTTTATTTATTTAATCTATGCTATAGATTATTTCATGTTTATATTTTATAGAGTTTGTTGAGTTCTTAAAAATATCAGGTAAAATTATGATGGAGATTGATTTTCTGAATTTACAGATTGATTTGGGATAATTGTTATGATTCTATCCTTGCACTTTATACATAACTTTATTTAGATTTTTAATTAAATTTTTATTTGTATTCTTTCTAAATAGGTAATATTTAAACAAAATTCAAGAAATATGTATTTAAAATTTTCTTCATTCCCTTCTCCCATCCCTGTAGGCAACTACCACTATTAGATTTGGGTGTATCTTTCCAAAGAATATATACTTTAGTTGTTGGATGCTATCACTTTTTAAAGTAGTATTAATATTATTATTGGGTTGATGTTCCATCCACAAATTAATTTTTGGAGGATCACATTTTGTCATGTTGAGTTCTTTTGATCCAGTATTATGGTAGATATTTTTTCATTTAAGTCTTTAAAGTTTTGTGTCTTTAATTTTGTACATCTTAAGTCTGTTTCTAGGTATTATTGCTTCTATTTTTATTGTAAATGGGATCTTCTATTATCTCTTTGAACACAGGAATTATTAAGTGGCCCTTTTTTCTGTAAAGGGCCACTTAATAAATATTTTAGGTTTTGAGAGCCAGACAACATCTGTTGCCCTTGTAGTGGAAAAATAGCCATAGACTCATCTTAAGTAAATGGGTGTGATTGTGTTTGGACAGAACTTTATTTACCAAAAAAGGATAGTGTGCCAGATTTGGCCCTCAGGCTACAGTTTGGCCACTCATATTATAATGGGTAATTGCTTGAATATAAGAAAACTATTGATTTCTGAATATCAGTTTTATACTTGGTCACTTTACTGAATTGTTTCATTTTTGATAGTACTTTTTTCTTTATTCCCTGTGTTTCTTTATTCCGTTTTTGCCAACTATTTAATTATATGATATACAAATATTGATAATTTTACCTCCTTCATTACAACCTGTACCTTTAATTTCTTTCTCTTATCTATTTGCAGTGATTAATGTGTGCAAAATATGCAAAATGATAATGTTCATTTTGAGCAGTCTTGTCTTATATTGTTACACAGTGGGACTACTTCTAGTGTTTCCAGTAAGAGAGATGTCAGCTTTGGGAGTGAGATATATGTTTATATTTGGAAGTTTACATCTATTCTTATTTTTTCTTAGGAGTGTTAATAAAGAAGAAAGGATGTAAAATTTGTCAAATGCCCTTTCAGTATCCATGAAGATAATAGTTATTTATATTATGTAATATGATTAATTATAACAGAAATCTCCTACTATTAAATCATCCTTGCATTCTTGGAATAAATCCCTTTTGGCATAGGTTATTTTATTTTAATAGTAGCTGGATTCTCTTTGCTAATTTATGATTTTCATACTCATAGTTGTGAATGATTGATGATTTTTCTGGGGTTTGGCATGAAAATTATATTCAAATTATTAAAAAAAATCTTTCAAGCTTTTCCTCATTTTATCTAGAGAATGTTTTAAATAGCATCGAGATGATCTGTTCTTTATAAAGATTTAATATAATTACTTTCTATGAGTATTGCCACGTGGTAATATTTGGACATTTTCTTTATTTTGTTTTAATTTTTTTGTAAGTCTTGAACATTCTTCATTATGTTGCTTTTCATATAATTTATATATTTATTGTTGTATATATATGCATATATTAATTGTATATTACTACAAAGTAAATTACTCCGAAATTCAGTACTTAAAGCAACAACAAACATTTATTTTCTCTATTGTTTCTGCACATTAAGAATTTAAGAGTGGCTTAGCAGGATGGTTTTGGCTTGGAGTCTCATAAAGGAGTAGTCAAGATGTCAACCAGGACTGCAGTCTTGACTGGGGCTGGAGGATGTTCTTCCAAGGTAGCTTATTCTCACGGCTGGCAAGTTGGTGATGACTGTTGGAAGGAGAATAATTCCTCCCCCACATGGACCTCTTCACAGGATGTTTGATGTTCTCACAATATGGCAACTGACTTCTTCCAAAGTGGATACATGAGAGAACTCTGTGGAAGTCACTATTTTTTATAACTTGGCCTTAGAAGTCAAATAACATCTCTTCCATCATAGTCTATTCACTACAAGTGAATTATTAATTTTGGCTCACATTCAAGGGGAAAGAAATTCGTTTTCACCTTCTAAAGGGGTGAATGTCAAAGAATTTGCAGGCATATTTAAAATCATCATAGTATATTATCTTTGTTCTATAGTTTGCTCAGTTGTTACTGATACAGAGCAAAGATATTAAATTGTATAAATTTATCTTGTGTTCAGTCTTATCTTAATAAATTTAACAATTTGAGGAGTCTTCCAGGCCTTTATGAAGCTAATTATATCAACTGTAAGAAATGGTAGTTTTACTTTTTACAGTCAATTCTTACCTCATGTCTCTTTTTATTATTCTCTAAAGTTATCTAGAACTTGGGATTTTATACTAAATAGTAGAGGTAATAGTAATAATAGTGTCGAATGCATTATTTTCCGTATGCTTATTTATTCTGTTTAGAAAAGTTCCTAGAGCACATCAAATACCAAACTAATTCTAAAAGCCTGAGGTATGCTGACATTGATGTCTCTGACAATCTCAGAAGGATACATTTCTCAATAATAGAGGAAAGATCTGGAAGGCATAAATAATAATACAAAAACAGTATTTATCTATAAACACCTTTATAAAAATACTCAGTGTAATTTGAAATAATGGAAAAGAAGTTTTAAAGTACCACCATTATCCATCATCAGCTATGAAAACAAGCAATTATATACATTATAAATGAGATTACTTCTGCTGCCATGGTTTTTCTTTCTTCACTATCCCATGTGGAAGAGAGAAAAAAAGATGATCAAAGCTAATAGCTCACATCTTTAATAAAATGTTTCATGTAAGAACAGCTCTGATATGAATGTTTGAGGGGAGCAAGAAATATAAAAAATTTATAGGTGCAGGATATAGGGGCAGAAAGCCCATGATCATAAGCCTGCAGCTGTTGTTTGAACAATTTTGTTTCAGCAAGAAGGTTGGAAAATTGTTGTAGGCTAAAGTTTTGAAAATATCAGTGAAAAATTTAGTCATTCAGAGTTTTTCACACACCATACTTTCTTGCTCATTCCTAAAACGTCACTGCAAACTAGATATGCATTTTAAAATAACAATTTTAAGTGATATCCTAAAGAAAAAAAGAAATCGTGAAGTAGTTTTATAGTGAGTCAAAACTCTATAATTTATTCAAAAACCAAGTAAAATTTTATCTTCATTTGCGCATGTTTATTTGATTATCTAACCATATATGCATATGTATATATTTATGTTTATGTTTAATATTTAATTTAAACAATCATGAACATGTAACATATCATCTACATAGTAAACATAGTTGAATTTCTGTTAAATGTTTATATCCATATAACTGTTGCTCAATAAATTTTATTCAGTTAAAAAGAATATATAGTTTAATATAAAAGTATTGAAAATAATGATCTTCAAATATTTTAAGCACAACCCTTTATTTCCCCTCCCCATGACACAATTTGTAAAATCTATTTCTTTATGTATTTCCTCTTTTGGTAATACAATTCATTCCCATGGCTTCAAATTTTATTTCTGGCTTTGCCTTGTACATGGTATATGTTGGTAAAAGCCATTTCTTGGAGCTCCAAACCTATCCATATATCCAAACATCTGACTCATGGATGTCAGTCATTTCAAACACTCTATACATTCTATGACCACTCAATATGTAGGTCTCCTCACTCCTTTATACTTTGTCACATCACTTACTTTTCTTTTAACATTGCTCACCATCTCTATTCAATTATATAATTACTATACTTGTCTGCTGTCTCTTTTAGTAAAATGTAAGTTTCATGAGAATCGGTACCATACCCACATTATTATTGCATTTTAATCACCTGTCAGAATATTTACCCAGTAAATGTTTATTTAACATTTTAAAAAATGGTAGAACTAGTTTAATTGGTTTTGAAGAAATGGTGCAGAAACTCAGAGCCCTGTAGTCCTTCCTATGAGGGAGGGGGCTACTGAGTTATTTCTATGGAACCATAAGGGCTCTATAAAATAAATTTTGAAAAACATTATTTAGAAAAGCAACATTCACAAAATTTCCTTTAAAAGGTTTGCCATAATCATTTATAATCTTTAAAACAATTTAAGTAATAAAATCGCTTTTATATATCTTTATTTTTACTACTTCTGACACTTTTTTGTGTAAATTCAGGTATATGTCCAATGCCATTCTCATTCTGCCTGAAGGATGTCCTTTGACATTTCCTGTAGTACATGTGCTTACAATGTATAAGCTTTAGCTTTTCTGAGTAGTATTTCAGGTTTATTTTTAACATATATTTTCACTGAGGATAGAATAATGAGTTGATAATTTTGTTTTCTTTCAGAAATTTAAAGATATCACTGTATGCTCTTATTTTTCTAGCTTTCATAGTTTCTGATAAGAATTTTCCAGTAATTTTTGTTTTGTTTTGTTTTGGTCCTGTGTATGTAGTATGTCTTTTTTCTCTGGGTGACCTAAAATATTTTTTGGATTTCATTAGTATGACTGAGATGTACCTTGGTGTGTACATGTGTTTTTCTGTTTGTTTTGTTTTGGCATTTATCCTAGTTAGGGTCATTCTGAGCTTCTTGATTCTGTGGTGTGCTCACATTAATTTTGGAAAATTCTCATTCATAATCTATCTATTCATCTATGTATCCCTTTATCGCTATATATTTTTCCCTATTCTCTATTGGTTCTCTTTGTGGGACTAAAAGACACTCATGATAAATCATTTGATGTTGTTCTACAACTTTCTATGCTCTGGTCCTTTTTTTTTTTTTAATTTTACCTTTTTCTTTTTTATTTCTGTTTCAATTTGGGTAATTTCTACTGAAATATCTGTGGTTCAGCTGTCAGTTGAAGGTAATCTTCAATTCTTATATCATGTTTTTATTTTTAGCATTTAACTTTTTCTTATAGTTTTCATCTCTCCGCTGAAATTCTCCATCCATTGAAATGTGTCCTCCACTTTTTCTACTTGATTTTAATAGAATTCACAATTATTTTAAAGTTTGCCCAATAAATTCAATATTTAGGTCATCTATGAGTCTGGTTCTATTGATTATCTTGTCTCTTGACAATTATTTTTTTTCTTTTTTTAAATATGTTTTCTAATTTTCTACTGAACTCTTGACACGAATATGTAAAAGAGCAGAAACCACAGCAAATAGTATTTGTGCCTGGAAAGAAATGGCATACCTATTATTCTGGCAGGCTGTAGGTAAGAAGGATTGGGATAGCTAGTCAGGAGTGAAGCTAACATGCCACTCCATATTTGATCTTTAATACTTATTTTTTTTATTATTTTTTACCCCCATATATTATAGCGATCCCTATCTTCCATGCTTGTCCTTTTTGAAATTTGATATTATAAATGTAGTGGGATACCAATAGGGACCTTGAAGGAAGAGCATCTACTGCATACTATTTCACCTTTTCTTTTTCTTTTATTAAGCCAAGATAAGCATTTAGTACTTCTCCTTGGTGCTTTCTACTCTGGAACTCCCAGTCCCTTATAGAACTTCATAAATAGTATATGACTGAAAGATAAGTCCATCTTTCAATATCCTGAGCTGCCATAACTCAAAAGAGTAATCTGTAAACTTCAGAGAATTTGAAAAACTGTATAACAGTCTTAAAACATTTTTAAGTTGACATCTTAATTTTATTTACAATTTTTATAGTCATCAACTATGAGTACTATATATATTTATGTGCTTAAAATATATTTATCAAAACCTTTTACCTTCAGTTATAGTTTATTCAATTTATGGAAAAATGTTCAAATTAAATGGCAGAGTTAATCCTCATTGCCAAACCAATTACCAAATTAAATTTACTGTTAGAAAAGGCTGATTTTATTTTTTTTTTAATTTAAATAAACTTGTTAATACATATCACATGTGCAGACATCTGTGTATTCAGGTCTCAACTCTTCTAAACTAGGTAGCTGGATGGCTAGCTGGGAAATAGGGCAAAGTCTTGCCTCTGATAGTTTGTCACTTAGATCATGCATGAAAAGTGCCTTTGGGGTTACAAAGTTGGTTTGTTTGTTTTTACACCCAGATTCAATTTAAAATGTCTGAGAGGTTTTGATTTTGTAACTTGAAGTTACAAAAGGCAAGTTGAGAAAGGGAAAGAAAGGCAAAGCTCAGACACTGTTGCAAGCATAACAGATTTTAATTTTAGATAAATTATAAATGGATGCATATGGATGTTGAGAATTGGGAAAATATTCTGCTTATTCTAATGGTTCCTCTGTACCATCTGGCATGCCTTTTACTGCCTTTAGGAATTTGTGTACTCTAGTTGAAGATTGCTGTTTTACTTTACTCCAAAGCTGGTAATGACCTGATGAGAATGCCTACAGCAGTTTTTAGATCCAAGTTTACTTCTTTTTAGTGGCAATAACACACTTTACTAAAGGCTTACTCTATGCCAAATAATATTATATGACTCAAGGCAACCTTATGGATTTGGTATTATCATTATCTCCATTTTAGTGTAGTAAACTGAAGCTTAGGCATAATATGTAAACTGATCAAGGTAACATACCTAATTAAATGCTGTAATCCAGATAGTTTGACTCTATAATCCAGATGCCACCGGCTATGATGCCTTCCTCAAGGGCATTTCCTGATTACCTCAGTAGAGTTCTCTCCTTTGCTTTGCATTAGCAGGTTGATGTAATATGGAGTGGTGCAACTCAGACTTTGGTGCATGTATGAATCACATAAGGAATTTTGTTGAAATGTACATTCTGTTTCTGGAGGTTTTCAGAAAGGTCTGAAATTCTGAATGTCTTAACAAGTTCCAGCTGAGGCAGTGCTGCTGGCCCCAGGTCCCCACTCAGAGTTGCTCATGTTTCTTAATCTCAAAAGCACAACAAAATCACTTAATCATTTGTCCACTTCTGAAATTTGGAGATGAATCATAGCGATTGAATTTTGTAGAATTCTCGCGGGTTATTCTGGGTAACAGTCACAGTGAGAAACCATAATTGAATTTTTACGTCTGAACTTTTATTTTGTTTTTGTTTTTTTATTATTATTATTATTATTATTATTATTATTATTTACTTCAAGTCACTAAAGGCTGAGGATGCTCCAGAGTTTTAAATATGAGGAGTTGGTCAGAAGGATACTAGAGGATTTATCTTAAAACTTATCTGGAGATCTAGAAAAAATGGAGAGGAGTGGATGGAGATGGTAAGCCTAAATTCCACATTGCAACTTTGCTAAGGGGCTGCAACTCTCTCAGATTAAGACATAAGAATGGTGCACTCTGTCAGCGGGAGTGTGTATGTGGGAGGATGATGCAAAAAGATGGCATTAATGGGAGAGTGGGTTAGGAAGGAAATGTGCAGGGTGAAGAAATCTGCCCAGGTGGTTCTGATGTAGCCTTTTCCTGTGACTGCAGAATCACAGATATAGAGCATGTGTTATGATTGTTTTTCAATTACATAGTACTGTTTTGAAATGTTTCTCCAATTTTGCTTCTCTTTCCCCCTAAACTATAAACATCTCAAAAATAAGACTAGTGAAATTTTCTCAAGTCCTCCTACCAAATGAAAGAATTCAGCAAGGTCTCACTGTGTGCTGCATTTATTTATTTATTGAGCATATATTTACTGTGCCAATATTTTCTATGTCAAACAACATGATAGAAAATTAAAGGTGTAGGACATAGTCCCTATCATCATAGAGCTCACAGTCTAGTTAGGGTACAGTGGGAAGTAAACATATATTTTCTCTAAAAATGTATGAAAGTGTTCTGAAGAGGTTTTGAAAGGATGTCAGAGATGCCAGGGAGAAGCACCTAGTCTAGGAAATTTATTCTGAAAATAATGGAGTAAATAGGTCTAGGTTCAGAGACTAAATGTAGGGTCATTTAAATGGGTCATATTGAAACAACTATTTTTTAAAAAATCAATTTCTCTAAGCCTAGTAACCTTCCTGATCAATGGTGTTGAGCTGTAAGTCAAAACACCTCTGTGGGAACAGGACATGATTAAACATTACTTGTTAAGTGAATTTTATTCACTGTCCACATGAGCCTGTAAGACAACTTCTTCAATAACAAAGGAGAAATATTTTTTGCAAGCATTTGGCGTCCCTCAACATAGGACATCTGTGCATACTTCTGTATGAAAATAAAATGTTTTTAATTGATAGTCATATTTAAACACCTCTGGTGGCCTAAACAGTTTAAAGATAGCACATTGAGACTATGTTGTCAGTACTTGTCTGCTGTAGATCATACAAAATAAAACAAGACAAAATAATTTCTTATATATAGAACAGAGATAATAAGGATGACTTCTCTATTTTCTTTTCATGTTAAAGATATTGGGAAAGCCTACTTTTTCTAGCTACCTGTAGTGAAAGCTGCTTTATTGTATAATTAGAAACAAATTATTCCAGGGGTCAGTATTTCTAAATTCCTATGATGTAGACAAATCTACTCACTGAGCATCAGAATACATGTTATCCATCTTTACAAATATCAAAGCAGTTTCAGAAGTATAGAAAGTCTGTGATGATCTCTAAATTTTTAGTGGACTCCCTTACATCTTAATTATGTTAGAGCATATTTGCGCTGAATGGTTACCTAGAAAATTGCCAAAATTAAGAACATAAAAATAAAGGCCCCATACTTTGTACCAAGGAGTGTATTTTCACATCAGTATACTTTTTCTTAACTCAAGTTGGAAAGCTTGTGCCTGAGCTACAAATTGCCATAGACATATCTGACCTTTGACTTACCTTCGGGTGCCTCAGGCACTTGGTCCTCATAAATACAGTATATGGAGAATGCAGCTTCCTTTCTGAGCCAAGAAAGTTAGGTCTACAATGATAGAAATTAGTGAGGAGTTAAGGCAATTTTCTGAGTAATTCAGACCAAGTCAGTCTGTCTCTAGTTGCCATCAAAATGAATTACTTTCAGAAAAGTCAACCATGTTTGTGTGGTCTTCCCTTCTGGTAAATGTAACTGTATGCTAGTCTTACTAGAATTTTCTAAGTTACTTTTCAATATCAGTTTTGAGTGTGTCCCCTTTTAGGGCTAGGCTGCATTATGACCCCCCAAAGATGTCCATGCCTTAATTCTAGAATGTATGGGTATGTTATGTTGCATAGCAGACAGAACCCTGAAGATGTGACTAATTAAGGATCTAATGATGGATCAAGTACCCTGGATTATCCAGGTGGGCCCAATGCAATCACTAGCATCTTTATAAGAGGGAAGCAGAAGACTCAACGGTAGTAGTAGGAGTTGTAGGGAAAGAAGCAAGAGGTAGGAATTACAGTGTCCAGAAGCTTAAAAAAAAAAAAAAAGGCAACAAAATTAACTGTACATCAGAACCTCCAGAAAGAGCCAGCCCTGCTGACACGATGACTTTAATACAGCCAGGCTGATTTGGGGTTTCTTACCTCTAACTGTAAGGTAATAAAATTATGTTCTTTTAATGTAACAAAGTACATTTGTGGTAACTTGTTATATCAGTAATAGAAAACTATCACACCTAGACATTGCAGTTATTCAAGAGTAATATATGTTAAAGTGAAAGAATGAATTTAAAATCAAATAATTAATATAACAGAGTAGTATGGGAATAGCAGTAAGTTTCACCATAGCCTAACTATAACTGTCACGATAATCACTGAAACAGGAAATGGAAATGTCCAAGGGGGCTCCCCAAACCTCCCATTAACTTTTAGGTTGCTCTCTCTTGAGGGTTGTAAAAATGGGGGTGGGATTTTTCTCCCTGCAAGAGAGATAAAAAGAAATATGCGAGTTAAACACTTAATATTTACTGTTTTTATGACACAAAGTGGGAAAAAGCTGAAAATGTCAACGTACATTTGATCATTTTCTTTCTGGGTCAGATCAGAACTTGAGTCATGTTTTTGACAAATTCTACATAATCAAATAGCTTACAGTGTGATTCTTCATATTTTCAAATGTTGTAAGTGTGTCTTGCATTACTGGAAAAAATGCAGTTCATTCACGTGAAATAAACTTACTGTGAGGAATTTAAGAGACTTCTTAAAAATTCCACTCTTGTTAATCAGTTGTTACTAAAGTTGAAGTTCTAGTATGTCATTAGCAACATTTCTAAACATATTTTTTACCTATGAAATACTATATTTTAATACAAGTTAGGAACTGAATTTGCGACAGTCCCAAATTTGTTCTAAAAGTGCTGTTTGTACTGTTTAAATTTTAAGTACACAAGGAAATATAGAATAAAAATTAAATAAAAAATTAGTTTATTCTCAGTCATAGATTACCTCTTCTCTTTAAACGAATCACGATAGCAGCTTGGTGGTGCTATTGACACAGTCATAAAACCAGTACAAGGATTCTTGTTAAATCATGTTGAGTGTTTTTTCACATACTTGTTTATGAACATATACTTACATATACATAACAAAAAATAATTCCTCACCTTTTTATGACATTCAATAAGAATTAAACTCTGTGTCATTATGTAGCTCATTGGTTTGTAAACCTGAAATCATCAGAATTGAAAATTTTTGGTGTATTGCTTTTATTAAAGGATTATTACGGAAATTCAAAACACATATGAGAGAGCGTACTATAATATTCAGTATTCCAGCTTGAACAACTGTCAATTCATGGCTTATCTTTTTCTCATCTATTTCTCTCATACACCCAGCCCATTAAGTCCCTGGTTTCCACTCCAGACATACTGAATTTTAGTCTAATTACTTCAAAACTCTTCAGCTGATACTGATAATCATTCAGATTTAAGACTTCCCCACCCCCCCCAAAAAACTTTAGTCTTTTCACTTATTTCATTTTTAGTTTTTTTCAGTTATTTTGTTAACCACATAATTGTTCTTTATATTATTTAATTTCTCCTTTTGAATACCAAATCTGTAAAAATTCTTTAGGCGGAATAACAAATAGAACCTATTAGAAATTTTCTATGCTTTGTAGTTTGATACTGAGTGTCAGCTCTACTAAATAATCGCCATCTTATATTTGAATAGAATTCATTAAAGTAACTTAAGCAACAAGTTACTTTAAAATTTAAATTTGAAATTTAGAACAATAAACTTCATATTTAATTACTGGTTTCTTAAAAATGCAAGAAATTTTCTAAATTAGAGCCATTTTCATTATGACATTTCAGGTCAATTTCTTATCAAATCATAGTTTCCTGTGGCCCAAGGAGATATAGAGACAGTGGTACAGATGTTTCAGAAATTCTCTTCCAGTTTGGCTAAGCTTAAGTGTTAGATCTAATCAGGAGCTCTGTTCAGTGAACCAACAGGAGGACTCCATGAGGCAACGTGGTGAATGCCCTTCTCTCGGGTTCTCTGTACCTACCCAAGGGAAAGACTATCTTACAGATCCATACAAATCCATTGAGAAGAATCTTAGCCTCTTTGCCTGTGTAGGAGAGGGTAGCAAAATCCCCCGCCCCACAGCTGGATGCATACCTACTGCACTTACAGCCATGTCTGAAGTACCTTCCGCTGAACCAGATGAGGTAACTCAACCACCAGAGTAATCTTATGTTTAGACATTCTTCCCCTAAAATCATTGGATGGCTTCTCATTATCCTTAAAATAAGACCTAAAATCCTTAACATGGCCTTGCAAGTCATGAATAATCAAGGTGTGCCTATCTTTTGACACTCTCCTCCACACCACCCTGCATCTTTAGGCACCAGCCTGTCTCACTGCTTCCTGCTTTAGAAATAACATATGGTCTCTTTTCCACCTTAAGGCCCACACCTACACCATTGTCTCCATATACCCCTTTTCCTCTGTGTTCTAGTGACTGTCCTCCATATGCATTTTAAATTATAAGAGTAAGTAGAGATAAAACACACTTAGCCAGCTGGAGGAAAATGAGTAGAAATTCTAGGCAAAGACTAGAAAAATGTGTATACATTCCTCTTCCTTGACATAGCTTTCTGAAAGCAATAAACTGGGGTTTGGAGATGAGGTTTACTCTCTTCATTTCTCTCCCTGTAATGCCAAAGTGAATTAAGGCTGAGGTTATGGGTCCTCTGCTTATATTTTCTGTTGTTTCTGCAACCTACCATCCCTGCAGGACAGGAAGAGTCCATGGCATTACTCCTCTGAGGAATCTTTGTCATTCAGAGAGAAAAGATTTGATAATGTGGTCAGAAAGACTGTTGCTTCCCTTATTTTAAAAGCACAAAAGCAAAATACACTATTTCTTTCCTGTTCTCTGCTTCTCTCGAGGCTACAGCATTCTCTGGCCTGTCACTTCACGATCATTGACAAGTTGCTATATACTTTCACCTTTAATTTCTTATCAGCACTTTACCTTAGAATTGCAAAGCAAACATGTTTTCTAATCTCCATCTAATGTATTTTTTAAAAATCTATTATTCAACATCTCTTAAATATTCGTTGCATAATAAGGTAGTACAAAATGAAGTTTTAGGGATCGTACTCTTGAATGAAGCTACAAGAAATGTCACTACAACTCTTAATCAAATCAGATGTGTCACTATCCACCTCTAAAAGCTGACAAATGCTTGGCCTTCAAATGTCCTGGTGTAACACATGTGCATGTAGTCAATACTCAAAGTTGTGGCTTCATGGTTTTATTAAAAATTATAAGGTTTCCTTAAAAATACTATGGAATCTTTTTATATTCTAAAATAGAATTATTTTATCTAATCCATGATCTTAAGCACTAGACCTGTGTGCATTTTTACTCATTACCATAAGCATTAGGGAGCGTTGTTTCCATTTCTTCTAGTCAGAATGTTATACTAAAGCTTCTCTAATATAGATAAAAAATTCTCAAATTTTGTGAATGTATTCTTTCTTTATACATTTATATATTATGGTGTCTGTTTTTCAGCATGATATGCTTAACAAGTTTTAGTAAATAATACTGAGTTACATTTTAACTTTTTGCACCACTTTAATGTGTATATATCGCTTATCCTTCTTAGTAATTTGAGATAATAAAAGTGAAAACCCACTGTAAACCAAAGCTATCAACTCCATTAAAATAGTTAGACTTCTCCCTATCTATTCCAATGCTAATAAAGTTTTAATTCTGTGTGACTTTAGAAGTTTCAAACTCTATGAACCTCAACTTCCTCATCTGAATGAGATAATATACATCCTTTAGTATATCTGAGGATTAAATGATGCAACAGGTAAATTTGTATGGCATACCTTCTACTGTATAATTGTCTCTCAATAAGTGATTTATCCCTTCCCCTCTCAACCTCTGGCTCCTACACTTCAACATAGTGAAGCATTGGTATGTTCAGTTGGCATAGAAATAACATAAAACAGGGTAGACAGAGACTTAGATCTAGAGCCTTATCTCCTACATTTTCCTTTGCAAATAACTTCAACATGGCATATTGTATTCTAATTGTTAAGGGCCTTTATTTCTATCCATTTGTCAACATTAATATTACTGCTAATAATAATGATGAGAATTACTGACACTCGGTGCAGTCCATGTAATCCTCACAATACTGAGAGACACTATTAATATCTACAAAGGGTGGCTAAGACATTTGTCTAAGAGTGTCCAGATAGATAATAAGCCAAGGGCCCCAGATGGTCTGACAATGGAAGCTGACTCTGGTTCCTACTGTTCTCTCTATACAACACAACACAGAGAAGAGCTCACTCTTTGGTGTCATGCTGCCTGGAGTGAAATCCTGATGTTGCCATTCTCCTATCTGAGATCTTGAGTCTCTAACCTCTATGACTCAGTTTAGACTACATCTGTAAAATAAGAGTAGCATTTATAAAAAAAATTATTGAAGTGGTATATCAAAGTGCTTTGTACAATATAAGTGAGGAATAAAAGTTAGCTATTTCTTTTATTAGTTAGAAGAACCATTGTCCTTTCTCACGCCTCTATGTCCTCTCTAAAGAATTGAGTTTTGGGGAAAATAGTCTTTTTCCTTCCTCCGTGATGCTCAGGAGAAGTTAACACTAACCAAAGGAGCCTGCAACCCAAAATAACTTTCATTCATTTACTGGATTTCCCCCTAAACATTCTCACCCCATGACTTTATACAGTGTGCACATCCCAATGTGACTACAGTATACTAAAGTGAATTCAGGTATTTAGCAGGGCATATCTGTTTTTGTTAATAATGATATTCTCATCGTGGAGATCATTATCTTAAAAGTTCAGGTTTTTATGGTGAATTATTCACATTTAACCCCTGTAAGTTCTATAGAGAAGCAAAATCTTTTAAGGTCCTCCCTTGCTGACATAACACTGGCCTACCTTAAACATTTTTAGTAAAATTTACATTTGAAAGCATGGAAAGCTGAGACCTTGATACATCCAGCAAAAGCTGATAAGCACATTTTCTGAACAGATAGGATATGTCAAAGGAGAAAGTTACTAGGTTTATAGACCTAGAAAGTCCGAAGAAGAATAACTGGTGGATTGTGAATTTAACAAATGTGGCTGGCTATGTGAACTTGGGCAATTCTATAGAATATATATTTCTTTGATAATTTAGGTGTTGAGAACTAAAACAAACAAAAAATTATAAAACTAAAAATATCAAACCCTTTTTAAGGTTCTGCTGGAAAACTAGGTTTGCCCTGGTCCTACCCTCTCTTGATTTACTCAGATATCCATTACGAATCATGATTAAGGTGCAATGTTCTCCTTTTTCCTGTTAAGAAAATTGTTATCCCCACCGAGCTTTTATATTGTGCTCTACATCCTAAATAATTTGTGGAATCATCCAGAAAAATGTTCTCATTCCATCCCACTTGGGCTTCTATTTCTAAATCATGAGCGACATATTAACCCCATGGCACACATATTTTAAAGTAATGTTTTCAATCAGCTTCCCCATCACTTTTATCCACGTCCTGTCCTGGTAGTAGCCTAATATTTGATGGCTCATTTCCCCTCACACCCAAACTAAATTCAATATTAACTCGGTGACCACTTTAATCCCAAATTTGAGACACCCGATTTGAGTCTCCAATTTAAGAGAATAGATATCTCACTAGTTTTATTTCCAAAAACATGCAGGGAAATTATACACATATACTTGAACGAATGTGTTTAAGCTCTCATATTTCATTTATATAAATACCCCTCAAAATGGAAACCTAGGAATTCTACTTGTTTGTCTCTGGGATAAACAATCATTTCTAGATTAAGAATTTTACACTTACCTAAGATGTTTATGAATCCAAGTGTTTAATCTTTAATGTTGATGAATGCTTCGACGGCCTTCTAGTGGGCATTGCTGAGGCTGTGCAGAGTATCTTTAAGGAACTAAATTGAAGCCACACATTGCTTTATCAGCTAAACTTTCAGGTGATAACAGCTTGTCTTTCTTGATTGAACTTCTGGTTTACATCATCAAAAAGGAGAGTCTCTTCCGTCACTTTCTCCTCTGTTAAATGTTTAAACATCGACCAGCTCTACTTACCAGAAATTCCATTTCTTGCCTGTACATTCCATGCTGCCTTTTTTTCATGGCAGTGGATTCTATGCTGGTGCAATGCCAGCATCTGATGTTGCTTCTCTATCTACTGCCCTGTTTTATTTAATATTACCATCTGGTTTCCATCACAACCCAGTCATTCTCACTGAAGGAATTAAAATGTCAAACATAAGAAATTGGGTAGAAGGCAGAGGTTAATTATAAAGGAGAAAACTATTTACACACAGAGGTAGTTCTCTTTTCTCAGTGCCCATAGAATTCTCATTACCGTTAATGGGACTAACAGACTTGTTGAGTGGCAAATAGACTTATGGTATTAAATCCTGATAAACAGCAGTAATAGAAAATGAAATTTTGGTAAATACAATTCAATGGAGTCTACTACGTTATTTCATTTAAAAAAAAATACGTCTGAATTTGACAAGGATTGTTTAAATCTCAGTATTAAAGGTTTACAAATACACTTTTTAAAAGGTATTAAATATGCCTGATTTATTTCTTTGCTAACTCTGTTTCTAATTTGATTTATCTGGTTGCAATAAGGAATAAGATTTATTACTTTCTTAGGATTGTCAGGTACCATTTATATACTGCACACTATTATTTTCTGGTCATGGTGGATTACTGTTTTCTTTCTAATGTGTGACATAAGTTTATGCATCCTCATTCAGTTGGTTTACTCAAGTTATGGTGCATTGCATTTTGAAAAATGTGCTGACATCTTTTACATTATAAATGATCTTTATTGAGTTCTTATGTTTTCACTAAAATTCTCAGTAAAATTAAGTAGAAATAGCAAACCTGTTGAATGTATAGTTTCAGCTAGTGAGAGGTCTAACTTTATCTGTGGTGATTAGATGTGGATATGTAAAACCACTAGAATAGAAGGGAATACAATGTGTGGGTGGATGGATGAGAGAAAGAAAGAGATGCTATTTTAGGAATAGCAAGTCAGGGCAGCTGAGATTTTTCAAAAATCAGCCCTTAATCAGAAATATATATACTATAAATAATTATACTATGCTATATTATAGTACAATAATTATTAGAATTGTTCTTTCCTGAAAACATTTGTCAGTCAAGTTGAACAAGATCAGATGCATTAACTGCCTGCTTCGCATCTATTCACTTTTTAGTCATCATACTTAATACCTCTGTTGGATGACATAATATTTGAAATTAAACTTGAATAGCTCAAAATTATACAACTAATTACCTTCATCTTCAATTACAGTGCCTAATTGACACAGCTCTGTTAGCATGACCCCTGGTGGCAGAGGAGCAGCAGTCATGTCCTCAAGCTCTTATGAGCTATCTAATTAGTGTGTTTTGGTTGGAAATATCAGACAGGCTGTATTTGGGATTAGGTGATCCATATTCAGCCCAGGGCCTCTGATTGGATGCTTGAGGCTGAGAAATTAAATGACTTAGACTTGTGGTTATTAAACATTTTTTTTCTAGCTCCATATCATACACGTGTGAAAAGAATAAAAGAATATTATATACATTAATTATATCAAGAAGACTGGCAGTTGAGGGGGTAAGCACACCAGAATTTCAGGGGTTGTATCACTTCCATTTCTCACTGCCAAATACCAGATATTTGTTCCATCCACCCTAGGCAAGAACATACAATGTTATTATGAATTGAAGAGGTCAAGAATAGAAATGTTCAGTAAAGATCATAATGACCACCATAATTGCCTTGAAAGTAGGTTCAAAGTAGTGAGTCTAGAAAATCTAAACAGTATTCAAAGGGCAAAAGTTCTACAAGTATCTGTAAAATATATATACATGAATATGCATATATATATATATATGTATGTATATATATATCTTTAATCATAACTTTTGGATAACCAAAATAATAGGCAACTGCAGAGAGAAAGGCAACTGAATTTGTAAAGGGATTTTTCTAAAAAGTAGCCATGGCTTAATATTTGAATGAACTGTACTTCAAAAATATATTGGAGCACCAAAACAGAGAAAATGTGTTTAAGATCCAATATGTTTAGCCTGTATTCATTCAATTATTAAAAGAAAAAAATAGAGGACTTATTTTGTATTTTGTAAGTTTAGCTGGATAGATAGGAAATTATATATTGGTAATATTTAAAAAAAAAATTCTTCTGTTAGCTTCCTGACTAATGCTTTTTGGGAAGTTTAAACCTTTTGTGGAAATGGGTTAATTGTATCATGTTTTCTCTAAAATCCAAAACAAAAGGTACATAGGAAATCATTCCCACTTCCTCCCAAGTTCAGTGATTTATTTAATATACTGTTTTAGCAAGTATATTGTTCATTGTTCCTCACACAAGGAATAGATGAAGGCATGTTTGTCTTAACTTCCTTGGTTTTGAAATGTCTAATTCTTGATTTTAATATGAAATTGAAGTTACAGTAAAAATTATACTTGAAAGGAGAGAGTATGAATCTGCCTGTGACAGATATTTAAACATATAAATTGTAAATATATTCATATATATGAATGATGTTGGGCATTCTTATAACTCAGTTTTAATTCAAATTAAGTTTAATTACTTCATCTGTAAAAGAGAATATTGATGTTACACTACTGGCAGGGTTTTTGAAGGATTATTTAAGATAAAATACAGGCTAAGCCCTCAGGCACATTATTAGTAATATCATAGCCAATATCATGTAAATGTATATATGTGTTAATGGATAACAATCATTTGAGTCAATGTCAAAATCATTCTCAAGCACTTTATTTTTTCTTCTCAGTGGCCTCAAGTTGTCATCTCAAAATTTAGTATGTTAAAAGCCCCCAGGTGATTAGGGTACCCTCTGCTCCTATATTATCTGGTATGTCTCTCAAATAGTATCACTACATTAATCTTATCACACTATATTATGCCTATGTATTCCTAGATTGGTTTTACCACATTTTATTATGTTTGTTAATATAACTTTCTGTTTATGTGAGTTTCAAGGGAAATGATCATGTCCTATTCATTTTAATATATTCTGTACCTATATGTTTCGATAAATGTTGAATTAAAAAATGAAAAGAATGAAAGGATGATTTTAAAATGTCTCCATCTTTTATAGAATTCTCACTCTAGAAGCAATAATTGAACTTTTTTTTTTTTATTATTGTATATCTGAGCCAGTTGAGGCCGAGTGATGGGTCCAAGAATACATTGAGATTTTTTAAATTGCAAACAGCCCATTCTGAATTTTATATATATATTGTGACTATGTAAAATAACATGGGTATGATACAAGTATGTAGTGAGAAGTGGATTATAGAAACTATATTTTCTTATGCTTTCTTATTTTAGTTTTTGTAGAAAAATTCACAGTATAGAAATATTTTGGCTTTAGGTATAGATTCATATTCAAAGAAATTTTCAAAATCACCTCTTGACTTCAGCCTTTTTTTTTAGGTTGGTTTTCCTTTGTGGTCCCAGCATTTTTTAATGGACTAGAAGGACAGGAAGATGTAAAGTTCTCATTTGGCATGAGAAAAAGCATTATGTTAATATTATACTAAATTGAGAAGCATCATTGCCATATCTGATCAATCTTCTGCTTTGTCCACATGGAAATAAAAAAAAAGCACTTCTGTGGAAAAAATACTTTCAATACAGTTCAGATCTTGTAAATTTGAAAGGAGTAAACAGGGTGACAATTTTAATACAAATTAAGTAATTGCGAAACAATGATATTTTGTAAGGGGGAAATAAGTATAGTGCTAGATGAGTTTAATAGCCATTACCTCAACCTAGAGGTTTTATTAATCTATAAAATATATAACTACCATATAGAAATAGCATATAAATTATAGGATAAACTTATTTAGGGAATTAGTTTCAAGTAGTTAAACTTGACATTTTGAGATCCCTGTTTCTTCATGCAACTAAATGTAAATTATAGCTTAAAATGTGAATAAAATAGTTATCCAAATTAGCAAAACACTTCATATAAATTGCTCTTCCCTGAGTTTCTTCCATTGTGATTGTTTTCATCTCAGAACATAAATTGATCCAAGTTCACATGGGGTGTCTGATGAGCTTTTTCAACTGCAAAGCTTTTTCAATTTTTGCATTTCACTTTGAATATTTTAAACAAATTCCGCATATTTATATACAACAACCTGCCATTTATTCACATTTCTATAACCCTCTAGCTATATTATGGAGATAAAACAAATTGGTAACACTTTTCCTTAATATTCAAAACATTGAACATTTTCCCTTAAGGTAGCAGAGTACTTTATCATCAGACAAATAAATCAATCACCAAAGAGAAGCTAAATGTGCATGGCTATTTGACTTTTATCTCTAAATTTTACTTTTATTGCTCTTTACCTTTTATATTTTTCACTTTTCTTCAGTTTTCAATAAAAATTCAAAAGGACTTCCTATTTTTAGGCCAGATGTGAGGCACTGGGTATGGAGTGAGATGAAGGCAGATTGAGGAGAAAAATGTGGCAGCTCTAAGGGAGGCATATCCCTTCTGGGATTATCTTGATCTAAAGGGGGAAGTCAGATATTTTTTTTAAAATACAATGAGACAGTGTTGCTAGAAAATGGTAGTGCAGTTTATAAGTATAGTAAATGAAACAACTAACTGCTTTGAGGGGTATAACCTCATCTTCCTAAAGAAGGTGACTTTGAATAGGGTCGTGAATGATGAGGACAACACAAAACAAAGCTGTAGCTCATTTTAGGATCTTCAGTTTTGCTTTTGTTCTCCATCTTTTTTTTTCCCCCTTTCTTGATAAAGTCAAGAATAAAATATTTTGCAAGCAAAATAGTCCTCCAACAAGGAAATCCATAGATTTCTTCCAGACTAATGAAGTCCCCTAATGGTCTTCTCCCTCTAATGCTACCTTAAGTTGTTCTCTGTAGGGGTATATTCACTCTCAGAAATGGCCAGTTTCATAAAAAAATCTCGATAGTCACATTACTCAAATCTCTTTATGTGAAAAGAATTTAGTTTCACAAATTTATAGGAAGAAAAACTTTCTTGAATGCTGAAATATTTACAGCAGTGCTAACTTTAAGGATGCTAGTTTTTAGAACCAAGAATCCGAATGAAAATCTTTCTTGGCCTCTCACTACCTACATGCCATACTATTTTTCAATTTGTCATCTCTAGAGCATGAATATAACTAACAAAGGATTTGGACACCTAAATTTTACCATTATATTCCAAGGTAACTTGAAAGCTAAATGAAGTATCTGCTATAGTGAATAAGCCTTTTTAATATGGAGAAATACACAATAAGGGAAAGTGTCAATTGCTCATCTCATCCAAATCGTGTTTTATAAAAAGTATAATTCCTTTGGTGGTATTTCTGGGCTCTTGGGCTAAATATCTTATCTCATTAGACATTTTCTGGTTTTCACAAGCAAATAGAATTCTGTGCATGGCTTCTAAAATCAGATTTTTAATAATATATATAATCATTATTCATTCTGTCATTTGCATTGTAAAAGCGATAATAAGTCAGCATGTATTCATAGTTCTGCTCCACAGAATATTTTGCTTCAATTAAAACGTATTAAGTGGCAGTAAAATTCCTGTGTTTACTTCTAATATTATGAAAACCTCTTTATGATGTTCTAGGCATGGGCTGAGAAAAACCCAACATTGGTGGCTTTAGAGCTTAGATGTCTGTTATTGCTTCAGTGGATTTATGTATTTTGTAAGAACATTTCCACTAGTCAAACTGCACTACAGGAAGCCAGTATCTATGTGGGAGTTTTAGGGGTGCAATAGCTTGGAGACCGATAATAAGGGAAAAGTATGTTTTCCTTTTATAATAAGAGTGTGTCTCAGTAAGAGCCAGCCAGAAGGTCAGAGCAAACCTGAGGAGTGGATCCATTATAGGAACTGAAAAACAGTTATTGAACCCAGCGTTCTTTCTGTAAGTTTATTTTTGCAGATACTTTGAAGAATGGATTAAAAGAAAAATTCACACAATTTAACTGATGATGCTCTCCATGCCACTTATTAATGTAGGTGTTTTCAGCCATACAAACTGCTTTGCACATCACTCAAGTATACACATCAACTTGTGATACAGTTAATTGTCCACTAATTCATCTCATCTATTTATTAAATACACAGGCGTTGAGCACCACCCACTTGTTAGGTATTTCGCTAAGTACTAAAGATGATTAAAATAAATACTTGCACTTAAACTGCCCACAGTCTAGTAAGACAGATGAGTACAAAGTCAGCTTCTTAGAAATGAAGTATAAGATGGTTATTTTGTTTGCATGGCAAATTTTGTAAGTTCTTACCTGTAAGCAGTACTCAGCTTTGTAAGAGGAAAATGACAGAGAGGTTAAGGATCTAAAATGCTTCAGAAGTTTTAATATATAGTAGTTATGTTATCACTCAGTTCATAGTATTTTTAATTTAAACTAAAATTTATTTATTTTCAAATGAGTTTTTTAGTTTCCACACACATAGGTTGTTCTGTGTGTTCATCTTTTTGTTACTGATTTCAGCTTCAGCTGTCATGAAAGAACATGGTCTGTAGGATTTCAGTCTTTTGAAATTAAGGCTTTTTGACATAAATCTGGTCAATTTTAATAAACTTGTGGATGAAAATAGTATGTATATATTCTCCAATGTCTCCCTTCAACTTTGTTTTGCTTCTTCTCCATTCTAGCATCCACCTCTGAACGACACTAAAACACATCGTTTGGTCACCCGTGATCTCTTCATTGCAAGTGCAATGCACAATTCTGTCTCCATCTTGCTTGACTTACCAGCAACGGTAACACAAGTAAACATTCTCTCTTTGAACCACTGGTTTCACTCGACTTCTGGATCCCCACTCTCTAACTTCCCTACATAGTTTATAGCAGCTCCTTTTCATTCTCCTTTGCTAGTTTATTTTCATTGCCCAGTCTCTAAGAGTTGAAGTGACTGAGGGTCCTTGGACCTCTTATCTTTTCTAAACACACTCACTACTTAGAGGTCATCTTAGAGCTTTTTAATACCACTCATGTTCTAATAATCTGTCTTTTCAACCTTAAAATATATTCATATTCTAATCATTTCTTGCCACCTCCACTAATTCCTCTCTAGTCCAAACCATATTCATCTCTTTTCTAGATTGCTGCAGTAGTCTTTTTAATTGTTTCTCTGCTTTTGACTTTAATTGCCTTCAGCCTCTTCTCAGCATTCAACCAGAGTGGTCTTGTCAGTTTTTACTCAGAATTCTCCATTGGCTTTCCATCTTACTTGTAGTCAAAGCCAATGTCTCCAACTCCTACAATAACCTACTCAGCTTTACAGGATGTGTCTCTTCAGGACTCTCTGACCTCCTTTCCCACCCTTCTCTCTAATTCAGTCTACTCTACGCAAACTGGACTTCTGTTTTTTTAAACATTCTAATCTCCTCACTAACTTTGTTGTTCATGTTGCCTTAGTAATGATGTGCCTCACTCTGATATTTAAATTTGCAACCCCTCACAGACATTTCTTACACCTTTTTGCTGATTTTTTGTTACCATTTATCATTATATAAAATGCAATTTAATAATACTTAATATTTATCTCCACTATAATATCTATATGAACAGGGAATTTTGTGGGTTTTTTTTTTTTTTACTTTTGTATTCTCAGCAGCAAAACTGGTGCTAGCATACAGTAGGTACTTGATAAATATTTGTGAAAAGAATGAACAAGTGAAAGCTGTATCTAGTTGTGAGCTGTACACTGGATACCTTGATACTCCTCAAAGAAGCAAAATGAGACAGATTAGCCTGCAGAAAGTTATAGAGAGTATTGTGGGCAGCAACATCTGTAGAAGAGAAGAGAAGAAAGCAAGAATGGGCAAAGCGAAGATGGATTACAATTCATCTCAAGGAAGGTCCCAGCGAACACCCTAGGAAGCCATTTTGCCTGGTGGCTAAGAGACCAGGCCTTTAAACTATACATCCACCAGTCACTGGGTACAGGCTGCCCTTGTGTGAGATGTAGGCAGCATCGCCAACTTAGGGCACCTTCAAAGTGGGATGAGAACTGAAGTTGACAGTAGTGATCCCTGCAGCAGCTGGGTGAAAAGTTCTCTTAATCCTGGAAGAAGTGCTCATCACACTTCCAAGTATGCTGTAGCATTGGGAATATTTCTACTTCCTCGAAGGCTCTTCCCCCTAAGAACTATATAGTTCTGGCAGCTCCTTAAAATCCTTACTCAGATGCCACCTACTCAAAGAGGCCTAACTTTTATTGTATATTGAAATATGTCCTCCCACACACATTCACAGACCCATGTCTTCTAACATAGCGTATCATTTGCTTGATTACATATTTAGTATTTACTGCCTGTCTTCTTGAACTAGTAGATGTACTCTAAGGGGACAGAGATTTTCGACTATTGTTTACTGAAAAATTCATGAACACCTAAAGCACTGCATATACTTTCCAAATACTTGTGGAATAAATGAATTTCAGGCTTCTGACTGAGCTGACTTTGTGATACTTTCACTACTTGGATTTCTGGAAAGTGATGATAGCTCTTTTGGTTTCACTGATGCACAGGGTAGGGTGAAGCAGAGCCTGACTGCCTCCGACAAGCCTGCACTGCAGCCCACTGACAAGATACTCCAGGGCCATCTTTTACAATAAGTAGGAAACAACCTAGAAAAAAAATTAATCTCGCCTATTACGATACCTGCCAACTTGCAGGCACAAACCTGGTTTCTTGAGAGGTGAAGTTAGCTCTAATGTTTTTCCGTTTTCAGGGTGGGTGTAGCTCCATATTATCTCAGGGGTGAAGAGACTCAGGCTAGGCTTAGAGGCTAAGGAAGAGTCTAATATCAAGCGGTATCTACTTAGAGCTTTTGCCCCAAGAATTAATTCAGGGAAGATGCGATGGAGCATTTTGCCACAAGAGGGCACTGTGGTACCTCTTTATGATGTTCCGCTTCCTATGTAGGATTGCAACCGGCTTGGAGACAAAAGCTTTAAAAACCCCAAAGAGGAATATTTTGCTGATGTCGTTAATGGCTTATCATATTTTCAACAATCTAAAAGTCTGCCCTCCCAAGCAGCCTTGTAGATTGTTGGTGGGAGCATTAGTTTGCTTTGATTCTCAAGGAGAGAAATTTGGCAATATATTTAAAAGTTATAAATGCATTAAACTTTGATCTACCTCCACAGACTCATAAGAATGTATCTTATCAATGTACTTCTTAGATACTAGTTTAGATGTGCAAACTTAAAAAATATATATATATATACACATATATATGTATATATGTGTATATATATATATATAGCCTTTTAATAATAGCAAAATATAAATTTTGAAAATATAAATTTTGGAGGAGTCATGTTAGCTTATGGTGTAGTAGAAAAATAGAAAGACAAACAGCTGAGTATAAAGAAGATGCTGTTTATTTACTGATAGAAAAAGTCCTTTAAGAGACTTTAGGTGAATAAAAGCAAGGCCCATAATAGCTAGTAAAACATTCAATCTTTGTTTTTGTTTTTGTTTTTTTAAGTAGGGGTGAAGGATAATCATATTTGTATTTGCAGAATTTTTGCAAGGACACACAGGTGACAGTAAATGTGGTCTTACTGAGAGTGGCAAGTGGAGAGGATGGAGGCAAGGGTGGGAAGAAGACTTAGCCCTGTGTGCCAGTTCCTGAGACTTAGTTTGTGCAAATTTGTTACCTATTTACAAAACTATATTTTCTTGGCATTCCAGGGAAGTACTTTTAATTAATTCTAGAGAAAATTTTGGTAGTTCACTGGTTTATCATTCAAATGCATCAGAAATACGGAGGTATCAGTGGTCATATTTACCTAGTTGGTTTTTAAGTTGCTCATTACTTGAAATAAATTAGGAAGAGTCATTCTGGAGGCCTTGAAATGAAGGAGGCGAATTTTCTAGGAAGACTGTCCCAGGGAAAAGTTACAGTTACTTAGATTTTCCTTTTGGATCGCTTCTTCAGTTTTCTTGACTTTCTGTAATAGTCTGATTCCCCACTTTGTACTGTTGGTCATGGATTGATCTGCCCTCTGGGCAAAGAAGGAATGAGTTATTGAAACTTTGCCTTACTTTGTAACAGAATTATTCTAGTAATACATATTCATTTTTAAAAGTTTGTTGAGTATCTACTATGAACCTGGCAATGAATCACCTTCTAGGATACAAATGTGTTAGACAGAACTTTTCCCTTCCCTGAGGAGTTCACTGTCTGATAAGAAGGTGGCAGGATCTAACTGCTTTGCAGAGTGACGTGTGTCGTGGGAAACCAAACAGGGATGATCTCCTTTTCCTGAGAGACTGGAGAGAGCCTTTACATCATTTTATGGATTTTAAAATGAGTAGGAATTCTTTGGCAAACAGGTATTGGGATGGGTAGAGAAGAGAAAAATATTCTTAAGCAGAAAGAAAAACACTTGTGAAAGTCATATATTTCAAAATGTATGGCTATTAGAAGAAGTACTAGGAAATTTAGTGTGACTAGAGTGTTTGTGTTGATTTTTTTTTTAATTTTGAGAGAAATTACTGCCACCGTTGCTATTATTATTAAGCAAGTAGTAGTAGTATGTTCTCTAGGTACATTATGCCATTTAATCCTAACAACAAAACTAAAATATTTGTTATAGCCAGGGTGAAGATAATGAGACTAAAAAATATAAAAGTTAAGTGCTTTGTTTAGAGTTATTCATGTGGGTAGAGCTAGGACCCAAATCAACTTCTGATTTCAAATCCGAAGCTCCAGGGTATGAAGCTGGGTCTCTTCTATTCTTTCAGATTCATACTTTACCTTTCTCTATCCTATTTTCTAATGCCAGAAATTATGCTGGATGTAGTTCATCAACATTATTCCTTGCACTTGGGACCAATGCAGTTCCTCTCATAGGTAGTATAGGCAGAAAACCAGAGAATATTTGAGTGTGATATCCTAGGGCTCTTCCATCCTGTAGCCTTGTGCTGCCTGGGACTCCCAAGCAAAGATCACAGGAGACCCTAATCTCCAGGAGACCCTCTCAACATCTCTGACTCCTGGATGGCAGTAACTAACTGCTTTCTGCCACTGGACCTGCAGGGGCAGAGGTTCTGATGGCTCCACCACACCTTCCCTTGTCATTTCCCTACATACAACCCACTATTTTGTAAATAGTTCTTTGTTAAACTCTCTTCAAATTATCTTTATTTGAAAGTGCCATCTGCTTTTAGTGGGCACCAGATCAACATTTAAGAAGCTATTGTTATTATCTAAGTGAGCACTGATAAAAGTCTATTCTGGGAGTAGCATAGAAATGAAGGAGAATAAAATGGATTCCAAAATGTTGTGAGAGAAACCTGAATTGTAAAAGAGGGCTGCAAGGAAAAAACAATATTCTTTCTTGAGGTTTGAGTTTTACAAAGGGATTCAGGTGGACTTTTATGGTACCTCTCACATTACACGGCCCAGAGGAAAAAAACCTCAAACTACATTATTAACAGCAAAATGGAACAAACAGGCGGTGAAAGTCTGCCTGGGCTGAACACGTGGAGCCACATCATTCAGAGAGGGGCTGCCAAGGATCTGGTGGTGATTCAACAAGTGATTAGGAAGAAGTAGATCCTATAACAAGAAGAGGTTAGCCCGGCAAGGGGAACATGTAGGGGGGTGTATCAACATGCCCAGTATTGGTTCTGAAAATTCAGGTAGGCAGTGAGCATCAGGAGGAATGTAGCAAATGGGATCCCTACTATGAGATTTAGTTTAGAGTCAAACTCTGTCTCCTTGGGAAGGGACAAAGGCCAAGGCAAAACAAGTGCTGGCTGGACAAATTACAAGAATGAGTATTGCTGCATCTTGCCACATCTCCATGCATCCACCTCGTGTACCCAGAGTAAGAGCAAAGCTGAGCACTGAAGGTCAAGTGGCTCAAATCATGGGGAGTGAAAGGCTCTAACACATTTCATTCACATAGGCAGCCCAGCTCTGAAGTTTCTGCCACACCTATGCTTTGGTGAAAATGTCTGTTTTACTCTTATGTTCCAAAGCAGCATCACTCTGGTGCATTTGAGGAAACGTCAGTGTTCATCCGTGTCTCTCAAGTTGAATATAAAATAGGGCAGGCATAAAAATAATGGAATCACATTATTAAATTCTGTTTCCTATGAGATTCCTTTCCATGGGAAAAAAAAAACAAGGAATTCAGAAAATAAAACATTTTCAACATTAGCTTCTTTCTAGGGTTTAAACATGTATTTTGATTTACAGTCTGTTAGCACAATATATAGAAAATGGCTTCTTAAATTAACACATCAATTACTTAAGCCAAATGGATAGGAATAATTGCACTAAAATAATAAATAACCTTTTATACGGAATGTTTTACAGGAGATAAAATATAGATGGTCCCTTTGACTTATACAGGTGCTATATTTATCACTGAGGTGTAAATTATAGAGGTGAAGAGTTTACACTTTCCTTTGTGTTGAGCATTCTGATAAATGAGTGCCTAATGTGACAAGAAAAGATAACATAATGAATATCTTATTATGCTTGAAGGAACATGAAAAAAATGACTGACACTGAATTTTGTTCCAGGTAGGAATAAAAAGCAAGCAGTTCCTGGCCTGTGATACTCCAGTTAAGGGTGTCGATTAACAGCATGTTGGCACCAGCATTGAGGGAAGTGATGGGCTTCAGCTCCAGGTGAGTTCTGTTCTTCAAGACACAACATGTGCATCTTTCTGACTCTTCCTACAGAGTTCATAAAGTAACTCCATCAAACCTTTTACCTTTCAAAATATTGGGCTAATGCATTTTTTTTAATATAGTTTTTAAATTCTACAGTGCTTTAAAATCAATGCATCATTTTTTTTCTTTTTTCTTTCGACTCTAACGATAGAATATATAACTATGAATGAGTTTCCTTCTGAAATGACTGTCGTAATACCGGAATTACAAATTGAGTGAAAAATGAATCTTCACACAGTGTTTGGGAGTAAGGAGGGAAGGGTATTTATAGAAGTGACCAAAGTGGGAACCCAAAGTCATTAAGCATTTCAAAATTACTCATTGTTCCATAACCTTTTTAACAGCAGGCACTAAAGGCTAAGTTACCCTTAAGAATCCAAGATTTTGTCACTTCCAAAGTTATGCAATTAGAGCAGGCGATAATTCCATAACTTAAAAGGCTCCTTGATTTCTGGTTTTCAAATTATAGGAGATCAGAAGGAATGGTCAAATACATCCGTTTGCTGAGCGGATTCTAATTATGATCCTTCCTGAGTCTGTACCATCAGAAATCCATAAGACAGGATATATACATCGCCTAGACATATTAATATGAAATTTCTGTGTGCTGAATAGAGTAATAAGCTATAGATTTAGGAAATAAAAGGTATGTTATACAACTTAATTTTTAAAAATCATGTTTTTATATTTTGCAAGACCTAGATACTAGGCCTACACACAGGTCTTATTGTAATTTGCATAGAATCTCTGCCTTCCACAAATTCAAAGATTAATGAAACAGATAAGCTAATCAAGACAACTAAGGCAAGTGCTATAAAAAGAATATAAGGAACATGCAGTTAGTGTAGTCTGTTTATCGAATATGTTAACGATACTTTCTTTTGACTTAGCAATACTATATTTAGTGATTTAATGTAAGATAATAATTGGATGTCTAAAAAGATTTAAACAAAGATGTTTCTCATAGTCTGTTTTAATAGCAGTGAAAATGAAACTCAGCCCAAATAATCATATAGAATTTATGCCTTTTATCAAATAATGAATTTCTATAGAATTATTAAAATAAATGTTTTAGAAGAATAGCCTATGTAAAAATAAAGGCATATTTACATAGGCTATTTTATTTATTGACACTAAGAAAAAATAGAAAACTCTTTTAAGTAAGTGAGAGTTTGGGAGAGTGAAGATAATTTCTATTTAGTAAATGTGTAAAGGCCCCAAAGAAGGGATGAAATTTTAGTAGGTTCTTGAAGGCTTAATATACAGAAATAGGCTTTCGTCATTATTGATAATAACTAAAGTTGACCTGTCAAAATGGATAAATGTACATATTATGTTCTCTTATATTCCACTTTTCATTTTGTAGAAAATCATAGCATAAGTGCTACACATTGTGTAAATGTGAATATTAATACACTTCTTTAAAGCTTAGGCCAAGTAATCAATGCGATATACTAAATGCTGTCTTTTATCATACAGTTCATAAATATTGCTTCATTTTAAATAAAAATTACATCATTGTATAAGTAATTACAACATGAAAATATTCATTAAACCTTTGAAAGTTATTTGTTTCATCACCATATTCTTCTACAGTTCTTAATTTTTCCTGGCTTTAGCGATACATGCATAAGTTGTACATTTATTTATCTAAAAAAATAGAATAAATAACTAATTCTTCATGTGAACATCTCATTTTAAGAATAAACTTTGTAAAGAATATTGGTAGTGTTCTCTATCACAGACGTCTCTATACCTATCTTCTCCATCAACTGTGGGTTTCTAAGTCCATTCTTTGCCCTTTTTATTCTTACCATATATTCTTCTATTCTTCTTGGATAATCACACTGACACCCATGGCTTCGATATTCCCAAATGTGTGTGTGTGTGTGTGTGTGTCTGCACACACGTGTGCCCACGTATGTGTGTATGTGTAAATAAACCTGCATTCTAATTGTTCACTAGCTCGATATACCAAATGAACCACAGATATGATACTCACCTAGGCTATATTTCCTACCTCATTCCTTTAGATTCCTCTTTAATGGATTCTTCTCCTGAGGGGCTGCCCGTATTGACTGAGTGGGCCTGAATTATCTGTAATGAACAGGAGAAAGGGAAAACTTGGTTAATAATTTTATTGGCATATTAACTATAACATTAATAATTACAATTATGTTTCTCCCTTTTTCTGTCATAAGTTAATTTAGTCTTGATAATTCTTTATTATTCCAATTTCTTCACTTTTCCTGAGCTAACATCAAGTGGAAACTAGAAGAAAGGCAGAAAAAACATGTACAATGGTGGTTTAGAGTTGTCAACATACTAACAGATACGGGGAGATAGATTTTGGTGTTGGTTGACCTGGGCTCAAATATTTTTCCTGCCATTGATGAGTTAAGAAGCCCAGAGCCTACTGTTCTCCTCATATCTCTGAGTCTTAATCATTAGTTTCAAATTGTCCCAGTTCTATAAGTCAACTGATACAATGTTTGTGGAAGCCTTTTAGGAATGTTTAAGCACTTTGCAGGTGTGCATATGATTGATGTTCCCTACAATAAAGAATAGATACAACTTACCAAAACATGCATGTGTGTATATGTATATATATGCACATAGAGACTACTTCTGAAGTAGAAGTAGTTGTTGTTCCTGAAGTGAAATATCGCTTATGCTTTTCAGTAACATATGTTCAAGTAAATATTTGCAGAGACTGTCCCCGCCTTTTCACTGTAATGTATGTGGCCTGCCCATCAAATTAGCGTGGTTCAGTAGTTCAGGAGGTATTCTCCCTGCCCTTTGATCACAAAAGTAATTCAGTTCCAGACAAATCCCAAGGTAATGATCTTGGCAACATAAAGCAACTTCTTTTTATGAAATCCTCTCACAAAATAAATGGGATATGAAAATTATGACAATATTAAGATAGCATTGATTCACTGATTTAGAAATTATTTGTAACCATATAATATTAACAACACTTTATGACCTGAAATTTAAGCTTCAGCTAACATCATGCATCAACAAAAATTAATATTGCCAACAACTCTAGAAACATTGAATTTTAACAATTGAATTTACATTTGCTTGAATACTGTAATGAGAATAATGTATAAGCTATAATAAAATGCTAGAAATTACAGATGAGAATTTGTTCATATGAATGAGTATTCATTAGTCATTCAAAAATGTATACCTAGAATAAATCAAAATGTATTTTATGTTGGTCACCCTGAAACCACTTAAGAGTTCCAAGTAATGTGTAGTAAAATCTAGGAGACTTAGATCATCACAAACCAAACTCTTAACTGTTCTTTTGCTCTGTCCTTTAATCACACTTCTCAAAAAAATGCAAGTAACATGAAAATACTCTAGAGCTAAAAAAAAAAAAAAGAGAGAGAGAGAGACTGACTTTCAAATAATAGTTCTTAATAACTAAAAGTTGCAATCATTCAAAAAAAAAAAAAGTTCATCTACTACATACACTTTATCTCCCTAGACCTGTGGGGTATATAGATACTAATGAAGTATTGCCACAATCAAGTAATTATCTGCCACAAGAGGAGATATGCTATATATAAAGTTACTACTAAATATTTTATGCATATATATCATATGTATTCAGATGACTATTAATGTTAGATGCCAAAAGATAAGGAGAGATCAAGAGCCAACTGTTCTCCATAAGACAACTCAACTTATGTTAAAGCAACTGAAAAGGCTTCTTGAAGGAAGTTGAATTTGATATCAGTTAAGCAGGAACTATGTGCCGGCTGGAGATGGCTGTGTAGATGGAGAGCACAATATGTATAAAAAATGACTTTGAAAGTGGAGGACACAGAAAAAGACAGGTAGCAATGCTTTTTTAGTAAAAAGGGTGGAGGTTAGTTTTGGTGGTCTTGAATATTAGCCCAAGAAGTTTATTCTTTATTTTACGATCCTCCTCCAGTGATCTGTGGACTTTATATTGTGTTGGACTCCAATAACATCACAGATGCTTTTAAATATCTTTTTTTAACTTTATATGAAAATACTCAATATTTTATACTGGTAGAATATATAGTAGTTATTATTACTCTAAATTCATAGCGGTGTTTAAATATCACAGAATTAATAAGCAAAATTAACCTCCTATGGCATAAAGAATCTAAAGCAACTCTTCTACAACGTTCAAATATGGTTAATTTTCCACAATAAACATTATTGGCCTCAAGTTGACAAATCAACAGTATTTGCAACTATTAAAACTAATCTTGGTACATTACTGGAAGCATTTTTTTTTTGTAGTAAACAGAAATTTAAATTTATGATGACAATGCTGGGAAAGTATAGATTAAAATGCCAATTTTATGATAACAAATATTCAGTAATCTTCTTTGTTTTTCTAAACTAAAGTTTCTTTTGAAAGTTTTTGATTAACACTAAGATATTTTGCCCCCAAATTTCAACTATCATTTTAGTCAAGAATGAGTCTTATAAGAATGAGGCTTATAATTTTTATTCCACCATTTCTCAATTCTATTAGTGATACAATTATCTTCACATTTACCAAAATTATAAATCAGGGAGTGTTATTTTTTTTCTTTTCTCTTCCCCTAATTCTCCCTGTTCCGTTTATTCAGCATCTTTTGTTGAAGTAAAGCATTTTACCAAGTTGCAAGAGTCTTCTTTCACATCATCTTTTATATCATCCTTTTCTCTTTCCATTTTTCCCTGCCTATTCCCTTTTCAAAACTCAATTATTTTTGTTTTGACCAATTAAAAAAGTTTCCTTACTGATTATTCTATTACTGTCTCATATCCCTTATTTTTCCCCTTTATCATTTTATTGACTTAGATATAAGCACTATCATATAATTATTCCTAAAAACATGGTATCTCTTATATATACTGAATTTTTGAGGGCTTGATATGGTAGAAGAATGTTATATAGAATTATGAGATGAGAATTAGAAACGTAAAACTGAAACGTAGAGAATTCAGAACTCGATACATAGATTTTAGATTCCTTCCTATAAGTAATCATTTAATATTATAATAAAACAAATGAATATGAAAGCAAGAGAAAATGCTAGAATAAAATTGCTTTGAGATGTGAACATTAGAAGACAGGTGAACAAAGATGAATAAGAGAAGGAATAGTCTCAGGTTATAAAGAGAAGTAGGAAAGTTTAGGTAGAAAAGAGTAAAATAAAAATAATATTGACATCTGCTGGATGTTGAAAAAATTATAAAAGACCAGTAAACACAATCTTTTTGTTTAATAAAAATTAAAAATGATTTTAAAAATTATATGAGGTAAAAAAAATTTATGATTTATCTCCTTCAAGGATTCTATATAGAATGTAGAACCACCTTCAGTGTTCTGTATAGACTATAAGACCTCAAATACAAAAATGTCAACAGTTGTCCATTCTCCTAGATCTATGACAGATGCTAGAGATGACAGATTACATTGAAAACTCGGACGTTGACAATGTTAGATATTAAATGTACACCGTTTTGTTCCAGTAGAGGGAAGAATGCAAATCCCTGTTGGATAGGGCAATAGTTTTTAATCTTAATGAGAAGAATTTTCTCACATTTTTAGGTATCACGAGCAAATTTTCCCTTTCTAAAAGAGAACAAGTGATTATTGACAGTAAAATTTGTGATCATATCTTAGATGTGTGATGAAGTTTAATTCTTTTGTTGCAATCTGCTGTAAGGGTTAAATAATATGTATAATATAGACTAGTATATACAAAATGCTGAAGTCAAGGGTACTGCTACCTTTGGTATAGGGAAGATACCTTCATATGGGAGATTTATTTTCTACTTTAAGGGGAACATTGCAGTTTTGCTCAAATGACTGACTTTTTGTTCCCCATTTGTATATTAGAGGGAGGTTTTAGATTAGAAGCTGAGGTAATTAGCTGCTGGTGTTCTGGAAAACGAGCAGGGGAAGGGAGTTACAGTTTCTTTGATTAAGTTATGTCAATTTCAAATACTAGTTCTGTCCAAAACCTGAGGTGTACCAAGTTTATTTGCTCCAGAGGTCAAACTTAAGAGTACGAGTTTTGGAGGTTGCAGGTGGTGGGGAATGCAGAGATGATTGGCATCTGTGGGGGCTGAGAGGATAACCACTTCAGAATTTTATGAATGTTTCCCTTTTTAGAACTGCACGTCCCACTGTCTTCTGAAGCATTCAGTTCTTCCAAGTGCTGAGCTGCTTGGAATCTTTTGTGCTTGATTAGCTGACTTCTTGTGTGTACGCCACAATGGGCACATGGACAGTGCTTTCTCAGCTCCGCTTCATCAGTCGTCTTTATCTGCTTCCTACCCTCTACACATTATTGAAATATAGCACATTGATTAAGAGTATGACTCTGAAACCAGATTGCCTAGGTTTGAATCCTAGCTATACCACTTTCTGAATATAAGATGATTAGCAAGTTTCTTAATGTTTCCGTGCCTCCATTTCCTCATCTGTAAAGTGGGGATAATAATAGGGATGTTGTGAATATTAAATGAGTTAGAACAGTGCCTGACACTTAGTTTTAGCTGTCTGTCAACCTTGCTATTCTCATCATCTCTCTTTGACTATCATCTCCAATTTAATTCTAAGCCCCTTAAATTAATTAAAAAAAAACAAAAACAAAAACAAAAAAACATTTTGTCATTTTCCTCAAGAAGAGATTAACACCTGTGACCAAATCATCAGTTTAAAAAATATATATTAAGGCTTTTAATTTGATTCTCTTTCTCCTGCCAATTTCTTTTCCTGAACAATAAAACTTTTTGTATAATTAGTAAGTCCTCTTTTAGCATACTCCTGAACATCTTAAAAAACAAAAATAACTTTTAAAACACCAAGGTTAATTTCAAGATTTTATTTATATGAAAAATACTTATTCTATTTTTTAGATATTTTGTTTTAGAAATATATATGCGAAGTCTCAAACTCTACTTAAATAATTGACTGTTATTTAGAGAGATTATTATTTGCGTGAGAACTTACAGGATGATTGAAAGACACATCCCAATTAATATTATAATATAAAACTTTACAAAACAAGGCAATTTTATTTTACTATATTTAATCTATTAAACAGTCAGTCAGTAGAATCCCTATCTTGTGTGCACAGATATTTATGTTATAGAAATTCACAGTTATTTAAATATTTATAAAATGAGGGTTGAGAGCAGCACTTTTGAAAAGCAGTTAATAATGAACAGACATCAAGGGAGCTATCATTATAACAGCAAAGTGCTTTGCAACTCCAATAACTTCAGTGGTGCAGAAGCAGGCCATCAAATTTAATTAAAAGCAGTCAAAAATAAACTGAGAAATTGAACTGTAGAAAGCTGTCCTTTGCCAGGAGCTAAAGGCAAAAAGGGAGAGCCTTGAAAGTAGTAATGAATTGATAAGCCTTACTGCCTGCAACTTGTAATGCGCTCTGTCAGATTTTAGTATCAGTTAAACTAGATTAATAGAGCAATCACTGATTCTCTATCTTAAATCCTTCTCTGTCATTTTCCTATTATAGGTTCCCATGATAGATGGAAGCCTGAATGGGTCAAAATTTCAATTCATTTCTCTGCTCAGTCACTTTTTAAATAATGCTGGCATATACATTTGCTGGACACCAGCATTCTCTGTGATATTTTAAAAGCAGAAATAAATTTAGTTATTGGCAGGCTTGCAGCCCTCATTTCCAGAGAGGCTTATTTCCTTTTTATTCGACAGAGGAAAAAATCCCTGGGAACGTGAGCGATTGACATCTCTTTCTACCACTAGAGGCTACCATGGTGAAGTGAATGATAAAGAGAAGATTACAAATTTATTGCAGCTTTAAACACTCAGATTAATGTGAATCTGCAGAAACAGTAACACAAGGACAAAAACAATTTGCCCTCGATCATTTTATTTTTATAATAATGTTCTTTAATGAAGCTAAAGCTTCCCTGCTGTGACCTTATTATGTGTTTCAACATCAGTGAGAAAGATTCCTCCGAATTGTAAGAGAGCTCATGAAACAGCGAGGATATTGAAATAGAGGATCAATTACTTTTTTGCAGTAATTTTGAACTTGAAATGGCTGTAGCACAGCCTATGTAGACAAGAAGACAAACCGACTTATTGAAAAGCTGTGTACAAATTATACAAATCACAAAAAGCTGAAGTAAACAAACTGTTTTGTTTTCTAACATATTTCAATGTGAATACACAGTGTCTCCTTACAGAACAAGTGCTCAAGATTCTGTTGTAGAAGAAGCAAACAAAAACTGAAAATAGAATGTAATTTAAATGTAAAATTTAAAATATATTTAAGAATACTTCAGAAAATTGCTCTCACTATTGCTTATAGGTTAAATCTTACTCATTTTAACCTGAAAGGATTTTTGATTAGGATGGGAACACAGATCTTCAAATGAGGATGGAGACAGAAAAAAGGTGTTATAAATGTAACTGATTATTATTACTTTTATGAAATACTCTCATTTGTGAAGTACTTTGATATCCATTATGTCATTCAATCCTGGCAAAAATTCTAGTAAGACCTGAACTCAAACAGGCATTAATATCTTATGAATCTGCAGTAAGGAAGACTGAGGCCCAGGCAGGTTAAATAATTAGCACCAGGTCGGGCAACTACCTTATTTACAACTGGCACCTAGATCTAAATAGCCCAGTACTCTTTCTTTCCCTTTGGTTTTTGCTAGAATTCCCAGTTCTCAAAACGCAAATCATTTATCTATAATAAATGCAGCATAACCAGAATATTTAATTTTCATTTCTACTTCTTCTATCCAGTCAGGGACTTCTCAATTGTGCTGAGTCACATGGATCAATGAGCCTTTAGAGAATGGAAGCTCATAAGTATACTTCTTTTGAAAGATTGCCCTGAAGCACATGCAGTATTCCACAACAGTCTGATGGATAGGAAACTAAGATAGCTGGTAAAGGGGACTGTCTAAAACAGGTCTTCGGAAAAGGGCACACCTTTAGAAAGCCACATGCTTTCCTGTGCAAGGACTTTATGGCCTGAAGGGAGATTGGGGTGGGGCTTGTGTGAGAACATCAGTCACCCTGGTTAGTGAGATTAATTTAGAGAGATTGCTGAGGGTCAAGGTGATAGTCCTGAAACTACTTAAAAAGAAGAGAAATGAACCTTCAAGATTAGGATCACAAGAGAATGGAGTAAGTGGAATTAGGCACCGTAGAGGAGTAAAAAGATGCTAAGATATCAGCGTGAGGAGTAAAGTACTGAGAAATTAGGAGCAAAAGATAACTAAAATTCACAGATTGTTTATATTCATATGACGCAAATTTCATCATTGATTTGGATATTTTAGATTTTTTTTAAAAACTATTTTCAGTTGTTTCATGTGATTCATTAATAGGCTACCGGCTAACTCTACCTACTCAACATCAAGATTGGTATCGATATTTATAATAATAACAAAAAATAATAATGGCATCCATTGGGTTGTCACTATGTCCCAAACATTTTTTCTAAGAACACTAAAAATGTATGAACTATATATTTACTATTATTAGTCTTATTTAAAATGTCAAGATAATATTGTACAGCAAGTTTAAGTAGCTGGCCCAAGAAAAACTACAAGGCTACTAAGTGGCAAAGTCAGAGACATTTACTGGTACCATCTTCACCCTTACTGCATTTTAGGCCATTCCCCAAAACCGCATCTGCTTGCTCTATAGGACAGTTGTGTTCTTTATTTGCATTTAAATATAACATTTTGGCAAACCCAATATTTTAAGTGGATTTCAAACTAATATTACTTGTATATTTCCAGGATATTTTGTGTTGGGACAAAGCCCATTTTGCTTTGTAAGATAACGGAAATGAAGCAGTTAGACTTTTTTTATAGTGCGATTATTTTAACTCCTTAAGAAATACAAAAGTCTAATAGCATTCTATGACCTTATGTAAGAAAAATGATTGTCATAATGTATGAAGATATACAATAAAGCCTAATGTGACACTACATCTTTAAACATGGACTTCAGTTATAACCATCTACTGGAACATGGTTTTTAGCATAACTGAATCTGTTAGAAACTATCCTGTTACTAAAAATTTTAAATAGATAGATCAACTATGTGTGTCTGTGTATGTGCACACACACACAGTTGACCTTCATTCCATATTTATGAATTTGTTACTTGCTGAAATTTATTGGTAACCCGAAAATTGATAATAAAACTTCCACGGCCATTCACAGACATGTGCAGAACAATGCAAATGTGAGTTGCTCCGAACACTTTCCAAATTAAGGTAGAACTAGGTGATGCTCTGCTTTCTTACTTAACTTTTATATTTATAAATAAGTGTTCTTTTTATGGTCTACTTATTGTTATATACGCTTGGCTTTTTGTGGGTTTTTATGGTATTTTCATTATTTAAAATCACCCCCAAGTGTTGTTCTAAAGTGCTGTCAGTGTTTCTAAGTGCAAGATAGTTGAGATTGGCTTTGTAGATATGCTTCATTCAGACATGAATTACAGTGTTGCTTACTATATATCCAAAGTTAGTGAATTGATACATAATATCTTTAAACAGCAACACACGTAAAGTAAGGTTATGTATTGGCAGATGAAAATATTATGACAGAAGCTGGCAGGAACATAACACTATATTTCTCCTAGGAGCAATGCTTCAGTAGACACCAGGTTAGGGTTCCTGGTGACTTCATAGAACCTAACTGCTGCAAATAATGTCTTATCTCTATCTTGGACAAAGCAGAATGCCTCATTCCAATCCATTCCAATTCTTGTACCTTTCCATGGTTCTCCCAAATCACTCCTGTGATCAAGTCACAAACCAACTACATTTACTCTCTGGAATACCTCATAAATTTCTTTTCTGAAAGAAATTGTATTATCTATTACCTAAAATGATGGTGCTATCTTCAAAATATTTTCACGTTAATTATATAATAACCCTGATATCTGTGCAACAAGAATTGTGAATATGCACCAAATGAGAGGATCATTTCTCACAAAATTAACTTCATGTATGACCAACATTTTCAAATTAAGAAAGAAGAGAAGGATAAAATAATTGTTAGATAGGAACCCCGAAGAAATAATAGTGAATGAAAGCTGTGTGTATAGAAGTAAGCCCCAGAAAGGAAGAAGGCAGCATTTTTCTGAGCTAGAAAAGAGAGAAAAGAAGAGATGAAAGTGAGGGAAGGGATAGGAAATGATACAGGAAAAAAAACAGAAGAACCACAAAACCTTGAAAGTAGAAAACTTACAGGAGGTTAGATTTAATGATTTTCATTTTCATGTCGAAGAATGGGCAAAGTCACCTGCGGATATTGCAGTTATTAGACACCACACTGTACATAGTCTTGTGTGGAAGCTGAGACACAACAAAGATGAATGAAACACAGTCATATCCCCTCATGAGATTACAATGAAAGATAAAAAAAATTATTCAAGTCATTGTATCACATTGCACATTATAGACAATATGACAAAATATAAATAAAAAGCTATGAGAGCTTTTCTGAAAATAAAACGAAGCATTGCCTTTTCATCATCATAGTTGAGAAGCTCATAAGTGAAAATAGTTCTTAAAATGTATGTAAACAAGAATGTTCAGAAAGCTATTGTCTTTATGATGTCTTATGATATGATATCTTAAAACTCAAGAGTAGGGAAAGGTTTGTGCATCTTTTGTGTCATTTGTTATTGTATTTGCAATTATAAAAAGCTGTTGAACTTTGGTGATTGTAATGAGATAAGAAAAAAAGAGCACCGAGCTTTATATAAATTCTTCAAGGAAGCAGGCAAGCTGTAAATGTGGTTTTCTCTCTTGTAGAGTCTATTCTTTGCAACTCGCCATAACATATTTTTGCTTAAAATACATACTTACAAATTAAACTTACTAGCATTATTTCAAAATATGTTTTTAGGAGGATGTGTGTTTCATTACCTACTTTTATTAACTACTTTTTAAAATATAGATAATATTGATAGTTTACATCTGGATGTTTTCTATATATGTGTAAATATATAAATGTGTATTTTTGTGTCATTGTCATCATTGATAGCATTTATTTAATGTTTTTGTGACTCAGTATTATTTCAGTTAATGGCTTAATTACCTACTTTTTATTGATGACTAAATCAGCCTTAGAAAGGCTAAATCACTTGCTCAAGTCCCTGTGACAGTCACTGGGTGGCAGAGCCAAGCTGTAAACTCCAGGCTATTTGAAACCCATGATCCAAGTACAACATAGGCTGCCATGCTGTTTCGTAGACTGTGAACATATTTCTATGTTTAATATCATATATAAAACATAATGTTCTTATGGTCTTATAAAAATCCATTCTGTGGATTTGTTGAAAAATTTTAACTAGTCCCTATTAATTATTTTGATTGTTTCTAATTTTTCTTTATTAGAAATGATATTCTATTAAAGAACTCTGTACAAACACCTTTATTAATTTGTCCTCTATTTGCTCAGGATAAATTCCAAGAAGTAGAAGTAGAATTTCTAAATTGAAGTCTATGTACCTCTTACCCCGTCCAATTGCCCCTCAACCAACTATGCCAGCTTATACTCCCTCTACGGGTCCATAGAATATCCCCTTTCCCATACCCTTGCCAGCTCTGGACATAGGTTTCTGTTCAATTTTGATCAATTACATACAGTTTTGTTTCTTAAATTTAAAAAAAAAAAAACAACTTAAATTTTCAAGAGTTTTCAGAGAAATTATACAGGCTGAATGAAGAATTCTAGAAAATATCATTCAGAAGAGACTTGCCATATTTTAGAGTGATTTTTTTTTTCCCCAGCACTGCAATAAATCCAAGTATTTGAGAATAAATCATTTTTATTTCCACCAGTTAGTAGTTCACACTGACAAAACTGCATCTCTCTGTGCCTTATTAAATAAATGTCCAATCTCTTAATTTAAAGTTAATAAAGTTAGATTGACTGATTCAATTAAGAGACATTAATCATTTCCTATGATTTTTCCTCTTAATATTTACTTTAGTTACATCTTTTTAATGCCATATTGTAGAAAGGAATATTCAAAACATTTAGAAGTGGCTTAGATTCTAAAATGAACTGTTTTAGTAATATTCTGAATTTGTAAAACAGTGAGAGCAAAGAAGAGAATTAATGAATTGGTTAGAGTTACTGAATCAAACAGGGCTGGATCAACTCTGGCTGCCAATTTCCAAGAGAGGGAATCCGAAATGAATTGCTTCTCATGTTTACATAGTCCTGGCAATCTTAATGTTGCTGCCAGCCACTATTGCTATAGTTTGTTCCCTTCCATCTAATTTGCAATATTAGTCAAATGTTGCTTTTATTACTTGGACTAAACCATTGATATGCTGGTCATGAATAACACAATTATCCTTAACTCTATTCCCTTTTAGACAGAGAGATATGCAGACTATAGACTGACAGCAATTTGAGTCAAGAATCAGGCTGTCCCAGAAATATGTAATAAAATTGGATACCTTACCAAATCCTTCTCAAAAGTTCAATTGTGAAGGAAAATGCAAGTGAACAAATGCTGCATGAAATTGTCTCATCGATTCCCCCTAGACGCTCTACATTTTATGTTTAAGTGAAGCCTGAACTCTACTTGGAATCATGACATACATAGATATTTAACATTGTAATAAGCTATGCTGTTGAAATCCTTACCATATTTTACTATAAAATTGTACTTGAGTATTTTCCACATAAGACAAGGTATACTTTTTTTTTTTTTTTTTTGGTGAAGGCCAGTGGGATTAATTTCAGTTAAGCCTTGGTGTCAGATGGCTCTATGTTCTCTGTGATAAACAGATTTTTTTATTATTATTATTATAGACACTGTATATCACATAATTATGTATCTCTTTCTGCGTAGGCTATGAGGATGAACCAAATTTAACAGTGGTTCCAAAAAAGCATCTAAGACTTTATGATATGAGTGGGAAGTATTAGCCTCAAATTGTACCTTTTTCTTTTTTTCGTATATTGCTTTGTTTATATTTTCTCCTGTACTTATGTTTCTTTCTAGGCAGCCTCAAGTCTCATTTAAAATTAGTGGGATAGAGGTAGTTTTACAAATAATAATTGTCTTATTTGAATGTTGACCATATGAAACTAATATTTTTGTAACTTTGAGTATTTTATAGGTAGAAGAAAGGAGAGGGAAGGTGAAGGTATCTACTTATAAATTTAGACAATAACTTAAAAGTAGTAACCATGTAAATAAAAGATGTCATAAAAATTAAAAACAAAAGTGATTATAAAATCCAGTTTGCATTTTAAGGCATATAGGTGACCTCCAAAAGGGTGTGTGATGTGTGTGTGGCGGGGCGGGGTGGTGGTGGGGGCTTGGCAATAGAATTAGAGAACCTGGTCATTACTTAAAAGTAGGAAGAGACCAGGGGATTCCAATGCCCAGAGTCTAAGAAAAACCAGTCAGTAGAGAATGCCCCTTGACTAAATTAATGTCGGATCTTATTTCCTGAAGCAGTGCTCTCGATTGCCAACACTTCACCTAAAAGCCTCTAGGTGTTATATTTCCATTTGGACCTGTAGGGATGGGAATAGGCACAAATAATACACAAAGTAAGATAGGCAACAGGATTAAAGTTGTTAGTGCACTAATAAAAAATTTATACTAGACACTTAAAAGTCTGTTCCAGGATAGATTTGATAGCGTAGTGGAGTGAAAGTATCTGTACTAAAGCCATCCATTATCAGTATGACTTAAGTTTTCCTTGCTCCTCCTAAAGCTATTCTTACCCCATCTTGGAAAGGGAGCTTTAGTAGAGGCAAGAGGTAGAAAGACTCCCAGCTCCAACCCTGTAACATGAATGGAGCTGCCAACTGAGTGCCTGTTCAACTGCTGAATCTTGAAAATAGAGTAAGAGGGACTTATCCAAGTCTGTCTTCTGTGCTTGGTATTGAAAGCAGTGTAGTCTGGTGGAAAAAAAAAAAAAATTCACTAGTTTGATAAGAGTTTTTAGGGTAATTCTGTCACTCCATTTTTAATATCCTTAGTCACTTAACCTCATTTGACCTCACATGCCTCATCTGTAGAGAGGAGTAAATGAAACATGTGGAAAATATCAAATACAGTACCCGGCAGAGAATGTGACCATTAAAAAAAAAAAAAAAAAAAGATCCTTTATTCCTTTTAACTCTAGTCCATGATTTCTTAGCTTACCAGATTTCCTAAGTGGCTTTTATTTAAGAAAGCACTGCATTCAGAGAGATAAGCCTACAATGCTATGATTGCAGTACTCCCCAAATGGAATCACATAGTTAGTACATTCATTTAGAAATTTGGGGAAATATATACATTATATTTTTTAATGCAGATTCCCAAAACTACATAGATAGGTAGAATATTTTATACAGTTCAAAAGTTCTTGATATTGTCTGAAAATGGCATTTGGAACCACTGATTCAGTGAAACAATTTCTAGGAGTAAACAGAGCTAACATTTTCACAACATAATAGAATATATACACATGCACCATCTTTCTTGCACTTTCATGGTATAATTTAGTAGAACATACATACATTATTTTTTGTCTACCTGTCAGAAGTTGAAAATTAACCAACCCCTGCTTTTGTAACTGGTTTTCCTTCTTCTTTTTAACCTCTCCTTCTTTATCTTCCTCACTCGACCATCTCCCTCTTTCCCAGAAAGTTTCTGTTCTGTTCTCTCACTCAGCAATTCCATCTACCGTCCAGTCTTCAACTCTAATCTCAACATAGATGCATATCTTTTATTCCAATTTTGAAAATCTAGTCTTTACCCTTGAATTCCTATTTCACAATATTTCCTCCATGTCCCATCATCTTTTCAGACTTAAGGGTAAAAAGCCGAACTCTCATGTTGTCTTCACCTCAAGGAACTCCTGTGTAACAGCAAAGCAAGGGCCTGAAACTATTGACTTGGACAGAACTTGAAACAACACATAGGAAGAGTCTGTCAACAAGAGTCGCTTAATACAAATCCAGACCAGAGTTTGGTTGCTGGGCCTAAAAGCTGAGCACACCCCTAGGATAGAATGTGTTTAACTTTATAAATCGATGAAAATTGCGAGGAAACCTTTAAGAAAAAATTATCTTGTAAATATATATTTTAAAATATATATGCTATGGTATCCTATTCACTTTTTTCTTTCAAAAAAATATTTAAAGAATACTCAGTGTGTAGCTTGAAAAAAAAAAAACAAGATTAAAGAAGGGACTAGAAGAAAAGCAGCAGGAAGCCGAGACAGTGACAGGAGAGAGAACACATTCTCACTCACCAAAGAAAGTATATATGGAGTGGAAGGATATAAAAAGGATTGGAGAGTTAATTAAGGATCCAAAAGAAGCTAATTAACTTGTTCTTAATGGTGAATGACTTTTGTAGAGTGGGCAGCCATGGAGAGATGGGAGGGCAGTAGCACGTTCCTGGATTTTAAAAGCAGAGAATAAATACAGGGAAGAGAAAATACAGCAGAACACAAAAGACTAAGGTTAAGTTAGTACTTGGATGGGGGACCACTTAGGAATACCAGGTGCAGTATGCGTTTAAAAATAAATAAATAAATAAGGTTAGCTGGGGATTATAAATCATCAAAGTAGGGGAAATTGAGTGTTCAGTTTTATGTTCTCTCTCTCAAAATTGTTTATCACACATTTTGGAAGTAAGAATTAAAAAAAACATAAAAAATTCTATGCTATATTAAAATATCATTTTTATAAAAAGAATGCAAAATAGGTTTATCTATGCCCTCTCCAGAGCCCCAGCTGAGGAATTCTAACCTTTTGACCTAAGTGGTCAGTCCTGTGGCGCCATCTGGTGTCATCTATTGTTATACTAGACAGAAACTGAAAGTACTATTTCTGTAATAGGATGTGATTTTTCAAACCAAACCTACAAAAAGACAGAAAATGACAGAGAAGCTGAAATAGTTTGGGCAGAGGAAGTGGATATCAGCAATGGCAGAGTTTTCCAACATGCCAGTTGTGACTTATGTTGACTATTTGAATGCTAGCTTTTGAGAGAAGTTACTCCGGATAGTTTTCTTAAAAGGCAAACTGTTTTCAAAAGCACGAATATAGCGAGTAGAACAAGAGTCAGATTTAACAGAGCCAGGTTGTGTTTTACATTGCCAGTGCCTTGGGAGCGTAAATAATAATGTTTTTATTATTTAATTTCCAAATTATGTGAAATATCTACCACATATTTGAGAGTGAGATAAAAGTAATAAAAATAGGAACTTATTCATTACATAGTCATATCTAGACCCTTTTCTGTATCTTATAAACAGGAGAACTGGCCAAAGGAGTGCTCTATTCAATTTTGGAGATATCCCAAAGAAAGATAGGCAGGAAAAGAAAGGAGTGAGGGAATCTAGATTACTAGGAAAGACATCTTTGACAGTATTGGACATAGAGTTCAGACTGGGCCTAGAAACAAGTGAAACCTGAATGGACTTGAACATGGACAGACTGCTTTGACATGGAGTATGAAGATTCACAGGCATGAGAAAGGCAGCAATGTAAGCAGATCCTTTCAAAGGAGAGTTTGAGAGAATCAACATTTTAGAGAAAAACTTCTTAGCAGTGAGGTCCAAGGCCTGGCCGCATTTTGAGAAGTGCATGGGACAAAAATAAAACAATCTTATTTAATTGCAAGCAGTGTTCTAGACACTTTCACATATCTTATTTAATTTTCATATAAATTCTCTGGTATATTTAGTAATATCCCTATTTTGTAGATGAGGCTCAGTGAAGTAGATAAACTTGTCTAAGGTTATATAAGTATTAAGTGAAAGAACTCTTATTTCCACCAAAGGTCATAGTGAAACTAGAGTTTAGAGTGTTCTCAGGAAAAATGCTAAGTGAATTTTCGAGTACATCTAGCAACATTCATAACTCTAATGTGTTCAGTTGGTATTGATGGAGGAAATGTTAAGACCAACAAATATACCTGCTCTCAAATTAAAAGGGCAGGTTGACATTAACAATTAGAGAATATGCAGTAAACAAGGTAAGCAATATTTGAAAATAGGTCCTGAATTTAGGAACAAGCTGCTGCTTTTCCTATTTAACTTGTCCTTCAATAAATGGGAGTCCATGATAATATAAGATAAATGAGATATTCTGGTATTGAATTCTAAACCTAAATTTTGAGAACCATGTATTCTGTGAAAGAAAAGAATGATATTTCTCAAAACCTGTGCCACAGAACACAAGCTCACAGAATCTTAATGTAAATATTCTATATTAAAATGTCTAAATAGTTGGTAAGTTGATTTGGGGGAGTTTTTCGGATGCCTTCTATCCTTTTTAGAGATTCACAGTGCACGTTAGCTTGGTAAAATCTCTGAGAGGTCCTAGGGTAACAAATCTGTTAGAATTGGTTAACCGATCATTGTCCAACCTTGCTGACCTTAAAGTGCCTTTTTTCTCTCTTTCAAAATATATAATATTTATTTATCAGTATGCTTTTACTTTGGGAAATACAATACGATGCAGAATAAGATTCATTATCATCTAAGTAAAATCAAGTCTCTTTATGGAAGATTCTTTGAGAAAACCTATTCAGTTTTTCTCTAAGCTAACCATATTAACACAGTCCAATACTACACTTATCAAACTTTATTTTTTTTGTAAAAAGAAATGAATTTGTGCAGCAATCAGAACTTAATTCATAATTATTTTTTATTGTAGCTGTACTGTCTTTCTTTTGTTGCTTCTCCAGAAAAATTTTAATTAATTACATATTGTGTGGTCTTGCACAATAAGGCAATAGGCATACTTTAAAAATATTAATAATTTCATATTTTTAATAATTTTCAAAGCAAGCTTAAATGTTATCAGATGTGTTTATCTTGATTTACATTTATAAAAGAAGGAATGAAAAGAGGAAGTCAGGAAAATTAAAAGAAAATATCAATATTTAAGAAATTTTAAAGTATATAGGTTATATGCTATTTTTAGACACTGCTATGAAGTAGTTAGAATATTACTAAGATTTAAAAGTTCTTGCATATTTTGAGTGTTGTCGAGTCACATTAGTTTACAAAAGGAAAATAAAATCTTTCTAAAAATAAAAGTGTCTACTTCTAGGCACTGACAAGGCAAAGCATGTTGTGACCGAGGAGTGTTATGATCTCAAGTTTAAATTCATATAACAAGAAGAATATTATTTCATGTAGTAGAATCCATGATAACCCCAGAGAAATACTAGAATTTACAACATAATCAAAGGAAGACCTCTACCTCATAATAAATGAGTTAACGTTGTCAATTTTGGACGGATGTCTTATGTGAACTCTGTACTTTGCAAATTTTAATTTGGCAAACAACCACAAGTGCTTTATTTTTTCAGTTTAAGTGGCAGATTTTCCAGAGGTATTGATCTGCTCAAGTTTAAATTAAAATATAAAACCATTCTTTGTATTTATCAGCTTTTACTTTTACTTATAAATATACTTAATAGAAATACACTGAATTCAAGGGTGGTAATTTTTAAGTTTTTGTTCCCCCACCTACAATATACATTAAAATATATCATTAAACCTGTAAATTATTGGCATTATTTTTCTTCTTTCCTTGCCCAATCTTAAATTCATAAAAGAACATTAAAATTTTTTATTTTTCACTCTAATTAATTATGGCAGTACGTACTGGCACCATAAAATTGACAAGAAGAAACAGATGATCTGTTGTATGTCATGTAAAATGACCTAGTCATTTTTGAATTTTAACATTCTAAAAGTGCATTTATTAAACAGTAATGCCATAAGACAAAATTAACAATAACTTATTGTTATTATCATCTTATTCTAGAAATTTTTCTTCAAAGTAGAAATATAAAATTCAATCATTTTTGTTACCTATATTCTACTATTGTTTAGCCCAGTTTCTTGGCATTTTGAATAATGCAAATGCTGATAATTAAATTGAAAAATTAAAGCAATATTTCTTGAAGTATGTCAATGACATATAAATTATTATGAAAAAAAAGTGAATTTAGTTTTTTCCCCAGAATCTTAACTTTATTAAAAGTATCATAAATTTTTATACCGCATTTTATTTTAGCAGTATCACAACTTATGTAGTAATTTGCTTAGGGTTTGTTATGGTGTGGAGGTCAATTCTGACTTAAGGTTTGTGTGTATATGTGTGTGCACATGTGTGTGTGTGTTTTAAATGTCTTACAATGTGGATAGTGTTCATTTTCATATAAATTTGCATCCAAGCAAGTTTGAAAATGCTTTTTTTAGTTAGGTAAAATCAAATGGAGAAACTGTATTTTGGTGAGAAAGATAACTTGCTTTCAACTCTAAGAAATGCCCCAATATGGTATTCTATCATACCATGGGTTTGCCCAGCCTTGGAATTGTTTTCCTGACTTGGATAACAATAGATTTGCTTTTTAGTAACAATAGTTACCCCTGCCAGGAAAAAAACACGTTTGTACCAATTAAACTGCTTCGCATTTTATATATTTTACAATGGTATTTAAGGTAGTGCCTAATGTTAAATCTGTATGCTTAATACGTTAAACAATAATGCATTTGGAATGGAGAGGTTATGGCCTATATTTAACAAAATATTTCCCCCAAAAGGCAGGATTAAGAGTCAGGAAATAGAAAGAATATAATATCAACAAAAAGAAGTTAGCCAACAGGCAAATCTATGTATAGAGCCATGAAATAGAAATCAGAGACATCGAGCCAAAGCAAGTGAATTCCAAAGGAAATGATTCCCACAGGAATGAGAACTACTCAACTTAAACCCATCGTGTAGTTCTTATCACTGCTTAAAATACATTGAAATCACTACTGGAGCCATTACACTTATGGCTCCAGCAGTGAGGCATTTTCAGCTCTCCAAGTTTTATTTAGACCATTAAGAATCTTATGGTTGTACACTAGAACTTTGAAAATCATTATCCATTTGATCATTTTAACCAATATTTTAAGAAAATAATGCTTTTTAAAAATAAAATTAATCTCATGGAAATCAGTAAGAAAAAGACAAACATATCTAAATAAGATGGACAAAAGACAAACTAAACATGAATACAAGGGGATCAAATATATGGTAGCTGAAGGAAACTGGACATTGGGTGATAATCACACAATAGCATATATAGATGTCAAATTTTAATGCGCACCTGAGAATTATATAATTGTATTAACCAATGTTACCCCAATAAACTTAATTTAAAAATGCCTTAATCACACAGGTAATTAAATGTAAAAACTGAAGGGACACATTTTATATTTATTAGAATAGAAAGAGAAGAGAGTTAAGTGGCAGTATTTTGTGCTGTTTAAGTTGAAGGAAAATGGTCAGATCCCTGCATTGTTGAGAGGACACGTTTCAAAACATCTTTCAAAAATACTTAACCTTTTACCTTATTATATTAACTTCTAAGAATTTATTCTAAAACATTCATTTAAAAGATGTGCAAACATTGTATACAGATGTTTATTGCAAATTACTATGCAGATTTTTTTCGAAAGATTACACACACACAGATATATATATATATACACACACACATATATCGTGAAAATGATGAGAGATTAAAAAACAACAACATATTACATTGAAAGAAAAAAATTCCCATGCTACGTCAATTTTAGGAAAAATGTGAGTTCATAGAAAAGTATTATATGCTTCTCATCAGCATTATACTTATTCTATACCAGGAACGCTTCTAAGTACACATAATAACTCATTTAATAATCTCTCTACGAGAAAGATACTGTCCTCATATGCATTTAAAGGTGTGGAAGCTGAGGTGAAAACGCTGTCACTTGCCAAGATGTTAAAATAGGGGTAAGCAGCAGAGCCAGTATTTGAACCCAGACATTACAAGTCAAGAACCATAATATTTACCTTAAAATAGAAATGCCAAAGTATTAGAACTTTTCTCTGGCTAATAGGATGATTTTGTCATTTTAATCCATATCTTCTATATTCTCTAAGTGTATTATATGTATGTATTACTTTACTCTTATATTAAGAAAAAATATTACGAAGCTAACTACATGTTAGAGGAAAAAATAATTGCACTTACAGGGAAAGGCAGATGTTGAGTCCAGTCTAGTGAATAGTGAATGCCCCTGACAATGTGGAATTGGCTAAGAATAATGTCCCAGAGGCTTACATTTCTGTGTGTTCAAGTCAATTTAGTCAATTTCTTAATTAGTTCATTAAAGTATAAATAGACTGTAATGTCAGGGAAGGCTGACAACATCAAATTGAAAAATTTTAAAAGTAATTTTATATTTAGACATGTTTGTACCAATTAAACTGCTTTGCATTTTATACAGCATTTTACAGTGGCATCTAAAGTAATGCCTAATGTTAAAATCATATGCTTAATACATTAAACAATGATGCATTTGGAGTGGAGAGGTAATGGCCTATATTTAACAAAATACTACATTGTTTGTTTTATTCAGTTGTCATCTTTAATATAGATATGTAAGCATTTGAAAAACCCTTCCAATACTACTTCACAGCTCCCAGCAATTTCTGTAGTTAGTGAGAAAAGCATTAAAAAAATCTTTCAAGTTAAAAACAACCTAAAATCTCATTCATCAGCATGTTATTCATGTATAGCAATATTACATAAGAGGGAAAAAGTACATACTAAGCACACAATGGACAAAGATGCTACTTCAGGTAGAAATGTGCTGCTTCATTTATTTTTTGTTGAACAAAATATGTGTGTCAGCATTCAAACAATTATTATAACCGTCCCTCCTCCAGAATAGAAACGAAAACAAACTCTATAGTTTGGATGTTTTTTAATCCTAGGAAATATGTGAAAAAATCCTTTATTCACCTTAGTGATATTGATAGACTATAATGTTAAGATATGGTCATGTCAATTTTTAAAAACAACTTGCTATACAATAGTTTTAGTTAAATTGAGGAACACGTATCTTCTCTCTATATGATAGTATTTTGTTTAACTGACAATAAAACTCCAAAGACATGTTTTTAGACCTTGACACCAGTGATTATCAATTCAAGGGAGCTTTATTCTCTTAGACCTAGCATTTATTTCAGTGCATGTTTTCATATGCACTGTTTCATAGATTAATGTAAATTGGCACATTTTCTTTGTTCATCACTCCTAGCTATACCTGATGTACCAGCTAAGAAGTCAACACAGAAAAATGTAAGCCATATAATTAATAGAAAACATATATTAAATAGCAAATAGATGCAAAGGATACAGTTTTAATATCTGCCCAGGCAACTAAACCTTTAAAACCCATTTCCCTCACCCACAATTTTCACACTTTATTTCCTCTCTGGACTGCCATCTGAGAAATAATATAGATGAACAGCCCTGCGAATGGCATAGACCCCCAGCACAAGGGATTTCTTTCGAGTATAATTGTCTTCTCTTTCAGACTCATGATGTAAATGTAGTCAACAAGGCGTGGTTCCACTGTTTTCTCAGGACTAGTTTTCAGACAGGCCCAGAGAGACTCCTCTCCAAATCTACCAGTTGAAATAGCCTCTATTTCCTTCCCTCTTTATGTCAGCTATTGATATGTTGTTTTCACTTCAGAATTCTCAGGTTGAATGGTAATCACTGCGAGGCTGGCTTGCTCTGAAGTTGTAAAACATGCATCACAGGAATGCTCTATGTGCTAAATGCCAGAAAGATATCAAACTTAATTTCTTCCCCTGGTAGAAATTGTCCTTCTTGTTTCTCTCAACCTCCATTGACTTTTCTTTTGCCCAAGTGGACACCGCTGAATTTTATTTTTGTTTGTATGCAGTCTGTTCTCTGCGATTCTCCCCCACTTCCCACCATGTTCCTTTTACCCTAACCTCTATATATTCTTATGTTATAATCTTATTACATACTACATGGCCCTCAAAGAAGTATGAGATGTAATGGTTTAGAAACACAATACACGAATCAATTAAACTCTAATAATTTCATTAGAAAAGTCGCAAGGGTTATGATGACTACTGTCCATTAAACTTTATAGTAACAGTTTATAATTCTGTGATACACTTTGCATGTTACTGGTATGAGTGACAAAAATTGGTGCTAACTATTGATTGAGTGATTCTCAGTTTTTATTACAAAATTAGGGTTTGTTGACAAAATAGTGCCTATGGTTAACAGGATTTAATGGTTATTTGGAAAAGCGGTAGCTGCATTATTTTCTGAAATTGGTGAATTATAATTGTTATGGGCTGAATTGTATCCTAAAATTTATATGTTGAAGCCCTAGTACCTACTGTGACTGTATTTGGAGATAAGGATTTCAAGGAGATAATTAAGTTAAATGAGGTCTTTAAGTGGGGCCTCAATCCTATATGACTGGTGTTCTTGTTAGAAGAGGAAGAGGCACCAGCATTGGGAACTATGAGAGAATAAATTTTTGTCATTTAAGCCACCCACCCAAAATACCAGCCTGTGGTATGTTGTTATGGCAGCCCTAGAAGACTAATACAACCATTATAGGATATTTCTACAATGATGATTAAATGAAGACCCATAAAGAGATACCAGACTCCAAAACCTCCTGGTAATCATCACCTATGGGATGATTGCACATGACCTAATTAGACTGCGTTTGCCACTGTTAAAAAAGACACCCGGAAAGCTTGGGGTGCGAGGTAGACCAATTCTAGCCAATATCTGGCCAACGCTAGCAGAACTCCCTTCATTATGAACTGGCCACATAAGGACTTGCCCAGGGGTGGGGGGCAAGAGGGAGAGAAGGGAAGAGGTGGGGGATTTAAAAATAAGAAAATTTAAATTGTTGAATAAAAATTCATCAAACTTAATTTTATATTTAAGTAATTTTTTTTCCTAAAAGCCTTCTGTGTTCATCTTACTCCTGACAATGGTGCTTTTTCACTTGAATCAGAATGGCTGAAATCTTGGAAGGCCACAAATGCAAGAAGCTCAGAATGTTTCATTAGTCAGATCTCACATTAACATATCAAACAAATTTTTGATCCAAAAATAATTCCTCTTATAAAATATGAAATTACTGTTGAGATAATTGGAAGAGAAGAGTTTTGATGAATCCCTGTTTGAACTGAAATCTGATAGTGGTATATAACAAAGAAAATTCATCATGATATTCTTTTCAAAAATGGATTCCAGTTTAATTAAATATGCTGTTTTTTTCTCTATCAATTATCTAGATAGGATCCCTCGTAGGCCTTGAGAAGTGCTGACTACATAATATGTGAGGTAAAATATCATACAGGAATTCTCTGTGGAAATATTTTAGTGTAAGATTTGACCTAAATATGTCACAAAAATGTCTATCTGTGACAATTCTTTTATTAAGCTTTTATTTAACATGAAAGATGTAACCACCATTATTACATCATACAAAATAAGGTAAATGAATAGCTTTAACCATTAACATTCTGATTTCATAGGCAACAAGTTCAGGTTAATCTGTAAAAGATAAGATGTAATCAGTGTAACAATGAAAATATTAACAAATGAGCAGAGAGAGAAGTTAGAATTTTTGGAGGAATCTAGAACAGTGCTTCAAAAGCACATATAAGCACCCTTCTCATTATTTCTAAGATTAAAAACCTTGAAAGCATCTTTATTTCCTCTCCTGCCTTTATATCTGTCAAGAGGTGGTTGTACTTTCAAAAGATCCTCATATTTATCTTTTCCTTTTCTTCCCTAGTTGAGTCTGACACTTTCCTCCTCCCCATGCCTGAATTTAATAATTTCTTTGTTTCCACTAAACTCCAGGAGTTTGCCTCAAACTTATCCAGCATTTTTCTACTCTTTGTTTTCCTAAAAGTTTACATCATTTTTCTCACCTGTTTTTCAAGTAAAGAGAACTTCTATCAATTGCCTATCACATCTGGTTTAAAATTTCCTCTCTGATGGTCAAAACTATCCTAATTGGGTTTTGCTTTATCTTTATGAACCTTTAATTCCTAGTTCACTCTCTTCTCCAGTCAGGACAGGTTCCTCATGAGTTTGTACTCATACTCCAGATCTGTATGCTCTACTTCTCACATATGTCCTTGTGAATATTCTTTTCCTTAACTATAATCTCATTCATACTCCTCTTTGCTTCTTCATTCATTCTTTTAGTTTTGCTTCACTTTTGCCCCTCAGCATCTTAAATTCTTCTAGTCTCTTTTGGGCTCCTATTACATATATAGTGAGAATTATGCAGTTGAAAATTTAATTACACCTTATATTCTGTTTCCATTACTATGGCATGTCACTTATAAGATCTCTGAGAAGAAGGACCAGTCTTTTACGTTTATGAATATATATGTAGTTATTTTATGACATATTTGTCTTATTGAACAAATAGTTTTTCTATAAATATCTGACTGATTTGATTATAACTAGCATATAAATACATGTTGCTAAATTTTTACATGTAATTAAACTTTGTATATAATCATGACGTATGAGAATACAGTTATTTGAAGACAGATTTATAATATATTAAATATTTTTTAATTTTTTGATTCCAATTGGCATACAGTATTATATCAGTCTCAGGTGTATAACATGGTGATTAGACATTTATATAACATACAAAATGATCACTCTGATAAATCTAGTACCCATCTGACACTATATATAGTTATTACAATGTTATCAACTATATTCCTTATGCTATATTTTACATCCTCATGACTATTTTGTAACTGCCAGTTTGTACTCGAATATATTCCAGATAATGCAGTGTTCATTTGCTAACCATTGATAATTGACCTGACTATTTAAAATTTTACTTGAAATATAATTCTGGTTAAAAAACAAAATAGACACAACTTTCAATAATCAAACCGTATTTAGAGTAACTATATGTGCAAAGTAGAAGAGTTACTGAAGATATATAACTCTAAATACACACACAATAATGAGCTTTTTTAAGAAAAATATGTATCAAATATTTGGTAACGGAAGGAAATCTAACTGGGCTGTGAACACAATGTAATATATACATGACATACTGTTGAATTGTGCACTTGAAACTTATTTGATTTTATTAATCAATGTCACCTCAATAACTTTTAATAAAAAATGTGCAATTCAAGTGTAAGCTAAATTTGCTAAGTTCAAGCATAAGAAGGTGAGTTATTCAGATGATACGTTCTCATTAGAAAGGAAAACCACTAAGTAGATCACAATGAATATTAAAGAGAACATTGATAATGTATGCCTCACTGATTTGAATCTTTAGGAAGGTGATTTAAACACACTAAAAATCCATGTTTATGCATGTTGTTCTTTAATGAACTGCATAAAAATATGTGGCAGATTAAAGGCACTTTCAGCATGAGAATTTAAAGCCTCAATTTGTTATTTTACCAAGGTATATCATTTCCACCTCTGATTCCTCTGAGTTTGATCTTGGGTGAACAAAACTTTAGTAAACCTCTTTGGCGTTTATTTTTTAAATAAATTTGGTCGTATCATTAAATTTTTTCAATTAAAAAAATGGGTGGGCTTTATTTTCTTTGTCTTTTTTATATCTTTGTCATATCTTATGGTTATATAGTGGTTTGCCTTTTTCAGAGCATTTTATATGCATTATTGCTTTTGAGATCATTAAGAAAATAGATTATTATATTTATATTTTAGGTGTGAAAACTGAGGCTTAGAAACATTTACTTACTTACTTATAGCCACATATAGTAGTGCAGATGAGAACATGACCTCCAGCTTGTGATTTTTGCTTTGAGATTTTTATGATCTAATTGAGGATTCAGAATAATAAATAAAAACTAAATTACCTTTAATTAATTAATATAATAGTACAAATATTTCAGTTCTAAAACAAGTATAGAAGAGGCACATTTTTTGCCCTAATTTTTCAATTCTAAATGTTTTTTTTCTCCTTTCTCAAAATAATCACTGTCATATTTAAGCATCCAGTGAATGACGACCTTAGAGAATTGACCTGTCTCATCTCAATGAGCATCTGACTTGCAAAAGGTGATTTCACCTCCTTTGGCTCATCAAAGGTTTAGGCCTAAAACATAGTCAAGATTTAGGAAAGAAACAAATTTCAAACTTTAGACCCAGACACACTGCCTCACCCGTCTGTGTCTGACACAGAGCAATTCTTAGCAGAGAAAGAAGTGAGATGATGAAAAAGAACATATTGTGCTTCAGGAAAATGTCTTTTACTATAATCAGTGCACCTGGAGGACTGACTGAGCTTTGCCAGGAATGACCCTACAGATTGATGATGATCCCAAAAGTGAAAATAGAGGATTTGTTCCAAGATGAAAACTTCTCCTCTATTGTCTTTAGGTTGCTAGTCATGACCCTATTTGTTGAGTAACAAACTTTGAAAACTGAGTTTATTGTTATGATAAAAGCTAGAAGAAAAATTTTCTGACACACTTAATGAGATACGGAGTCATGATGTGTTCTGCATGGTAAATAGTTAGAAAGGGTTATAGAAGTGGCAAAATCCAATGAAAAACTTTAAGTATTTGAGAATTTTCTGGCATCTCTAAATATGGGGAGGAGGAGAAAAGAATATTTTATACAATCTGGACTTCCACAGAGAACAACCATGTTGATTTATCTAATTATAACACATGTCTTATATTTTAATTGAATTAAATTTTAATCCATTTTTTCAGCAAACATTTGTTGAGGTTCTTTTCTGTCACAGGCACTATTTCTGTGGTGGACATACAAAGTAAGTGAGACTAACATTATGTGTAATAATAAGAGAAATAGCTGTTATTCGTTGGGAGTCTGATTTCTGCCCAGTTGAGTTCTACGTGCTTTGCAAATAATTTCTCACTGTCTCATAAAGCTGCTTCTATGACTACCTTAATTCTACTGATGTTGTAACAGAGGCACAGAGATCTGAATTGAAGTTTAAATCTAGACATTAGTTAAATGTGTTCGTGGTGGAAGAGTCTAGCAAACTAACATATATGCATATTAAATAAATAAAATAATAATAAATGCTCAGTTAAAAATGTCAAATTTGGTAAACTAAAGTATTGGACTGTGGGCTTCTGCTTCTGAACCTCCTACTGCTAAAGTGCATGAATAGACTTTTGAAGTCACAGTGTCTTTATTCTACTTCTATATAGTATATGACTTAAACTAAGTTACAGAAACTCCCAAACTCAGTTGTTTTATATTTTTATGTTAATAATGAATATATTGTACATGTCTTGTAGGACTGTTGTGAGGAATGATAAAGGATAATATGGATGGTGTTGTGGGTATAGATTAAATCTTCAATAAATACCGGCTATTTATTACTACATTAGATTCACAAAAAACTTTTGTTATATTTTATGAAGCCTAGATTCAAACCCCCAATGGAATGTGCTCCCCAATCTATTTTGCTCATTCTCTTATTAATGTGCTTTCTCCTGTTTTTACTTAAACAGAGCCATTTGGATTGTGTGGTCAATAATTTTCATATAAAGTCCTCTGTCCCCCAGATTATATCATATGGACTCTCTGAAAAATGTGTTTTTTGTTTTTTGTTTTTTTTTTAATTTAGCATATAAACATCTATTGGCTCCTTCTTCTGTTACTGACTAGTTTCTTTCTCCTAAGCTTCCGTATTATTTTATGATATGCATTTTGCATCAGCCTCAATTTCGGTTCCGTTTTATATTCCTAAACTTGTGTGTGTGTGTGTGTGTGTGTGTGAGAACAAGAGCAAGTGAGAGGGAGGGAGGGAAGGAGAGAGAGAAGAGAAAGAGAGAGAGAAAAGAGAAGGGTGGTGGTGGTCAAGAGCAAGCCAGCAAACCAGTAAGCCAGGGAGGGAGGAAGGAAGCATGCACATACCTGTCTTTATTTACCCTTTGTCATCTACTTTTAATTTATAGTTGTCTTTTCATATATCTTATATTGTTGTAACCTTAAATCTTTTTTTTTCTTTTAGAACAGATGGAGGTATAAACACAGGAAATGAAAATTTTTGGTTTTCTGTGTAATAAATAAAATCGTTTTCATTTTCCTCAGTTACCTGCTTTTTCTTTTAGTTCTTTAGTTTTGACTCAGTATCATATATAGATCAATCACTTACTAAAATGCAGGGGTTATCTAAATAAAATCATGTTGTCTAGACAGCACAGTGTAGAAATTTGATCTTAAGGAAACTATAGTATTTATTTTATATTTAAGAAAAAACAAAATAGCATATTTAGAAATTGCTTTTCAACTTTGATCACGTGATTTTATCACCTGTCTGCTTGTTTGTCTGATGGCTTGTGAAGTTATTTTTGATAATACAGTCAAAATAGGTAACTTGATAAATTCAGATATAGGTAGAAGATAGATAAATAGATAAGGAACTCAAGTGTACTCAAAAATGTAAAGATGAATTAGATTCCTTTTCTTTCACCAACTTCCATTTAAGCACACTATAGTGAGTATGAAATACATTTGGAAATTTTAGTGATAGAGATTACTCTATACAAAGGACATTTTCTAAATCCTTTATCATATGTAGAAATCCAAAGTGTGACTTTGGCTTCCAGTAAAAATAAAACTGTAGCTCATTCTAATTCTGTCCTATTGTCCTTTTTTTTTTTTTTCTCCCTACCCTCCGAAGTAAGCCAGTTTTTCAACCCGTTTTTCTTTCTTAAGGAAAATTTATCATGACCTCATGTTTAAGAGAGTTTTGCCTGAACGAAGAGCATATAAGTTTCCAGCAAAAGCAAAGGTTTTGCATATGTACATATGTATTTGAGCTAAAGATGAATATACTTATTAACCTTTTGTGACATAAAATAAGACATCAAATGAGGAAGAAGCAACTAATTTGTTGAATCAAGTCATTTTCTTTCAATGATTACATATCTTACACAGCACAAAGATTGCATGCATATGAATGAACGCATATGATTCACTTCATGCTCTCTTACAATTCAAATCTGTTTTTCTAATAGTTTTTCCTAATAGTTTTTATTTTCTAATATTTTATGTAATGATATACTTGATTTTTTTTTATGTTCTTACTGTACATGCTAGGATAAGACATTACAACGCTGACAAAAATTGCTTTGTTTAGTAGATGCTTTCAGTGCTACATTTCCAAGCTCTAAATTGTCTCAACTTGGGGTCAAGTTGAACTATATTGAATGATGTTTGACAATAGTAAACATATTATGATTATTAAATTCAGTTAATGTGTTTTAACACTAAATTATTGTTAGAACTTATATTCTTTAAAATGAGTCCTCATGTTCTATTTTCAGTTCAGTCATCTTCAGTTGGTTAACAACTATATGTGGGAAAATATTCTAGGCTCAGTGAGTCTAAATCTGATTAAAATTGTTGCTGGCCTGGAATGCTTATAGCGTTTCACATGTAAATCCTTCTTGAGCTCAGCACTAGAGTTTATGAGAAAAAAAGTCAGATTTCTGTTTTATTAAGAATTCATCTGAATAGTGTGAGGTATTTTAACCTGTGGTTATGAATACCAAAAGTCCATAACAGTTAATTCTCAAATATTTAATATATTATTATAAATCATTATTCTACTTAATGCAGCATCATCTTTTTATAAAACCTAATGGAAGAGGCATTTTTCAATACATTTCTTAAGATTTAACCCCATTCATAATTATGATGATTTGTTCTGTGAATTAGCCTCTAGGCTTAAGTGCTACTCTAGGAGGTTTAACATTGAAAGTCTTATAGCTTTACAAAAAGCATTAATGAAGGACTCTGAAAATTGCTTTATAATAGTAGTATAATCACAATTCAAGAACATCGTAAGTTTTTCTAAAACAGTGACCTCCAGGCTAGTCAGAGAAATGCAATTGAGATGATTATGTGAGAAAATCCTGAATAAGTATATAAATTATATAATATATATGTGCATATGTTTATGTGTGTGTATGTGTGTGTGTGTGTGTGTGTGTGTGTGTGTGTGTATCCATGATTATATAAACTCACGATCACTACAGAGGTTTTAATCCAGTGGGTTTAGGATGAAGACTGATATATCTCTTTAAAAAATCTACTAAGTGATTCTAATAAAGTTCTCAGGAGCACACTTTGAGAAAACAAGTCTAGTGGAATACATTACCATACATGGTTTCCTAAGCTAGGTTTAAGAATTTAGGTTTAAGCGTATCTGAGCCAAGTATTTCCGTTCATTCTTGTAGTTCATATAGAGAGTATATGACACTGAAACTATTAAAATTTTAGTGCAATAACCACATACAAGAACTTTAATGTCATTTTCCTTCTGTAAGATCTAAGAGCTCCTCAAATTAAAATGGAACTCAAATCTAGACTATCTAGAGATCCATACAAAGTCACATGAAGTAGTCCTTGGTATGATCCCTCTTCCTGTTAAGCAAAAAAAAACCCCAAAAAACAAAAAAAACAACTATAATGTGTATCCTTCTTTTATTGGTAGTTAAATATTATATTAAGATATTATTATCATATATTCAAGCAGTTAATTAAAATACATCTCTTTCATTAACTATGTTATAATACCATCAAATAAAGAATTCACTACCTTCATTCCCAAAACAATGGTTATTTTTTTATTGATTGATTTTTTTAAATGTCATATTGACATATACCTCTGAATTTGTGTGACATTCCCTATTATTAACATGACTTAGGTTATTTCTCTTTAAAACACATTTAAGACTGTAGAAATTTTAAATGTCTTTATGAAAAAATGTGGAGTAGTAAAAAAGATACATAGTTCACAGTTTGTTATTGAAGACATTCTTATTATTTCGTTATTTGCACCAGTATAAAGTATGCCTTTGTACCAAAGCCACCATTGTAAATAAAGTTTTATTGAAACACAGCTATGCTCACTTGTTCATCTCTTTTCTCTGGCTGCTTTTCACAACCATGGCAAAGTTGAGTAGCAGCAACAGAGACTACGTGACCTGCAAAGTCTAGAATATATACTATTAGGCTTTTTAGAGAAAAGTTTTTGATGCTCAATTTTGACAGCTAAAAAAAAAAAAATAGTTAAGTATATATTATCTACATCACAAAACATAGATTTACAATGAAATATTAACTATTCGATTATTTTAATATGCCACTTTATAACAGAATATATTGTTTATGATATTGTAATAATCTGTTTTCAGGCTACAAAATCTTGATAAATAGGTAAATCGACACCTATAATTTAAATTGTGTTTATTTCTTTTGTTAGAAAGACTGATTAGAAGTATCACTCTGACATTTTAAAATAAAGTACAGATATGATCCATTGAAGAAAAATATACAAATATAAAATAATTATATTGCAAATATATATCTTTTGGTTTTCTTAAAGATTCACTGTAATTTTCCTTCAAATATATCTTTTTTTCTTTACTTTTAAAATATACTAATTAATGCCTTATTTTCCTTTTAAAAATTCTTGTTGGAAGTATATAGTTTCATAATACTGAGTTTTCTATATATACTTTTTTTTTGGTGTGAATTGTGTAAATTTGATATAGCAAATCAGAAATTCAGAGACAACTGTGGACTGTTTACTTGGAAACTCATTCCTCTACCTCTAGATTTTAGCAACAGTTCTGAAAGAAGCAAGCATTACCATCACCAGTCCCCCACTCCAGGTACATTGGGGTGTGTGCATGTGTGTGTAAGAGATATTTATTGCTGTTTTAATTACTGAGAAGAGTTCAGGGCCCAGTAAGGAAGAATGTCAAAAGTCTTGCAATACATAGCTAGTCCCAAAGAAGAAGAATTGTTCTCCCCAGAATACCATTAACACCTTGTTGAAAAACACTGTAAATCCAGAGATTATTTACAAGAAATTGCAGAAAGGTTTGAGATTGCAAATATAAATCTGCTCACGTTCATGCATCAATTTTTATTATTGTCACTTAGTAAATGTATCTCCATTTAATGATTTTTCTAATGTGTTATTAAAAGTGTTTCCCATTATAATCCAGATAAATGGCAACTGATGTCAGATTTGCATTAAATTTATATTTGGAAATGTATTCAATTATGGTAATTGCTAATATTTCAATTGATGCTCAAAGCCACTACATTTTCTGATGTGTCATTTAAAATATTCTTTTGTAATCCATAAGTCAGTTAGCTCCTTAGGCTGATCCTCTTCAAATAAATTCCTTAGATCTAATTCTTTACTGGATGCTCTTTTATGAAGGAAATATAAATGCTCTGGTGATTTTTGTTGTTGTTGTTCTGTTGCCATTCATTATAAATATTCCTTTTTTTTTTAAAGTGTTAGCAAGCCAATTACACTAGACTATTTCCCTGTATTAATGATAATACAATTGAAAGCACTATCTAAGTAAAGAGGAGAGCCTTGTTCCAGTTTCATCTGCTTAAAGCATTGTGCTGGTGAAGACTGTTTCACCTGAAAATATTATTTTATGCAGAAAAAATAATATCAAATGCTTTTACCTTCTATCTCAATCTTAACCTTTTTCTGTAACTTCCCTGTCTTTAAAACTTTCCAAAATCTTCCTTTTTTCTTCAATGAAATATTTGAGACCAGAAGATCATAAATTTTTTTACAAACTCCGAGTTTGTAAGACTTTCACATTTTCACATTCTTTGTATGTATATATGTGTGTGTGTACGCACGTAGATATGTGTGTTTTAGAGAAGACTTCAGCCCCCTTTCTTGTAAACTAAGTTTCCAAAGAAAATCAAAGATGGAAAAATTAATCTGTCTCTGTAAATAAATGAATGGGCCCTAAGCTTTGTAGCCATCTCGTTTGCTCAGACGAACTATAACAAACAGACCCTTTAGCTACCCATCATTCATGTTATGAGTAAGTTTCAGCCTTTACCTATGTGCCATATAACCTCAAGAAAGACAAGCTTTTTATTATAAATGAAAAATGACCTATTCGTCACCATTGTGATAGACTCAATTTTTAAGTTATTTATCATAACCATAAAGAAAAAGAATAGCAAGTGTATAAATCAATGAGATTTTAAAGAACTACATGTCATGAGTGCTAAAATGATATTTAGCTGCTATGGTCCTTCAATTTACAATTTGCAAAAATGAAACATCATTCATTGAAGTGAAATATTCAAAGAAGGTCTTGGGGCTCTCACGTGTCTGCTTTGTCTTTATCTCAGCTCTCCCATTTTAGGATTCCTGATAGGATTCCCTCTTCTCGCCAGCTTCTACTTAAAATTTCTTTTTTTTCTATTCTTTCCTCCTCTTTCTAGTAATATCCAGAATCCTACATGTTTACTGGTATCCATTTCTCTTCTTGAGTTTTGGACCAAATGCATCTTTTGAGACAGGTACAAGTACTTATGAGAAAAGAGGACAATATCCATTCTTATCAAATTCTCCCTGATACCAGCCTAAACTTCAAATTGCTTTATAGCCCATGTTCTTTATCTGGATGAAATTAAAAAATATATACATATTTTTTCAATCCATTTTGTATATGGAGACTCAACTTTGCCTTTCCTTAGCAGGGTTTTACAGATTAAAAGAAAGGAAAGAAAGACAGATGGACAGACAGACAGAGAAACAAGAAAGAAAGAAAAAATGTAAAAGGAGATTAGAGATCATGAGAGACATTGGTACTTTTCGCTTTTTCCCCCTTTGATTCAAAATTACAAAAACATCTCAGAAAGAAACAGAAAAGTCAAAGGATAACATAGAAAACTTTTTTCAACAAATATTTATTATCACCAGGCATCGGCACTGGGGTTACGACACTAAGCAAAGATTAAGTCTCTGAACCTATATAATATATATCTAATAGAAAAAGATGCATATTTTTTAATTCATCCCCAAAATATGTATGAAATGGTAACATTGAGACTGTTCTTAGGAAGAAAGACCTGTGGAGTGAGGTGGGAATATAAAGGGGATTCAATGGAGTTAATGAAGGATTTCTCTTGGAAAAACATGGTGTTGAGCTGCAACATAAAGGACAAGTAGAAGTTGGTTAAACTAATATAGGAAAAGGGAAAGTACAACAGAAAAGGGAAAATTCTGAAGCAGATCAAAGAGCAAAGAAGTATCAGGGACGATGAGACTGGAGAGAGGTAGCAGAGAGATGACACAGGGCCTCAGCAACCTTTCAGGAACATTAGTCTAAATGTGTTAATGGAAAGTTTTTAATGGAGGAGCTAACATGATCTGAATTCCTCTTCTGAAAAGATCTGTTTGGGCAGAGTGGAGAACAGATTTGAGGGGAACTGTAACAGAGGCTGAGAAACCAGCCAGAAAGCCATTGCAGAAGTTCAGGAGAGAGATGATAGATGCTAGCTTGGAGATGGAAAGATGTGTGATGGGTTATGTTAAATATTAAAAAGGAAAATAATCTGGCTAAAGGAGGGGAGAATGGTAGCTGGAAGAGGAAGCTCTGATGAATAACAAAATCTTTTATTGTTTTTAATACGAGAAAGTTGAATATACTTAAAAATCACTGAGAAGGATTCAGTTAAGAGAGAAAGGGGAGTTTAAAATATCAGAAAATAATAGAGGTTCTTGAGAAGCAGGAGTGACGGGTAGAGGTGCTTTCTGGCAGAAGATGGTATTCCAGGACCCACTATCCCCTCCATCACTTCTGTCTCAATATTGCTGGGCCCCATGCCCTGATTTAGCAGACACAAGAGTTTCAGAGATGAGAGAAGATGCCGAAACAGTAGATGTGGTGGAAAAATAGAGGGGGACTTTAGTCCTAGAGCCACAGCTCTATGTATTGGTGGGGCCAGGGGCAGGGGTGGGGGGGAGAGAATACAGCATACGTTGTCCTATGGAAAACATTTTTATATAGCAAATTATGCATGTGATATGCTATTACACTTCAAGAATATTCTGGGTTAAGCATTCTGTCCTAGGCTTACATTGGAAGCTTCCAATGCAACTGTATCACCCATTCTCCTCTGCTAGAAGCAAACTCACAAAAAGTGATAGATTTTATCCTGAACTAAGTATGCTTACCTTTTTATACAGGATATAGACGGCAGGGGGTGGGTGGGGGACCTCAAAACACACAGTAACTGCATAGCACAAGTCTTGCACCTCCCAGTAATAGCTTCCAATGTCCCAGCCATTTATACTTAAGATGTGTATTGTCACAAGGGCAGGTAACTAGTTCAGAGAAGCTCTCAAGCATATGTGTCTGGCTAAGAATGCAGCCTCTTTAGGCATCATGACTTCATTTTTCTGGGGCATTAGCATCTCATCAACACCACTAACTCAGGACTTGATTACAGCTGCTTGGTTTAGTATATCTTCCTAGTATATCTCACTTAACCTAGAATCTGGCAAAGATAAACCCCTATCCATTCCTTGAGATAATCTTGCAGGAAGACTCAAAGTTTCAAATCCTCAGGTATTCCTTAAAGTAATAGAAAGCCTCCGAACCCTGCTACTTCCTTTCCACTGTCATTTTTATCATCAACCTTTTACCTAATCATCTGTTGAAACAACTGGCAGTTTAGTTACTTTTGATTTGTTTTTGTATGGTTTATAGGTAATTATTAAAAATTCTCTGCAATATTAGGCAGTCATATATTTTTACCTGTCTTAGATAATTTCTTTGCATATCAGCTACATTAGGAAAAATTGCTAAGCAGTAGGTTAGTCATATACAAAACTTTATATTTTCTAGATATAGGTATTATAGGAACTTGACATATCTCATTATTAAGAGCAGAAATAATTTCAGTAATTTAGAAATATTTCAGTAATTTTCTTGATGTTAAAGTATTTTTTTCTAAAATCCTTAGGTTGGTAACTATTCATTAATTTGTTTATCGATCATTTTATGCACGCAATTATTAAAGAGCTACTCTATACCCAGGCTAGACAATAGCATGCATCCTCAAGAAGCTTTATTCTAGGGGATACAATTAATCATGACAAAATATCCTTTGCATAATTCTTTCTGCATACTCTGTCAGTTAGGAGTATGCAGCCAATAAATAATAAATCAAACTAATAGCGACAAAAAAAAAAAAAAAAGGTCTTACCTTTTCCATCTAAGAAACTTCTGGAGATATGCAGTCCTGAGCTGATATGGCAGCTCCATAACCTCATTAGGTGCCTGGTTATTTCTGCAGTACTCATCCTTAGCCCATAGTTTTTGTCTTCATGCTCCTTGCCTCTTGGTTGCAAAATGGCAGCATCTCCTCCAGCTTGCATTCCACAAAGGAAGAAAGGAATGACTGGAAAGTAAAATGTACAAAGGCACATGTTAGCTATGTTTTCTACCTTTAATAAGCCTTGGAGGAATCCCCACTTAACAACTTATGTTTATATTTCATTGGCTGAAACTGTCATATGGCTACATCCACTGCAAAGCATTGTGAGAATCTGAACATATCAAGAAGTACACATATTCTTAACAAAATTGGAAATTTGTAAGGATATTAGATAGGCAGCTCCAAATGACAACTGTGCTTCATATTGTATTATTTCACTGGACTATTTTCTAAATCAATAGTATTTAGGAAATTATTTCTGTTATAGAAATAAGCAATTCTTATTTCGTATGTTCCTATCAAAACTTCTACTACCATAATAACTTAAAATAAGGAAATATAGAAAATAATAACTTAGGTTATCATATTTATAAAGATAAAACACATCTTAAATCTTCTTTAATTTTGACTTACAAGTCTTAATTATTTGATAACTTTCTCTCATTCAGCTTTTCTGAAGAAGATTTGATGCTTAAGAACTCAGAATAAGAGCATAAAACAATGGTAAGATATAATAAATAGTAACATGCACTCATCTACTCCAGTTTGGCAGTTATTTACAGTGATATATAATTTTGCTTTCCTTTTTTTTTATTGAAATACAGAAAAATAAAGCAATTAAATGTTATCTTTCTAAACAAGTTTATATTTAGAATCACATTTATAACCAGAGAATCCTTACCAATCAATAGTTTCATATTTCCATTTATTCCTATAAAATTAAATTTATAAAAGTTTGTGATCAATCTTTATATGACTTACTATTATCAAGACATTTTTGTTGCATGCAAGAATTGCCAGTCTTGAAAGCTTATAGACTATAGTAGTAATAAAATTTCAAAGTAGCAATTGATTTCATAAGTACATTAAGAGAGTATACATCTACATTGATATTTATACAAACAACAGACACAGGTAATACATAAATAATAAATAGAAACAAACCTCTTTGTTGCCACTAATCCTTAATAATATGCACAAGCTCTGGGAAAGAACTGATAGTGTGCAGTGTAATGAGCTTTGATCTTTTTTAATTGCTATTCTCTACAATAAATTTCTAAAAATGCTGCCTATGCATTGAGATCTATATCTAGATCACTGATAACTTTCCCTGGGGAAGCAATAGGTAATTATTTCAAATTATCTCTAAGCAAGGCTAGTGAGGTTTGGAGGAAATTAGAGAGAGAGGATGCTAACATTTCCTAAAACTGGTGAAACTTTTGGTGAGTCAGAATAGCAGAAGTTAGGGCAATCAGCAATAGTTGGTTGGTGATTTTTACATGTAAAAACTAGTGCCAGTTAAGAGAATAACATTCAATGCATTCAGAGCAAGTGTGTCTACACTGCATAGAAGAATAGATTTTAATTTTAGGTACACCTTAGATTGAATACTGCATCTTTCATTTACTAGTTGTATGACTGGAAATTTATTTAATCTCTCTCAAACTCAGTATCATTGCAAAATTGGTGTGAGGATTAAAGTGGAAGGACCTAACACAATGACTGACATATCATAGGCATTATCAAAACTGTCTACAGTGGCTCATCTAGTCTCATAACTCTAGATCTATTGCATATACTATTATTTCCCAAATGTATATCTTTAAGGCTCTCTCCTGAACTTTACACTCTTACTTCTAACTGTCTACTCAACATGTCTACTTGGATGTCTGATGAACACTTCAAATTTTTTGTGTCCAAAACCGAATTTCTGATCTAACACCCTTATCCAATTTTCCCCAACATAAGAAAAGGCAAAACTAGCCGTCTATTTGCTCTAAGTAAAAAAAAAAAAAAAAAAAAATCCAAGTGAGTTATCCTTGACCACTTTCTTTCTCTTATTCCAAAACTAATACCTCACTAAACCTTATTAACGTTACCTCTAATTATACTTAATATTGTTCTACTTCACAACTCTCTGTTACTGTTTCCTTGTACAAGCCACTATTATCTTTAATTTGGTTATGATAACAGCCTCCTAACTAATATACCTCCCCTGCAGCTTTTGACCACCCCCATGTCACAACTCTGCTTTGCTCAAAATACTTCGCTGATTTTTTATCTCACTCAGAGTAAAAGCCAATGTTATTCCAAGTATTCACAATGTTCTGGACTACTTGACTTCTATGTTGGATCTCTGACTTTCTCTCTACTTTTTTTACTTGGGCTCAAGGTGTTCTAGACCTACTTGTTCTTCCTTGAGTAGAACAAGTACCCACACAAACTCAGGGGTTTGCATTTGTTTCTTCATCTCCTTTAGGTCAAAGGTCATCTCAGTGAGGCCTTCCATGACTATTCAAATAACTATCCCTCTCCCCCTCCCTCCCCTCTCTTACCCCACATTCCTTTTGCTGATTCATTTTTCTTCATAGAACTTATTATCATGTGACTTAAAATATATTTTACTTATTTTTTATTACAGGGCCTGGCACATGGTAGTCACTCAGTAATGCTCATTACATGGATAAATGTGTAAACAGAAGCAGTAGAAATAAATTTCAGTTTAGTATTTTTTTATCCTATTTTGTCTGATAAAATAGAAATAAAAGGATAATTTCTGTTTTCCATGCTCAGCTTTAGAAGATAGTATTAAATAAAATTATGAGGTAAATATTTTAATTTTTAAAGTACCTTATAAGCTTATTAAATCCTATTTAATAAAAATAAACTGAAATTATGTATAATATACATTGATGAAAATTTAAATATTATGATATAAAAGCTTTGAACTTTTCTAATCATATATAGTTAGTATTTAGTCATTCATGTAAGTTTTGTGTGCCTATGTACACAAAGTTTAGACATGTAATTCTTGAAACATCTAATTTTTTCTTGACTTAGAAATATGAAATGCTATATATTTGGCCAGTGACCTATGTTTTGAAATTTCAGAAGAAAATCCCCTTTTTCTAAGTGACAATCAAAATCTAATGGATTAAATAGAATAGATCTCTATCAGCCTTCAAAAATAATTAGGTAAATCCAAATGTGTTGTCAAGAAAATGTTTATATATATTGTTAAGAGTTAAAACATGCAGAACGAATACAGAATATTTATATGAAATAATAAGTAATAGCTTCTGTGTTAGTAATGGCTTTCTCTAAGTGCTAAATGGCAAATTGCTCACAATCATCATAGGATAATATGCCTATACTTAAAAAGTTAAATGTTTTCTTGATGCCATTTATTAATTTAAACTTAAGTATTGTCTAATCTTTTAATTTTAAAGATCCAAAAGTCTAACATAATGGGGAGTTTTTGACTCATTTCACATAAATTTTATCTCAGCCCTACCCCCATGCCACTGGGAAAGGTCAGTTGGGGCTGTTTTGGAGAAGAGAGCAAGACATATATACATTGGTGGGCACATACTGTCAGTTGATTTCCTTACTTCCTATTTTTCCCTAGCCATTTTTCAATAGTTGCACAGACATGGCCATATGACCCAGCTCTAGTCAATGAGATATAATCAAAGTCACTGGCTTCCATGAAATTTTGGGCGAGGGGACGAAATCAGTAGTCATTTCCATTTTACCTTTTTTTCCTTTCTACTTCTTACTGCTTGGAATATAGATATGATGTCACCAAATCAAATGTAATTTAGATTTTGCTACTCTGATGCTCTCTTAGATTGGGAATTAAGTGGTATAAGAGAACAGAGAATCAGCAGTGTTTGAGAGGGTATGTTATTTTTTGTGGCAGCCTGAAAGACACAGGATGTTTTGGGAGTCATCACCTTCTCCTCCTGCCTTGGACTGATGCTAAGTAAAGCATTCCTGGAAAGTGTATCAGTGGCTTCCTAATTTCTCTCCTTTTTGGCAGAGATAGAAGCTTCTTTGTAGGCTGGCACATAGCATTATTCTGGGAATTATTCCTCGAGTCCTGTAATAGAGCTTTCTCTTCCTCTCCTTCTGATGATAGTATGAATAATTTCTGGCATATTGCATAAATCAGGGCCCCATCAGGAGAGAGAAACCACACAGTAATTTGCACAGGGAAATTTTAATATAAAAAATATTAATTATAATAGGAAATTGCAATAGTGGTGATAGCCTAGTAAGGAGTAAACAGATCTCTAAAGAAGTCAGGAGTGGAATATATAAGAAGCAGTTAATAACCTTAGGGCTAAGATAGAACAGCCAAGAAAAGAAACAATCTAAAAGAAGAACTTTTTCCCTAGGATTGAAATCCAGGCCTCACTGAGGTATGGTCATGGTTCACTGGATGGAGACGTTTGTTAAGATGCCATGCTAGCAAAAAAAAAAAAAAAAAAAAAAAAAAAAGATTAAAAGATGCCATTCTAACCAGACTTGCTGGTAATTCACCCTCTAGCGTTCCTGAGGAAACTGCCCACAGTGGAGTACCATGTGCTACTGGCTGCTGTCACTGTAGCAGCTGCACACATTTCAGGAGCCTGGCCCTGCAGAGGCCTCGTACAGTGCAGGAACTTTCTGAGAAGAGTTTCCCAGAACCAGGGAGAAAAGCCCTGATCCTCTCATGTGCCCCAACACCTTCTACTGCTAAAACAAAATTAGCATTGTGCCAGATGGCAAAGGAGAAATATTTAGAGTACAGATCTGGTATCATAGAATAGGCAATGAAATGTGCATTTCAGACTGGGAGGCAATAAATTAATCACTAGCACACATATGCAACTGAATTCTGACTAAATTACCAACTTAGAGCCTTGCCACGTGCAGTTCTTCACCCAAGTTTGTATTGCAGATCTACCTCATCTCATTCAGTTCAGGAGCTACTTCCTCAATGAGAATTTCTGTATTTATTAGTTTTGTGAGTTGAGTTTTGTCTCTTCAAAATTCATATGTTGAAGTCCTAACCCTCAGTACCTTAGAATGTAACTTTTGGAGATAGGATCTTACAGAAGTAATCGCATTAAAATGAGTTTCCTCAGGGTGGCCCCTCATCCAATCTGATGTGTTTCTCTCAAAAGGGAAGATTTAGACAGAAACATACACAGAAGGAAGAAGATGTGAGAAACAGAGAGTGAAAATAACCATCTATAAGACAAGGAGTGAGGCCTAAAATAGGTTCTTTTTCAACAGCTCTCAAAAGGAACTAACTTATAGGACACTTTGATTTTAGGCTTCTAGCCTCCAGAACAATGAGACAGTAAGTTTTGTTTAATCTACGCAGTTCGTGATACTTTGTTATGGCAGCAAACTAATATATTAGCATGCTTTAGATTGCAAACATCATAAACGTGACTTAAACAATTGGTGTTTGTTTTTCTCATACAATAGAAGTTCTAAAGTAGGTGACCCAACATTTAGTTCTGGCTTAATAACATCAAAGCCTTGGATTGGCTTCTCTGAAATATCCATTCTCTTCCCCATCACATCACAAGATGACTGCAGTAGTTCAGCATATCTTGTGCTCAGAGGGTAATGTTCAATGCAGGACGTGAAGAAGGGACTGTCCTCATGAGACTCTCTCCACTTCTGCTGCCCCAACAGATTCCTCCGTAATGTCTCAGAATTATGTTGCATATGTGGGGGCATGGGAAAGTGAGTAACTGGCATGAGATGGGCTCCTCTGTTAGGACTGAAGGGAGAGAAGAGGCTATTGAGCAGGAAGATAACAATGCTTGATCCACCTTCCTTAGCCGTCCTAGCTAACGTACCAATTTCTTTCCACCCCCGGTCATTGTCTCTTCCTTTACCAGGTGACACTTTCTTTTAAAACGCTTATATTTTCCGAATTTATCCTATTTTGTTAGTTTCTTCTGAATTTATTGTCTCCCTCCATTAGAATTAAACCTACATGAACCCTGTGGCATATCTGTCTTGTTTGCCCCTATACCCACACTTTTTCAGATAATACAGCAGATGTTTCACAAAACATTATCGATAGAATAATTGTACTCTGGGGCATTTCAAAAGTATATTCCCTTTATATTCCCCTACAAGTAAAACATGTTACTCTTGAAAAGAGCATTTACCCTTCTTTAATTATTCCATCTCCCAAGAAATGTTTTAAGGAGATAGAAGCTAGTCTCACTCCAGAATCTATTTTAGTAATACCCCACGTACCACCAGTTGGATTTCCAGGTTTTGGCTCTTTACTCAGTAATCAGTGATGTTCTTAGGAGTCCTAAGTTGGTCCCATAAGAAACTGAGCATCTAATCTTGTTCTGCCCCTTGACCATGGGGTTTACCATAAAATCAACTCCTTGCTCCTTCCAAACGTGTGGTCATATACAAGTATTACACATCATACTTTGCTTTCTCATATATATTTCAACCTCTCAGGAACAGCTTGATAAGTTGATAAGAAGTTCCCTTCTCCATCCTGTGGACCGAAGGACTACAGTAAAGGTCCAGTGGTGTTAAACCAGGTCCCTCTTCTACTCATATTGTAAGGATATGGCTCCCTTAAAAAGAACATGGCCCCTCATTTTTATTCACAACAAAAGTTATTTTTCAAATAACTTTCATTTACTCATTTATATAACAGGCATGCAGTCATCACCGATTATGTGTATCCTTTGTGCTTTTCATTGCAAGAAATATAAACTTGAATGACTCAGGGCCTTTTCCCTTGATTTCTTATCTCAGTGGGAAAAACTGAGAGGTAAAAGTAAGATATATCTATTACAGTAAACACAGTCTTAAGGAGAATTTTCACAGTTTGGTGGTGGTAAATAAGGTGAAGTGAACAACCAGTTCTGTTTATGGTATTCAGGATGGCTTTTTGGTACAGGAAGATGTATGAGAAGAAGTCAGCCAATACCAGTGTGTAAATAACTGAAACAAGGGTTTTCTTGTTTTGAGAGTTTAGGGAAAGGGACTGGTTCAGTTATATTGTTGCCTAATACATTTTCCCATCATTTACTGGCTTAAAAAATGATCATGTCTCATGGTCTTTGTGGATCGAGAATGTGGGATGTGTGTGAGGACAGTGGTGAGGAGGCAAGTCTGAGCAGCTGGGTGCTGGCCAGGCCTCTCTGTTCACGCAGTCTCTGGGCTTTCCCATGTGGTCTCCTCACACGGGCTGATCTGGGCTTCCTCAGAGCTTGGCATCCTCACGGCTGCTGGGCAACTTCTGTGGTGAGTCAGGCTCCAGCAAACAAGGTGGAGGCTGCATCGTCTTTTCTAAACTAATCACAAAAGTCATGCAGTGTCACTTCTTCCTCACTTAATTGGTACAAGAGTGTGACAAGCCTGCCTAGATTCAAAGGGCAAGGTCCACAGACCCCTCTTTTCAATGAGAGAATTGTCAAGGGTCACATTATAGATTTGCTTCTGTGATAGACATTGTTGCAGCCTTTTGGGAAAATACACTATGCCAGTCACAATTTATATCCCTCCCATTGGTAAAATACACTCCCATCTCTAAGACTCCCCACCCCAACCTCAGTTTTTTTATGGCAACAGTCTCAGGCTCTAGGTCTAAGATCTTTTATTTAGACTGTATCCATGTGTGAATGAAGTTATTTACATATACTTCCTAATATACAGCTTCTTGAGTATTCTTGTTCATTGGAACACCTGTGAAATAAAGATTCATAAGATAACCAATATAGACAATCCAATTCAAATAGAGAAAACTGGAGACCTACAACAATTGCTGGTGTATAGCATTTCTGATGTCCCACAGGGCACATGTTGCCAGTTCCTTGAATAGGGATCATTTTTGCTGTGTCCAGTTGTCCCCGGCATCTCTTGGCAACATCCCATGGGCATCCTTCTTATTCCATAAGGGATGACTGGTGTGTAAAAATTAGGAACTTTCTCAGCCTATTTCCTAACCATAGTAACTCCAAAATCCAAAGGGCTCTTTTCATCTTGCACTATGTCAAATTTTTTATTTCGACTTGGAAACACTCTTTTTTAAATGTGGGTTTGTGTAATACATTAATTATAATTCACTACGTTAGACAAATTCCACATCACAAATCTCTGTGAGGTAAGCCCTTCTCTGTCTTGGGCAATGCAATAGTTTCCTATTGCAGCTAAAACCAATTACCCACAAATTTAGTGGCTTAAAACAAGACAGAATTATTATCTCACAACTGTGGATAAATGGGTTGGCAGGACTATGCTCCTTCTGGGTTCTCTAGTGGATAATCCATTCCCTTCCTTTTTTAGAGGCTGCCCCGATTTCTTTGCTTCTGACCCTAGATCAACACAACCTCTGCTTCCATTGCTGTATCTCTCTAATTCTCTTCCCTGCTTTATCTGCCCTAATAAGGACTCTTATGATTACATTGGGTTCATCCAGATAATGCAGGAGAATCTCCCCACCTCAAAATTCTTAACCAAATCTACTAATTTTATTTGTCATGTAGGTAACGTATCCACAAAATCCCTACGAAGCTGCTGAGGGAAAACTCTCCTTAGAAGCCCTATTACGCAGTGGAGGGGATCTGTGACACATGCCCTTAAAATCCTCAGAGACAGGACTTTGGGTGATTATGATGTGTTAACATAGTTTTATCAGTTGTAACAAATGTACCACTCTGGTGAGTGAGGTTGATTATATGGGAGGCTATACATGTGTGGAGGCAGTGGGTATATGAGAAATCTCTGTACCTTCCCCTCAATATTTTTATGAACCTGAAACTTCTTTAAAAATGTAAAGCCTTAAAATAAAACAGTAACAACAACTTTATAAATAATAATAACACATTTAGAGAATAGAGTCCCTAGGTTTTTTTTGTGAAAGTTTCTATGAGGCACCACCTTGGATCTTTGGTGTTAACAAAGGAATTTATAATCTCACCTTGGCCCTTTCTTATTTAGAGAATATTTTAGAGAATATTTTACTGGCTGAAAAGATTGGTCCGAGTCCTTTCTTTTCAATCCAATAAAATCTAATTTCCATTCAATAAATGAATACTTAATACTCAGTTCTTTAGTTGATATAGTTCCTCTCTTCCTTTCTTATTTTAGACAGTTAGAAGAAAACAGACTCACCTTTATTCAGTTCTCTGCTTCAGAAATCTACTTGGCTATAACATTGAATTTTTAGGAACATTTTGCTATTTTCCATGTTCTACAGACAACAGCTTTGCTAAGTTTTCTGCCACTATATTACAAGGGTCTCTTTTAGCCCAGGAGCCAACAGTATTTTCCTTCCTTCCGTCCTTCCTTCCATCCGTCCTTCCTTCCTCCCGTCCTTCCTTCACTCCCTCCCTTCACTCCCTCCCTCCCTCCTCCTCCTTCCTTCCTTCCTTCCTTCCTTTTTTTTCCACCTGCCATTTAGTTCCAGATCTGATGCCTTATGTTTCAGGAGGCAAGGAATTGTTATACGGTTTGGTGGTAGTAAATGTTTGTAAGCAATGAGCTCTGCTGTAACATTCAGGAAAGGCTTCCTTACAGAAATAAAATTTAAGATGAAGCAACTTCTTGCCTGAAATACACACTGAAATGGAAAGAATTGATTATATTGTTTTCTTGTTTTGAGTATAATTGTAAATAAGAACACTAGAATTGTAGAAGACCATAAAAGCATGAAAGCATAGAAATACCGAACTCTGTGTCCCATCTCTCATTTTATTTTCCAAAGTCAGATGTGGTGTCCTGACCAGAGTCCACAGTCAGTATTTCCTGAATGACGGTGAGGCTGAGAGAATGCCAGATAAACCTCATCTACTGCATAGTTTGACATAGGGTCGGCCATATTCTCAGCTCTGAGTATTGAATATTCTTTAGCTTGCTATATCTTTGTTAATACTTAGAAATTATTCTAGATAATATATATATATAATATATACATATGTATATATATATATATATTCCAAATATATATATTTGGAATATATATATATATATTCCAAATAAATATGCCCTAATGGGGGAAAAAAAGAATGAAGGTGCTGGGACCGGAAAAAATGAACAAACGTCAAATGCTCACTGAAAGCATAGAGTATTCAGCTTGGCTTCCCAGGCACTGCTAACACAATAATTCCAATGAACGTTATTTTTGCTGCATCACATTGGACATGCACTTTAGTCCAGTTCTACTTCAACTGCTTTCCCTCAGGTATTGAAAAGTTTGCCCTGGAAAACGAGAAAACCAAATGATGGAAAAATTTCACAGCATGACTGAATGATAAATATATTTATTTTAATACTAGGAATAAAGGCTAGCTGAGTACAGGTAGTGATTGCATGTGAAGGCTAGCTGAGGACAGGTAATGATTGTATGTCACTAAAATATATTTAGAATTGTTGGTAATTGTTTTATTTGTAACAAAGCAGACATACGATTCTCTGATTTTGATATAAGCTGATCTATTCTTAAAATTCATGATTGATGGAGAGTCTGGGTAAGGTTGAGGGTATAAGAAGTACCTGAAAAATCTCTACACATTGGTTATCCCATGATTGTCTGACATCATTTATACTTTCCTGTTCTCCTGATTGACCTACTCTTCAGAAGCTTTTTCTGTGTTCCTGGAGTGTCAGTTTGTAATTTTTTTTTTTCTCTAAAGCCTCTTCTGCTTATAAAACAATCTCTAAGTTTTCTCTAGAAATAAAGAAATGTCAGTGTCTATCAAACATTATGAAATAATTGAGTTTATGTTTGGATTTTTGGCAGCAACAAGGGAAGCTTGAAAAATAAAATTATTATGGACCTATGTTTCCTCTGTAACATATATTAAAGTGTAAACACCTTGATGACAGGACTTTGATTCTTCGTGGTGGTAGTGGTGGGATGTGTGTGTGTGCATGCATGTGTGTGCATGCACAACACCGCCCCTGCTTAACAACAGAAGCATAAAGGCATTTAAAACACAACCTAAACAGAGAATTTGGCAGTTTGCATAAGCTACAATGGGCTCAGATATGATGCTCAGAACCTGAAATGCCACCAATGAAAACCTTAATCTCTTCTTCATAAAAGTTACTTAGCTTAGGTCAGATATTAATTCTATACCCAGAAATTCTGAATTAAAGCCCTTTGTGGAAGGAGAAATGTATTGGAACCTTCCCTCTGCTCTAGAAAGGTGGGAATATTCATTTTCTCAGCAGGAGAAACTAACTTTACCCTTTGGAATACTTTGTTGGCCAAGTATTGACCAATATAAATGGTGAATAAAGCAAATAGATATAAGGAAAAATGGGGCGGTGGGGGGAGCGGCTTTTAAGCTATTCTTTCAGCATCAGTTCAGTCAGTGCTTACCAAACTTCTAGGAAATATCCTAATTTGGGCCCTTTTGCTGACTGTTGAGACAAATGAGAGACTAGATCAAAATGAGAAGAGAGGTGGGGATAAATGCAGGAGGTCGAAGGACAGATGGGAAGAGTGGAATCTAAGTTTTCAATATATTTGTAATACAAGTAAATATTAAATCTATGTATATTTAATGTTAAATATAAAGCTATTAGATATTCTTTACAGTATATTAGTTTTTCTATATTTTTCTCTCAATAACAGAACATGCAAAGAACTTTTGTTAAAGGACTCTGTGAGGTCCATGGTGGAGTTGGTGGTGGGTCGATGGTTTTTAGATGGAGCTCACAAGTCCAGGGGATGGCTTAGGTGACTTGACTCTGCTGCAGTGATTTTTTGTTTCTCTGGCAAGCTAGCCCAGACGTGTTTCTATGATGAACGCAGATGTGTAAGAACATGCAGACTTAATCATTCACACATATTCCAAGTTTCTACTTTCTCACTTTTGTTAATATCCCATCAGCGTAAGCAAGTAACATAGCCCCTCTGAGATTCTAGTTGCAGGGCTCTGTAATAATCACAGTGAGAGATGAGGGGAGAGAGAGAAAAAAAAGCAAGGCCATCAATAAAACCCATCCATTTCACAGTTTGTATAAATGCTTTCAACTATTTTTTATGGTACTGAAACTTACTATGGATCCAAAAGTTCCAGTTGTCATTAGAGATTCTTTATATAACCATTCCATTTTGTTTTCACAGCAACCCTTTAGCAGATATGTTCTATTTACAAAAGATGAAGATGGCTGAGGCAGAGAGTCAATATAACTGGTCTTAGTGAGCTTGGACTCAAACCCACATCAAACAAAACTCTTAATCTTATTATAAGAGCAGAGAACTGGGGAAGTAGGGATTAATCCTAATTGGAGACATGCAAAATAGTAATTACACAACCATCAATAGCTAGGGAGACAAGTGGATATAGTAGAGAGTCTGGTATTAAAATAACTGACCATCAAGTACTGGCTGTGTTGGTGAATCTAAGACGAGTGACCCAAATAACTGCTTTTGTTTGGTTTTTTCTTTAAATGTTCACATATTTGCATTATTAGCCAATTTAAAAATATCTAATTCTTATTTTTTAGTACTGAATTGATTAAAATGTTGAAAAATGTTTGACTTCACTGACGAGAATTTTGCTGAGCATTTTTATACTTTAATTAGAAATATTTTTCATTGCAGGGTCTCCAAATGTCACTGTAGTAAATGATTTTAGACTGCACAAAGGTTCTAGTGGAAAGGAAGGATTGTTTTTCATCTAAACTATTTAAAGTGCATAGAAATCTCTTTTTAAAAAATACCTACCAGAGATCTATTTGGGGCAGAGAAAAATAAAAGTGAGCAGCAAAGTTCAAAGCAGTATCAATCTAAGGAACTTTGTAGAGTTAATAGATAAACAGAAATGCATGCTTGGATGACTTTAATAGCCTTGGAACTAAATAGGATCAGCCTAAAAAGATTTACCATATTTACAAAAAAAATTATAATCACTGTACCACTTTATATAACACCACTGCTTATCACACACAAGCACACACATGCATGCTCATACACAGAGTACTGAAGAGATTCTTTTTTAAGGGCATTGAAACCAAGGTAAAGTGTACTTGGGACTCAAACCTGGTAGAAGAAATAGGTAAATATCATAAAGAAGATCATACACACACACACACACACACACACACACACACACACACAAATACATATATATATGTATATACACATACACATGTATATATGTTAATTTCCATTTGAATATACACTCTAGTACTGTTTAGAATTCTCAGTGGAAATGGTGAAATAAATCTGATTTTTTGAAATTCTCAAATGTAAACCAATTAACATTCTAGGAGCACATAACATTTTTTTTTTTTTCACTTAAATGCTAGCAATTAGCCCTATAGTCATCTTTTAGGCACCCTAGGAAAAAAAATTCAAGCATTTTCTGTCTTTAAGTCTAAAATATACAGACCACTTCAAGCTTCCAATATAATTTTCTTATCAATATCTACCCGATTATCAATGATTATTCTTCATCTCCAAGCTGTCTGAAGCAAGATAAACTGAAAACTCAAGCTCTTCTTCAATGTTAACCTGATCAGAGCAAACCAAGAGGCAAGAGATTTTCTATCTCTTCAAGCTTCTTATCTCCTGAGATTATCTTATCAGAGATATTTTATCTATTCATCAGAAAACCTAATATTTTCACTTGGGTGACAAACCAGTTCAATCACTGCATTTCTGGTTTGACAGATGTGAAACCTTGGCCGCAATGACAGAATATTGTAATTTTTGCAGCATTAAATATCTTAACCTTAAGTTTCGTCCTTTAATCCACAGAATTTAATTACCCTTTGCGAATTAAAAAAATAATAGCTTCCTCTATGATAAAAGTTATTTCGAACTGAATGTTGTTAATAGTATAGCTTTGGTTTTCAATGGGGGAAAGAGGTTGCTCCCTAGGGCACATTTGATTGCCCCCTAGGGCACACAAAAGAAGTTGCCACCTAGGGCACACAAATATCCAGAGACATTTTTCCTTGTCACAATAGTGGATAGAGGCCACGGATGTTGTTAAACAACGTATGATGCACAACACAGTATTATCTGTTCTAATTAATAGTACCCAGGTTGAGAAACTCTAGTATAAATAAAAGGCACATAAAAAAGACAAACACTGCTCACCTCAGTTCCTCCAATCCTTCATCCTCTGTCCCTAGGGAGGATGGAGTCAAAGGCTAAATCATACACGTACATTTAGAGAAAAAAAAAAAATGTTATAGTCACTGAAGAACTACAAAAGAACATAGAAAAGGCTGAATGGAGAAGGTTGGGATGGGTAAAATAATACATTTTGAGGGGAGATAGAGCAATGAATCTATATTTTTTTATTCACTCATTCATTCTAAAGCACAGTATAGGCTCCAGAATGATGGTGGGTAGTAGAGTGGGGTGAACACAACTATAAATTAGCTAGGCACAGTATCTACCATTGGTTGATTATGGAGGGAAGGATAAAGAGAAAAGGAAAACAAATGCTTCTTTCTCTCATTGTTCTTCTAGTTGTAGAAATGCTAATAATACATGTGATAAAAAAAAAACTATGCAGATGGAAAAGAGTAAAGGCAAGAGGAATCTAACAATTAGAGAAATCTACGGTGTTGTATTTGATAGGTTACATGAAATGTCATTTTATTCTTCCGACAGTGCCATTTGAAAATAAGGAAGCAAGCCAAGAGAAGTTCTGTAATTTATCCAGAGATGTAGCCAGAATTTAGTTTGACAGACCTTGGTCTCAAAGGCCTACACTTTTTCTCCAATCTCAAACATATTGAGTCTCTTATATTCAGGTTATTTATCTGCAAGTACACATCCTACCATCTCACCTCATTTACCTGGATAATGCCTATTTATTCCTTAGGGCTTCACTTAGGTGATTGTCTTTCCTGTAAGCTTTCTCTGCCAGTCTGAATAAAGTGCATCTCCTGTGTGCTCCCTGTGCTTCCACAATCACGGCCCACATCTCAGTGTATTGCAGTGGCCTTCTAGAATGTAAGCTCCCTGGCTTCCTTATTCACTGAACTCTCAGTAATTATCATAGTACATAGCATATACTATATGCTCCTTTGTGATTAAATGAATGATTTTGTGTATGAGATCTTCCTAGGTATTTTGAAGAATATATAAACATATTTCAAAAAAAAAACACATACAGAAAGAAAAAAATCTGGCTCATAAAGCCATTGCTTTTCTCTAGCTGAGTGTCCTATAAGGGATGGTTCTTCTAGATATGTCATAATGGACAGGGTCCTTTATGTTATCTAGCCACCAATGAGATGGCTTGAATTATAGAGAGTATCAGATGGAAATGATAGGAAAGGCCGCCATGCATTCCTTTGAAAGGTCTTGCTTTTAATGCAGACCTGTGTTTCCTATTTTGGTGATCTAGAATGTAGTAGAACATTCAATAACTCTTTACCTTCTACTTTAAACCTTAGAGCAGAAAAATATTCTTATTCCTCCTTTTCCTCTGGCTTTGGTTGATTGTGGAGGGACTTATTTACTTTGACCATATGAAAAGTCATGAGTAGGAAAAGAATCTCACCCCAGTACAATGGTTTCAAAATATTGTCTAAGTGTTCTTGATCTCATCATTAATTCACAGCTCAAATCAAAGTTTCTCTTCCAAGCTCGAGTGAATGAAAGGAACTTGAGCTCTTTTCCTCAAACATCCCTTTATCATTCTCACCATGACATTAAACTGTAGAAGAGCAGAGTGTATTTAGAAAGCTAATATTTATTTTTCCCAAAAGAATTGCCCTTAGATTTGTGTTGGTTTTATAAGAGAAATGTAAAATTACCTGAATTACCTGTCACTTGGAAGATGCATAACCAAGTACATGATTACATCCAAAAAATTAGCATGATAAACTTCAAATGATAAGATGTCTCTCTGGTGCCTAGTACTACACTTGAATTCTGTATAATTTTCTCTATTTTCTAAGAGTAGAATACAGCTTACACAAGTAGCTTGAGAAATGTAACTTTATTTTTTTATTTTTTATTAAATTTATTGGACCTAAATTTCTCCCAAAGGAGTTACTCTCAAGGAATAATTCATACATGAAACATTTTTTTTTGTATTTTAAAATTAGCATATTTAAAGATGTCTTTGACATGATACAAATGAGCAAAAACCTCTATTTTTTTCTTAGGCTGACAGTTTGACACAAATGCATGACTTAAAGCCATCCTGAATAGATGGCGCGTCATTTATTTTGAATTTTTTGACTTGAGTAGGTTTGTGCCACCACTATAACAACATAGTTTTATGTTACGATATCTCATGATTCTAATATAGAGTTTGTGTAAAGCAAATTTGAAAAAGAGCCCCCAAATGGCAAATATATATGAAAAGAAGATATCGTAAAGGGCAAATGTTTTCTGGAAATAGTGCCACTGTGCTAATTCTCATTTAATGAGCCTTAGGAAATGCAATGATCTCATATTTGTCTTACTGTTAACACTGCAGAGGAGGTGGTTTAACAAGTGTTTTCACATCATGTGTGCTTTGTTAGATGCTAAAACAATTTTTTAAGTCCATAATTAAAATAGAATGGTAGGTGCCCTGGGGAGACATTCACAGCTCTGTTTAAATATAAGTGAAATTTCACAGATGTTAGCTAAAATTTCTAAATGTATACTTGTTTCTGAAGTCCTACTTAAAAAGAGAGTTTTAAAGTATTTTCCCAAGATGTTTTTGGTGACTGTTTCATTTAATAGTTTTCTTCATTAGAAAGAAGAACATTCATTCATTTTAATACAGCAAGAACAATTCGATAATATAAGACAATGTTTTCTAAATTTGTATAGCAAAGTGAATTCTAAAACCTCTTCGACCCACCTTTGGATCTGAGGTGCCCATAATTGTATTAATCATAATACTTGGTTCAAACACAATCATTATTGGTCAATGAACAGCCAATCTTCCTCCCTCCCTCCCTCTCTCCCTTCTTTCTTCCTTCCCTAATAATGAAATGAACAAATGCACCATTGTAAAACATAGCCAGTATATCCAGATTAACCTACATTTAATCATCTGTCCCCCTTATTCTATCTCCCTGCCTCTATCTACGAGAGAAGATCATTATCTTGGACCCTGTATTCATAACTTTTTTATTTCTTTTTCTTCATATTAGTAAATACATAAAGTTTATTTTATATAAATATTTTAAAAGCAATGATATGGGAAATATCCCACAGCTCCTCATGTTACATGCAGTAGGCTTCTTTTGTTTTTTAAGATTTTTACTAAAATATATCTAATTTTTAATTTTTTAAAAAATTTTTTTAGGCAAGGCAACCTTTGGTTGACCTCACAGATTGCAAGAACCTTGTCAGTTTACAATCCCTTATTTTTTAAATTTTTTTACGCCTGCGGCACCTGGTCTTCCTAGGTGGTCTCCCATTCCAGTACTAACCAGGCCCGACCCTGCTTAGCTTCCAAAATCAGACAGGATAGGGCTTGTTCAGGGTAGCATGGTCATAGACACTAAAATATATCTAACATACAATATTATATTAGTTTCAGGTATACACTATAGTTATTCAACATTTATAAACCTAAAGAAGTGGTCACCACAATATGTCCAGCAACCATCTGACATCATACAATGGTGTTGTAATATTAATGACTATATTCTCTATGCTATACACTACATTCTCATGACATATTTGTTTTATATACCTGGAAATTTGAAAAATTTGAACCTCTTATTCCCCTTCATCTTTTTCCCCATTTTGACATTCAATATTATTCAATATTATATTAGTTTCTGGTGTACAGCATAGTGTTTAGACACTTATACAATTTACAGAGTGATCCCCCTGGCAAGTCTAATACCCACCTGGCACTATACATAGTTATGACCATATTATTGACTGTATTTCCTATGCTTTATATTCCCATGACTATTTCATAATTTGTACTTTTTAATCCCTTCATCTTTTTCACACTGCCCCCCAAACCCCCTCACATCTGGCAACAATCAGCTTATTCCCTGCATCTGCGAGTATTTGTTTTGTTTATTTTTTTTCTTTAGATTCCACATATACATGAAATCATGACATTTGTTTTTCCCTATCTGACTTATTTCACTTAGTATAATACCCTCTAGATCCATCCATGTTGTTGCAAATGGTAAGATTTCATTTTTTATGGCTGAGTAATATTCCAATGTGTGTATATATCATAACTTCTTTATCCAGTCATCTAGTAATGGACATTTAGGTTGCTTCCATATTGTGGTTATAGTAAATCATGCTGCAATGAACGTAGGAATGCATATATCTTTTCAAATTAGTGTTTTGGTTTTCTTTGGATGAATATCCAGAAGTGTAGTGTAGTATTCATAAGGTAGTTTTACTTTTAAGTTTTTGAGGAAACCCCATACTGTTTTCCATAGTGGCTGCACAAATTTGAAATCCCACCAACAGTGCATAAGGGTTCCCTTTTTTCCACATCTTTGCCAGCATTTATTGTTTGTTGATTTATTGATGATGGCCATTCTGACAGGTGTGAGGTGATATCTCATTGTGGTTTTAATTTGCATTTCTCTCGTGATTAGTGAAGTTGAGTATCGTTTCATATATCTACTATCTGTATGTCCTCATTGGAAAAATGTCTGTTCACACCCTCTGCCCATTTTTAATTGGATTGTCTTTTTTTGGTCTTAACTGTATAAGTAAGTTCTTTATAAATTTTGAATATTAACTCTTTATTGGATGTGTCATTGGTACGTATCTTCTCCTAGTCAGTAGATTGCATGTTTATTTTGATGATGCTTTCCTGTGCTGTGGAAAAACTATTTAGTTTGATGTAGTACGATTTGTTTATTTTTTCTTTTTTTTTTTTTTCTGTCCGAGGAGGTATAGCAGGAAAAAATATTACTAAGACCAATGTCAGAGAGTTTACTGCCTATATTTTCTTCTAGGGGTTTTATGGTTCTGGGTTTTACATATAAGTCTTTAATCCATTTTGAGTTTATTTTTGTACATGGTATAAGAAAGTGGTCCAGTTTCACTTTGTTGCATATATCTGTCCAATTTTTTTCAACACCATTTATTGAAAAGACTGTCTTTACATTATAGAGTCTTTTCTCCTTTGTCATAGATTAAGTGCCAATACAGACATGGGTTTATTTCTGGGCTCTCTATTCTGTTCCATTGATCTGTCTTTTTTTATGCCAGTACCATGCTGTTTTTATTACTGTAGCTTTATACTATAGTGTGATATCAGGTAGCATGATACCTCCAACTTTGTTCTTTTTCTCAAGACTGCTGCAGCTATTTTGGGTCTTTTGTGGTTCCATATAAATTTTAGGATTATTTGTTCAAGTTCTGTGAAAAATGCCATTGATATTTTGATAGGGATTGCATTGAATCTATAGGTTGCTTTGGGTAATATGGACATTTTATGAAACTGACATGTTGCCTACTGTTCTAAGGAGGAACTAGAATGGAAATTTTAATGAAGTATATTCTTTCTATTCATGAGCACAGTATATGCTTCCATTAATTTGTATTTTCTTCATTTTCTTTCTTCAATATCTTATAATCTTCTCAGTACCAGTCTTTTGTTTCTTTCTTTGTTTAAATTTATTCTTAGATATTTTACTTCCTTTGATGTAATTGTAAAAGAGATTATTTTCTTAATTTCTCTGATAATTTGCCATCGGTGTATAGAAACTCAACTGATTTCTAAACATTAATTTTGTGTCCTGCTACTTTACTGAATTCATTTATCAGTTTTAATAGTTTTTTGGTGGAATCTTTTGGGTTCTCTATATGCAGTATCATATCACTTGCAAATAAAGATAATTTTACTTCTTTCTTTCCAATTAAAATGCCTTTAATTTCTTACTTAATTATTGGGCTAGTACTTCCAATACTATGTTGAATAGAAGTGGTGAAAGTGGACATCCTTGTCTTGTTCCTGATCATAAGGAGAACACTTTTAGCATTTCAACATTGAGTATGATGTTAGCTGTAGGGTTATCTTATATGGTCTTTATTATGTTGATGTATGTTCCTTCTAGTCCCCTTTTGCTGATATTTTTTAATCATAAACAGTTGCTGAATTTTGTTAAATGATTTCTCTGCATCTATTGATATGATCATATAATTATTATCCTTCATTTTGTTTATGTAGTGTATCATGTTAATTGATTTATGAGTATTGAAACAGTCTTGCTTCCCAGAAATAAATCCTCCTTGGTCATGGTGTATGATATTTCTAATATCTTGCTGAATTCAGTTTGCTAATATTATGTATATATGTATGTATGTATGTATGTATTTTTGTGATGTCTTTGTCTGGCTTTGGAGTCAGAATAATGGTGGCCTCATAAAATGAGATTGAGAGCTTTCATACTCTTGAATTTTTTTGAAAAAGTTTGAGAAGGTTAGGTGTTAAGGTGTTAATTCCTCTTTGAATGTTTGGTAAAATTCACTCGTAAAGTTATCTGGTCTAGGACTTTTGTTTGTGGGGAGTTTTCAGATTATTGATTTGATTTTGTTAGTAGTAATTAGTCTGTTCAGATTTTCTGTTTCTTCTTGATTCAGTTTTGGAAGATTGTATTTTTCTTGGAATTTGTCCATTTCTTCCAGATTGTCCGATTTATTGGCATATAATTATTCATGGTATTTTCTTATAATTCTTTGTATTGCTTTTATTTGTGTCCTCTCTTTTTTCCTGACAAGGCTGGTTAAAGGTTTAACAATTTTGTTTATCTTTTCAAAGAACTGGCTCTTGGTTTCATTGATCTTTTGTATTTTTTTTTAGACTATTTCTTCTCTGACATTTATTATTTCCTTCTACTTATTCTGGGCTTTGTTCTTTTTATAGCTCATTTAAGTGTAAGTTTAGCTTGTTTATTTGAGATTTTTCTCATATCTTGAAGAAAGCCTATATTCTTATGAATTTACCCCTTAGGGCTGCTTTTGCTGTGTCCTATAGATTGGAATGTTGTGTTTTTGTTTGCATGTGTTTTTAGGTATATTTCGATGTTTTCCTTGATCTCTTGTTAACCCATTCATTGTTTAGTAGCATGTTATCAACTTCCATGTGTTTGTGTATTTTTCAGTTCTTGCAATCGATTTCTAGTTTCATTCCATTGTGGTCAGGGAAAATGTTTGTTATTATGTCAGTCTTCTTAAGTTATTGAGACTTGTTTTGTGGCTTAACATATGGCCAATCTTGGAAAATGTCTCATGTGCATATGAAAAGAGTTTATATTCTATTGCTTTGGGATGAAATGCTCTAAAAATATCAATTAAATCCATCTGACCTAATGTATCATTTAAAGCCACTGTTTCCTCGTTGATTTTCTGTCTGGAAGATCTTTCCCTTGATGTCAGTGGGGTGTTAAAGTCACCCACTATGACTGTATTGCTGCCAATTTCTTGCAATATGTTGGTTAATATTTGCTTTATGTATTTAGGAGCTCTTATGTTGGGTGCATAAATGTTTACAAGGGTCATATCTCTGTTGGATTGATCTGTTTATCATTATGTGATGTCCCTCTTTGTCTCTTATTATAGCCTTTGTTTTACGGTTTATTTTGTTTGATATAACTATTGCTACCTGGCTTTTTTTTTTTTTTTATGTTTTTATTTGCATGACATATGTTTTCCATTTTTTTACTTTTACTTTCAGCCTGTGCATGTCTTTCAATCTGAAGTGGGCCTCTCATAGACAGCATATCCATGAGTCTTGTTTTCTCACCCATTCAACTACCTTATGTCTTTTGATTGGAGCAGTTAATCCATTTACATATAAAATGATTATTGGTAGATACATAGTTATTGCCTTTTTATTATTAATATTTATTTTTTTTTAAGTTTTTTTCCCCTCCTTCTTCTTAAAGAAGTCCCTCTAACATTTTTTGTAATACTAGTTTGGTGGTGATGAATTCCTTTAACTTTTGCTTGTCTGAGAAGCTCTATCTCTCCTTCAATTTTAAATGATAGCCTTGCTGGGTAGAGTAATCTTGGTTGTAGTTTCTTGCTTTTCATCACTTCGAATATTTTGTGCCAAGCCCATGTGGCCTACAAAATTTCTGTTGAGAAATCATCTGACAGTCTTATGGGGGCTCCTTGTACGTAACTAATTGCCTTTCTCTTGCTACTTTTAGGATTCTCTCTTTCTCTTTAACCTTTGGCATTTTAACTATGTTGTGTTTTAATGTGGACCTGTTTGGGTTCCTCTTTTTGGGGACTCTCTGTGCTTCCTTGACTTGTATGTCTATTTCCTTTAGCATATTAGGGAAGTTTTGCATCATTATTTCTTCAAATAGGTTTTAATCCCTTGTTCTCTCTCTTCTTCTTCTGGTACCCCTATGATGTGAATGTTGGTATATGTGATGTTGTCCCCAAAGTTCCTTAAACTATCCTCATTTTTTTCTTGTTTCTTTTTGCTATTCTGTTTGAGTCTTTTCTGCTACCTTGTCTTCTAAATTGCTAATTCAGTCCTCTGCTTCATCTAATCTTCTGTGATTCTTTCTAGTGTATTGTTTATTTCAGTTATTATATTTTTTTTTATATATGACTGGTTCTTTTTTATGGTTTCTATGTCCTTTTTTATGCTTGCTATATCTTTGTTGAAGTTCTCACTAAGTTCCTTAAGTATCCTTACAATCATTTTTTTGAATCTGTATTTGGCAGATTGCTTGCTTCCATTTTGTTTAGTTCTTTTTCTGGAGTTTTCTCCTATTCTCTCATTTGGGACATGTCTTTTTGTTTCCCCATTTTGGCTACCTCTATGTGTTCATTTCTATTTATTAGGTATATCTGCTATGTCTCTCAGTCTTGGCAGGGTGGCCTTATGTAGTAGGTGTCCTGGGGGACCCAATGGCACAGTCTCTCTGGTCACTTGAGCTGGATGTTCCAGGAATGTTCCTCGTATGGGTCGTGTGTGCCTTCCTGTTGTAATTGAGACTTGAATGCTATTGGCACACCAGTGGGTGGAATCAACCCTCAGGCTTATGGATCAAAGGGATTAGCCATGATCACAGTATACAAGCTATGTGTGGAGGTCGACCCCATCGAGCAGAATTCACCCCAGTAAGCTTAGGGGCCTGCGGAGACCACTCTTTGTGTTTATCACTTGTGGGGCTAATCAGATGGTGTCCTGTTATGACCTGAAGCCAGCCACCATGTGTGCTGGTTCTGGGGCCTCTTGGAAGGGGCTCCTGTGCAGGACAAGGTCAGCCACTGCCAGTGACTAGATGGTCTGAGGCTAACTGGTAGGAGCTACAAAGTGATCTGTGGTTAGTTGCTGCCTGTGCTGGACTTGAAGGTGAGTGAGAGAGGCCACACTGTGACCTAGGGCTGGCCAACATGAATACTGGCTTGGGGCTGCTCAGCAAAAGACCCAGGGAATCCTGAGACCTGCCACTGCCTGCCAGCTTTTCATAAGGCTCAGTAGCTGAAAGAGCCTCAAGTGGCATGGTTGATATGGGAGTTGGGTGGGACAAGGTCTCAGGAGTCACCAGCATCAGGCGAGTGGTGTTCAGTAGGCTAATGCAGATTCAGATTTGATAACAGTTCTGAGCCTGGGACCACTCCGCATAAGTCTCAGAGCCCGCCTGTGTGGGACTTATGAACTCCCAAGAGTTGTTTAAGAAAAACTTCAGTGTGTACCAATAACAGCTGCCTGCTAGCTACAGAAAAGCCTCTGGTTGTGCACAAGTTAGGTGGAGTGGAGTTCCAGGAATCAGAAGGGTGGAGTGAGTGGGGCTCACTAGGTCAATGAAAATTCATATTTTTTACGTGGGGGAGCGCTCAACATAGGATAGATGATGTCTGCCCATCGGCCACATGGGAGCAGGGCTCAATGCAAGGACAATGGCAGATTTCCCTCCAGCCCTCGCCTTAAAGTCACATAGCTCAGTCTCTCTCCTTATGTCTCTGGCACTTCCACAGCTGCTTTCCCAACGTAGGAGCCCAAGGTGAGTGCCTGGGAGTGAGAATGTCTGTTCACAGGCCCTTTAAGAGGACATTTGGTTTTCCCACCTCTTCTGTTTCACCCAGATGGACAGAATCCCAGCTGATTTTCATAGCTAGGTGTTGTGGGGGCTATTTTTTCTGGCACTGGTGCTTCAAGTAAGGGAGCCCAGTGTGGGGCTGGGACCCCTCACTGTTCAGGGAGGACCTCTGAAGCCGAGATTTCCTCCTGATTATTGACCACTACTCATAGATGCAGGGCCAATCAGTTTTGCCCTCTCCTACCAGTCTGGAGGTAGGACTTTCATTCATCTTTTGAATATATACCCAGAAATAAGATTACTGAATAATGTGGCAGTTCAATTTTTATTTATTTAGGAACCTCCATACTCTTTTCTGTAGTGGCTCCTCACCAACAGTGCATAAAGGTTCCATTTTCTCCACATCTTTGCTGACATTTATCTCTTGATTTTTTTACAGTACCCATTCTAACATATGTGAAATGATATCTAATTGTGTTTTTGATTTGCATTTCCTTAATGATTGGTGATATTGAGCACTTTTTCATGTACCTTAAGGTCATTTGCATGTTTTTAGAAACATGTCTATTCAGTTCCTCTTTTCCTTTATTAATGGGGTATATTTTATTTTGTTTTGCTATTGAGTTATATGAGTTTATGTATTTTGATTAACCCTGATCAGATATATGATTAGCAAATATTTTCTTCCATTCTGTAGATTGCCTTTTCATTTTGTTGATGGTTTCCTTTGCTGTACAGAAGCTTTTTAGATTGATATAGTCCTACTTGTTTATTTTGCTTTTGCTGCCTTTGTTTTGGTATCAAATTTCAAAAATCATCGCCAAAACCATTGTCAAGAAGCTTTTCCCCTGTGTTTTCTTCTAGGAATTTTGTGGTTTCAGGTCTTATGTTCAAAAGTTTAATCCATTTTGAGTTGATTTTTGTGTGTGGTGTGAGATACTCCGTCAGAAAGCAAAACATATTTGCAAGTTTATTTCTTAAACAACAGGGAAAAAATTTGAGGAGATGGGATGATGTCAATTAGGATCTTCATCTTTCCTTGCAAATTCAATAAATTTGGCTTAAATTCAGCCCTTCTTTCACTATCTCTGTAGATTTGGTGCAAGAGGTGCTCACGTTTCACTTCTGATAGTGATTCTTGTTTCTACTTGTTTTGCATTTTATCTGTTGTAATCGTTCCTTTTTTATGGCCCAAATTTATTCCATATTGATATCTTATGAAACATCACTCACATAATGTGTTTGTTTGTTTATAGGAAAATTTTAGTAATAATTTGGAGGTTATGACTAGAGATTAGAAAAATCAAGGTGTAAATAATTTTAAAATAAATAATGAACAACTTTCCAAAAAGAGCTTCAATCATCCTCCCTCAGTATAAAATGCTCAACTGATTCTCTCTTCTGTATTGTCTCCAATCTCCTCCCTTATTTTCAGCTTTCTTTCTCATTCACACAGCTCACTTTGGTAGTTCCTGTTTATTATGCACAATAATTTATCCCGCTTTTTGTGTTACACTTGTTTATCCAGACGCTTCCTAAATATTTCATAAGGGCAAGGTTCTTTAAGAGGTCTTTATCCTAAGAAGAAAAGTTATATTCCCTAAAAAATCTATATCTCACTTATTTTTTTTCCTCCTTTTATGTATAATAACATGTAATTACTTCTTCGATACATGTTATTTTAGGGATTATTAAACATATTAAAATAATTTAGTATGTTCAAACTTGGTTTTATTCTCATAACTCTATTTCCCCATAGGCTTATAGTTCTGCTTCTGCAAATTATTTTAGTATGAGAATACTCAGAAATATGAGCCTAAGGTTGAAGAGAGAATATTGTGCTTTAAAAGAATTAAGAATGATTGTTTATTCACCTACTTTTTGGTATTCACATAATCTGTTTTTAAAGCAGCAAAGCTATTCTAATTTGCTTGTATGTTTTTAGGTTCTTCGATAACCTCAGGCCTGACATTAATGGAGATGTAGAATGCAGGAGGCGAGCAGTCTTTCCATTAACATAACATGCTCCTCCTTAGAATCTGTAGTAAATTACCCAGAGAGTCCTTGTTACTTCATTTCTTATTAACTTCCCTTATATTAAAAAAAAAAAAAAAAAGCATGATCCAGGTGTTAGGTACAGCTTATGACTTTCTGGATAATTACTTTTTTTGTAAGTGGATGTGAAATATATTGACCATGGCTTTAAGGATTATTTTATTCCTTAATTTTTCTTTTGATAAAATAGGAAGGAGAGCTGCAGATAAGCCAACCATCACTAATGTCTCTGCCATGAAAAGCAAACTGGGGCTTTTCTTTACTTGACAGGTTAGAACAGTTTATCTTTCCATATTAAATAGTTATGAATGCTCCCAGCACATCCATGACAAACCTTTTCTTGATAATATTTATTTTGTCTGATCTTCCTTTACTATCATAGGAGATTTAGTGAGATGCACTTGTTACCGAACCCAATAAAACAGTTTCTTGAGTTTCAGTATTATAGAAGTGAACATTAAGCTTAATAAATTTGAGCAGATAAAATTTATAGGCAAGTGAGCAGAGAGAGAGAGATTGAGAGAGAGAGGGAGGGAGGGGAGGGGAGGAAAAGAGGGGAGAGGAGAGAGGGGAGGAGATAGAATTGTGTACAAGGGAACATAAAGAAAAAGCATGCTCCTTGAAGACTTTTTGTGACAAGATTATATAGGCTATCAAAAAATGGGAAGGTATTCAGGAATGAGAATGTGGTTCCTGATCCTAGTCATCTTCCTCATTGGTTTCAAGATGATCACAAGATTTTATTTTTCCATCATTAATGATCCCTAGGTCCTATAAAACAAAGGCTTATGCAAAATCATCAGTTACCCTTTGTATTTTAAATGACCAGCCCTAAACTACAGACTTGAGATATTATTGGTTTCTTCCTCAGAGACTGTGGGTATTGAGTTAAACATTAACTGGCATGTCAGCAAGGACTGAAGGGGTCAGACCACAGTTAAAAATAAAGTCTTGGAAGACTCCTTATTAGACAAGATGGAGTCTCCCTTCTTTTAGCGATTTTATACTAGCTCACACTCACTTCATGGAATGATCTTGGATTTTTTTTTTTTAACTAGTGAATTCAACAGTAAGTGTAAAACTGAGTGTTTCATATATTATTATTATTTTTAAATGAATAAAATAATACTGATCTTCTAAATCTTGACAAAAAATTCTGAGATGTTCTAAATTAAAATTACAGCGGCTTGAGAGTGAGAACAAGAGAAAAACTATCCTGTTATCTGTGGATAGCTCTAACAAAAGACTGTGCACATTTCTTTATAACTGTTGGGATTTAGGATTAATTTTCAGGTGACTGTTTCTGTGATTATCCAAGAGAGGAGCCAGGCTCCATAGAACCCCAAGGAGCCTCCATTTATTTGCACATGAATTGCATATGAATTTCCCAATCTAAGGCTTACAGCTAATCCACAGGCACCTATACTTCTTCCTTGTTGACTGCTGCCCCTATTCCAGAACTAGCCCTGCTTCACATTCTCTCATCCCCTTTGTCTATAGCTAATGTAAATCCTTTCAAAACAGGGCTTACATTTCCCTCTTCCCACATGATATATAGAAACACTTGCAAAACTCTGTAACTAGTGTTACTGTTGGGGCAGTTTGAACTTTGGTGTCACCACAATGGTGGAGAGTGGGTAGGTAGATAATGGTGCAAAAGTGTAATTAGCATTTTTCCTTGGTTCTTCCTCATTGACACAGTGAAGAATCGTAGGTCAGTGAGATTTAGAAAAGATTTATTAAAAATATATTTTAGAAAGACAAAGCACCCTCCAAGAAAGTACATGATTTTAGTGACAAGAGCTATAACGACCAGCCAGAAGTGAGAATCTCTAAATTATATCTGGGCAGTGATGGGTGGCTCCAAAGGCATTCTTAGGTGATTGGCAAGTGAGGTCATTTTGATTGACACTTGTCTGCTATATAACACGTTGCCTAGTGCACATGCACTTACCCAGAATTCTACTACCATTAGAGTGTTCTTTGGGCGGTTTCCAGGCTGGGCCCCTATTCCTTTGTTGCTCATGTCTGCCTAGCTACCTAACACTGTGATGACAGATATGTTGTCTTTCCTACTTGACCATGTTGCTGGTGGTTTAGACTCCATGCCCCAAGACAGGTCTTTTTCTTTTTTCTTTTAATTTTGCTAGCTAAGGCCTAATAAACTCTTTCTTTTAAGACTTTTAGCCATGGAAGTTAAAATTTTTGTTTAACAATCTGTTGTAAACCATTTGTTAAATTCAGTTATTTGACAATTTTTTTTTTAAGTTTATACTTAATAGCAGGTACTTTACTTGGAGATATAATTGAATTTAGGCTGTGTTCTACATAAATGATAAATATTGCTACTTTCAGTACCTCTGTGGCCCCTGTCTCTGCTTGAAGCTTTTTATTTTGGAACATAATATTTTTTCTTTTTTTTTTTTTTTTACCCCCAAAACCACAAGAAGTTATTGCAATAATGATATCTAACATACACTGGGTGCTTTTTCTGTAACAGGTACGTTCTTTAAATGTACCTATCTCAGGTAATCTTGCAATCTTATAAAGCTATACTATCTCTGTTTTATTGTTGAGGAAAATGAAGAACAGTGGGGGCAAATCACTTGACCAAGGTCACACAGCAAGTAAGTATTGGGATAAAAATTTAATTTGCAGGTTGGCTGCCTTCAGAGCCTACACACTTAATCATTATGCTAAGGTAGACATTTTATTCATGGGAGCATGGTGACTGCCAGCTCTCATGGGTAAGGGCAAGATGAAACTGATGACTGCTTATGCTAGGCATAATAATAAAGGGGGGTAATCTCGACTCCAACACTTAACAGCCTATGGGGCCACTGTAAAGTTGGAGGATAATTGCACTTACTCATGAGCTTCTGGTGAAAGTTAAATGAAGTAATATAAGCAGTTTGTCATTCATTGTCTAGAAACTGTAAATTGCTAGAAAATATCAGCTTTTATTATGATTGTTTTGGGATATTTAGACTTGTGCATTCCTATGATTAAAAGGACTTAAAGATCAAGTCAGCTTCTGCCCCTGTGACCATTTAGACAGGAAAATATTTATATAAAATGTTCTATAAACTAGAAAATGTAATTTCATATTTTTATTTTCCCTTTGACTCATGGAATCAAATTAATGCATTTCTTAACTTTTTAACTTGTAAAATTTTAATATTCAACTTGTTTATTGTTTTTCAATTTTATTTTTCTCCCCAACTCTCTTCTATGATAATCTTCACAATGAAAGAGACCAAAGTTTTGCCTCCTCAGAATGTGTTATCTGGAATATCAATTTTAAGTTGGTTACTAAGAAATAAAATATTCAGAAAGAACCTTTGGCTCTCCCCCTTTCCTGTTTAAGAGATTAAGATGGAAAGGCCTGCTTCAGAAAAGGAATCTTACCATATACACCTTAGCATTAGATAAGAAAGCTCTAAGCAGGGGCTTGTTAATTAGATCCCTCACTGTGTCTCTGTTTCGGGATTGCCTAGCAGGAATTTGACTTGCCCTGTATGTTCTATCCTTTTTGGCTACCTCTAAATTGCCTGTTTTCCCCTTCTGAAACCCCATCACTACCCCATTTCTCCTTTGTCCATATGGCATATAAAAACCAAACTGCCCAATGTCCTTTGGGGTCTCATTATGGCACCTCTAAATGTGCACTCATGATCAACTTTGGACCTTTTCCCCCTGTTAAACTGTCTCTGTTAATTTTATTAGCCCAGCTAGAAGAACTTAGAAGGTGGAAGAAAAATAATTTTCTTTTAGCTCCCACAACACTATAGAAAAGTTCAAAGAATAATATAATGATACATGTATAACTTTCATCCACACTCACTAGTTGTTAACATTTTTCAAACTTTGAATCCTTTCTCATCTCTCTCTCTTTCTCCATGTATATGTATACGTATGCATGTGTATGAAATAGTTTCGCTTAGTTATTAAATTGCAGAGAGAAGTAAACTTCATCACCAAATCTTTCAGCAGCCTTCTCATAAGAACAAGGACTTTCTTATATGTGACCTTAATCACATCATCATATCCAAGAAATTTAATATCAGTCAAATATAAATAATGTTATCTAATATGCAATTTCTATTCAAGTTTCTGTAATTATCTCTACAGTAATTTATCTTGAATTTTTGGTTTGAATGAAATACATTATTATCAAAGAATGTTGCTGTACAATCTCAACTTTTTGAATATATTAAAGTTTATGGGAAACTTCATAATGTATTATAAACTTTCTCTGGATATATTGAAATAACCTATATTCAAGTCACAATATTTTCTATACATACAGCGAATGAAGATTGTATACTACCTTAGTTGATTTCACTATGTTCTCCTTTCTTTCTTGTCTACCATATCTATTTAGATTTTAAAAAAGGATGATATGTTCAAATCTACCATTTTAATTATTTTCATGTAATTATGGTTTCTTGAATTTTTAAAATATTTTTATTTGGAAGTTTTTAAACATACCCCGAATTAAAGAACATAATATAATAAATCTCCATGTACTCATTTACCTATCTTTAATGAAGATTAACATTTTATCAGTCTTATACACCTTTTCTTCTAATTATTTTCTTGAGTAGCATGTCAAAGAAAATCTCAGCTATCACATAATTGTATCTGTAGATATTTCAATATAAATGTCTCACAGATAGACTATACATATGTATATACATACATACACATACATGCATAGCAAAATATTGCCCAGCTAAAAAAAAAAAAAAAAAAACAGCAATTGTTTAGTATCATCTAATATCTAGTCTCTAATTGTATTCCTGATTGTCTACATGAATGCATTTTTTCTAGTTGATTTTTTCAACTCATGATCCAAACAATGTCTACATATTGCATAAGTGTCTTCTAAAAATTTTTTCCATGTATTTACTTGTTTAACATCATTTTTGTCATTTAGTTGTAGAGTGCCCCTTATTCTGTATTTGTTTGCTGACTTTCCCTTGATGTTGTTGAAACCCTTCCTCATTCACCCTTATTTCCTGTTTACTGATGATTATATCTAGAGGTTTGGTTAGATTCAGGCCCTCATCTTATTTGTCCAAGAATATTTCACTGATGAGACTGCGTACTTGTTATTGCATCACATCAGGAAGCATACCACATCTGGTGATTCTACTTTCAAAGACACTATGATTGATTAGTATGTTTGGGTTGTGTCCATCTGAACCATTCTTAATAAAGTTTCCTATCAGCTTTTTACCTAATCATTTTAGAATTCATTAGTTATCATTGCCCAGTTCCTAATTATTTCATTAGGGATTGCAAAATGGTGATTTTCAAAATATAGCATCTCTTCATTTGTCAGCATGACTTCTGTGAAGATCTCTTTTGTCACTGTCTTGTTCAGAATAAGGCAGGATAAATGCTTGATTCACTCTCTTTATCAATTTACAGATATATATCTTTATATGTAAATAATATTAAATATTAATTATTATGGCCACCTGTTTGGTATACCAAGCTGGAAAACTTGAATTTATTCTTGACTCTTGCCTTTACCTAAGCTATCATTGGATACCCTAGAATCGCTCTCAAACAGTTATTAATCCAACATCCGCTCATTCCTGCCTTCATTCATTCTGCCTTTCTCTTGGTCTGGGCACCATTAATCTGTTTTAGACTTTTGTAGTGGCCACCTATCTTATCTCTTCTATGAACTGTGTGAGTTTTTCAAAGGAAGAAACTGCCTAATTTATCTTTAAAACCCCCAAATTTAGCAGCATTTTATGCACTCAAATATTTGAGTTAAGGCATTCCAAAATGTCTTGGTTTAATGAATAAAATCTGAAAATCATTTCACAAAAAAAGCTACTAAATATAATTTTTTTCTATTGTCACCTGCTTTTAAGTCTCATCAGTGAAGAAATAATTCCCATTGAAAAATTTACAAATTATTTTATAGAGTAATGTTAGAAGAAAATCAGGTAAATTTTAATGTCCTAAATATATATATATATTTGTTTTTAACTGAAATATAATTGCAAAGTCACCAGAACACCTACAATATAATATATCTGGAAAGCCTTATATAGTAGCATTTAAGAAAAAATATACTTTCTTTAAAAATGCAAAACAGATTTCAGTTAAGTATTAGAGTTGGTATCTGTGGAACCAACTTAGTTTCAGTGGGAGCTGCTTTGCATTTCTCTTCGAACAGGACATGTGCAGCAAAATATGTGCAGAAAACTTGGGGAACTCAGCTCAATGCACCATGACAAATATTTCCAAATACAAATGATTACACCTTTGGGTGAGGATTTCTCTTTACCGATTTTTCAGTCAGAAGGAGGTATTGATCCTCAATTTCTGTAGCACTTTTATCTCAGAGAATTCAAACAGGCATGACAAGGCAGAGCACAGGTTTTTGAGAAACCTCTTACTGAGCCTAGGGAAGTGCTTTTTTTCACTTCATATCTAGAAGAACTGGCTACACCAACCAAGCAGATGTGGGTACGTTGGCATTATGTGAAAGTTAGAGGTATCCCCATGTTTGCATATGCAGGGATGGCTTTTGCACTAACCTAATTTATCTTGCCTTCCTTTTAGAGAATGCAATAAAGCTTTTGTTGAAATGGGCTTATATCAATTTATTTTACCTAAATATGTCTTTGCTTTTAGAAATGGCAGAGAATTAACTTTTTTCCCCACAGTGGTACTCAGTAGGAGCAGGTTTGTCAAGGGATTCCTTTGTACACAGCTATTGGGATTAAACTAATTAGAAAATACTTTTGAGGAAAGCAATCTTGTAAAAAATAGGAAAAGTTTATAATTATATGTAGCATTTGGCTTGTAATCTTATCCTTAAGAACCTACTCTTAAGCAAGAATTATTGAATTTGATTTAAAAAATATGGACAAGGATGGATGATTTGTCCTTCATCACAGAACTCTTAAAACCCTTGAAATTTCCTGAGTGATAAGAGCTATAAAGGTGATAAAGGTGTGTCTTGTTGTTTTAATGAGGTGACTTTTGAACCATACCAAGGATGAGAGTTGGTTCTAAGAGAACCAGACAGGTGATTAGAGAGTTGAAACTTTTAGTCTTTCTCCCTTATCTTCTGGGAGTGTAGAAGGTCTGGAGGTTGAATCAGTTACCAGTGGTCAATGATTTATAATCAACCATGCCTCTGGAATGAAACCTTTGTAAAAACCCAAAAGTACTGGGTTCAGAGAGCTTCCAGATTGGTGAATACGTAGAGGTTCTGGGAAAGTGATGTTCCTGGAGAAGTCCTGGAAACTTATCACCTTTTGCCCATTCCTTGTCCTATGTGTCTCTTTCATATGGCTGTGCCTGAGTTATATCCTTTTAAGATAAACCTGTAATCTAGAGAGTTTTCTTGAGTTTTATGAGCAGTTCTAGCAAATAAATCCAATTCAAGGAGGGAGTCTGGTTTTTAGCCATTTGTTCAGAAGTACAGGTAACAACCTGGACTTATGACTGGCATTTGATACCCAAGGCTGCAGTTGTAGGAACCTCAATCTATAGCTGATCTGTTAAAAGCACAGGTGATAATATAGCCTTGCCATTGGCATCTGAAGTATGTGTGGAGTAGGGAGCAGTCTTGTGAGACCAAGCTTTTACCTATGGGATCTGACAATATCTACAGATCTGTAATGTCAGAATTAAGTTGAATTGTAAGACACCCAGCTGTTGTCTGAGAGTTGCTTGGTGGTGTGGGGAAATCCCCCCTTACCCCACATTGAAATTGATTCTCAGAACACCTAAGCAATGGCTATCACATCATTATTTATAATTATGAAAAAATAACTGTAAACAACCGAAAGATTCCCAGCATGGCAAATTTTTTAACCAGAGCATATGAGCATATGTAACTATGGTAGTCAAAATAAATCATGTAAATATGATCTGTGGGTATATACAAATTATGAAAATTCCAACTCATTGGTTCTTCCAGATTATTATAAACTTAGTCTTTGTAAGTAATTGTATAAATTCCTTTATTCCATTTTATTTAGAATTTTTCTATATGACTTTAACATCTTGTCATTTAAAAAAATATGACAATGATGTTAATTCACACAAAATATCATATATCAGTACAGCTGCTCCTCCATTTTCAATGGGATTACGTCAACTAAAACCATCGTAAATTGAAAATATCAGAGGTCAAAAATGTATTTAATACACCTAACCTACCAAACGTTATAGCTTAGCCTAACCTATCTTAAATACAGAACACTTACATTAGCCTACAGTTGAACAAAATCACCTAACACATCGAATGCAGTGCAGAGCATTTGTTGTTTACCTTCATGATCACATTGTTGACTGGGAGCTGTGGCTCGCTGCCACTGCCCAGCATCACAAGAGAGTATTGCGCTACATATCTCTAGCCTGGGAAAAGATCAAAATTCAAAATTTAAAATATGGTTTCTAATGAATGTGTATTGTTTTTACACCACTGTAAAGTAAAAAAAAAAAAAAAATTGTAATTCGAACTATTGTCAGTCAGGGACCATCTACAATTGAAAAACCATTTCAGCATTCTTTCCATGAGTTGTAAGAATAAGAAATTACTATTTCAAGCTTAATTAGTCTCATACCATGAGAGTCTCATTGGAATGAGTCTTACTGGGGTAATATAACATTTATTTCTCCCAGTGCATTCATGTGATTGGAATGGTAGGTAGAATTTCTTAGCAAAATTCCATTCTCTCTCTTTCCCTCTCCTCTCTTCTATCACCTTCCCCCAATTACATATATTTGCAGTTTTGTAATTCAAAAGTGATCATAAGGTAACATTAATTCTTTATGTATGGTACCATAGACTAGCAAAACATCAACTGAGATTCCTTTTACCATTGAAGAAATATGATAAATATTTTTCAAATTATTGTCTGATTATAAAAATAAGAACTTTCCACTATTTTGCCAACAGTTATTTCTTGATAATCCATTATGCAATTTTAGTTTAAGTTCCCTACCACTGTATTTTTCTTGAAGAAGAAATGCCAATTTTCATATCTATGCTACAAGTACACCAATTTTGTGAGGTTTGTTAAAGAAAATTGCAACAAAACTAACAACTCCATTTTCTGCTATGATGGTAAAAGCCAGAAAGAAAGCTTTGACTGAGGACTATCACTGGCAAGTGAGGCCATTGTCGTACGGATGAACAATTTATTAGAATTGCTAGTGGTACTAGGAAAGCTTCACAAATATATTTCCAAAATGGGATAGTCAAAGTGACATCGATTTATTCTGCCTCGTGTTTTAATTTATGCCTTTGTCTGTCTTCCTTCAGGGTGTGAAATGGGAATGTATTTTTCATAGTCTTAAACTCCTATTCTTGCAACCTAGACATAAGGAAGATAAGAGAAAGTAGCAGCATGGGGGTGCTGAGGGGAAATAGCAACCACCAGAGAGACTGGTAAAATATACTTAATATCTCTATAGTCTTGTAAACATGTATGAACGATAAATAAGAAACTGTGAAAAGCTATATTGTGTCTGTCCTTAATCCAAATAAGGCAAATATGCCCACTTGCATAAAATTAAACAATTGTCCAGAAAAGAAATAAAATTCCTTGAACTTGGCTCAAGCTCTTCTTCAAAAACAATTTCTTGACAATGATGTTTTTCCTAGCTGATTTTGTAATCCTTTTTCTGCATCCGTTTTGCTTTTAGTGACTCCGCAGTGGAATAATAATAACAGCACTCTTCAAATGCAGATCTTGTGAAATGCCATATGCTATATGATTCTTAGAATGAGAAAATAGTTTTGCATTACCAATTATTTGCTTTTTTTCTGATGGATATCATTTATGGACATATGAATATTATTTAATGCAGTAGATCTATGCTACTGAGGAGTTATTTTTAAATAATTTGGGCAAATCAAAACTTATTTTAAGTGTATCAGGGAGTTTGTTATTATTAGAAACCTTGTGAGAAACACTTCTTTAAAGTGAAATATTCCAATTTATTTTCTAAGTTGTGATTTTCTATACTGTTATCTAAAATTAGGTGCAAATATACTGGATGGAACTTTGAAGCACATGAAGAAACAGAGGCTTGTTAAAAGGAGAAAGCCAGCTAGCTTTTCCCCAAATGGCATCGTCTTACCTTGGTGATGCTACCATATTCCAGAATTTGACCTTGAAACTGCAGGTGCAGAAATACAAATTTGTCATCACTTTAAGACTAGATCTCAGGAGCATTAACTATGTTCACAGAACTGTTGTAGTAAATCAGAATACCAACTTATTTATAGCTATTGAGCAATATTGCTTACCTATTAACTAGAATAGTTATACAAACATGACAAAACCAATCTTTCCTCAAAAGCGGAGGGTGCTTTTTGGGAATCCAGTCATAATCATGAGGTTATTTTGGTGTGATTGGTTTCAAAATAAGGACATTAAGTAAGGATATTGTATAACATGTTTTATTTATTTTTCTGCCCTTTGCTATCCTCAAACCTCAGAGACATTGCTATTTGATCAACTGATCCATTTGGCTCTGACTCAGCTTTAGAATTCTTCTCAGCACAGTAGTCCAGAAAGCCACCTCGGTTGATTGAAGTTGGCACAAAATTTGACACCTGTTCTTGGGTACATGTTTTTGCTCTGTGTCAGTTTCTTTATCTGTGAAACTAATGGGTTGGACTAATTTTTTTCTCCTTTTCTGCTTGACAAATAATTGCTGATTTGAGCAAATCACTTCACTGTGGTTGACTTTAATTTCTGCATTGTTAAAATGACGTTATGCTATTAAAAAAAAACCTTTTAGTTATATAATTCTTAATTTTACCTGAAACTGTATAATCCAGAGCTTTTGTCTACCTATATTAAAGATTAAAAAACTGAGACACAAGACTATTACTAGTCACTGCTGTGTGTGCTATTGAGTCGTCTGCATACAAATATTGAGTTGGTGGAAGAGTGGCCATAATGAATTGCGGTGTCTCTTCTGAAAGTGAACGTGTGAGTGTGGGCCGTTCTTGATCTAATGATTAATTACTACACTAAGTATTTGTTTACTAGAACAGTCATTATCTGTCAAGTCCAAGAGCAGAAAAAACTGAAGCAAATTTGAAGTCACATGTACTATTTTCTGTAGAAGTGTTAGTCTCTCTAAAATCAGGCATATTTTCATTATGCTGTCTAAAAACAGACAAAGCATAACTGTTTTGTGTTATCATATTTATTGTCCATATGTGTCTACTAGTGGTAAATATCTTTTAGTTATAGAGCCTACAGAGCATTGTGAAATAATCCACATTTTAATAATGAAAAAGATGTCTCATTACCGAAATGTGTTTTTTTTTATAATTTAGGGCCTGTGGTTTTTTATTCACTAAAACATTTGCACAGTCTGTAGATCACAGTTCCTTGAGTGTCTGGTTAAGGGGACAAATATAAAGGCCTGATAAATGTTAAGGAGTAAATCTTTTGACATAGATAATGGTTCAGTGTAGAGTGATAACGCATTTTTCATTTCATGGCTTTATTTTTATTCACTTAAAATTATTGATTTCCATTTGATTTTTTTTTTTCATTTACTTTAAAGGGAGTATTTATCAGTCACATTTATTTAAAAGATATTAACGTTCTCTTCCTTTACCTAGACTTTCACTCTTGCATAAGACAGATACTATATGTGATTAGAATAAATACCACCATATTAACTTATTAATAAGTGTCCTATGGCTCATGAAGAGTGTTTGCCCTGAAATAGAACTTTCAGACATTTCTGCTCAAAAGGCAGCCAACTTCTGTCTACTGCCTGACTGAGCCACAATTTACATTTTGTATAATATGAGCAGAAAGCAATTTTAATTTAATATATAAATGTAAAACTTCAGCTTCTGCTTGCTGTAATATGGACTCCATGATTTTATTTATTTATTTTTTTATCAGCAAAACCTGCATCCTGTGAGCTTCTGTGATGAAAATCCACTGTGTGCAGGGAGCAACTCTATTAGGTGATGGGAGAGGATGAAAATGGTTTGAGATAAATAAAAAAAGCAATTACCTAGGCCTGGGAAAGAGATACTGCACATTTATTCAGCAGGCATTTAACTTACTCAGGGCTTCATTCCAATGAACTGTTGTTCCCTTTTCTATCTCCTTAATATATGCCAAGTCAAATGGGAAGAAATGGAATGACATTTCACACCCTAGCCATAAGGAGTCAGAAGTCGGAGGGCTTCAGAAAGTTGCCATTAAGGGAAAGACAAAGTCATAGAGATGTCTTTCGTTCTATTTCTAGTTTTGGACACTGAAGGCAAAATATTTGAAATTGTGACATAACAAATTGCAATAGCTACTAGGCAGATGGATTGGAGCTAAATACAATTTCCACAAAGTTAACGATTAGCATGCTTACAATTTAAAGCCCGCAACCAAAGTTCCAACTTCCAAAGCTTGTATGTTGAGGGCTAAAAAAGAAGAAGAATATATGGGTTCTTTAACAATTACCACCACTTTTATTTCTCATTTTTCCATAGCCCAATTCACATTTTATTCTAACTTGTTTCCCTGAATGTCTCTTTTCTTATACACTTCAGCCCTAGATCACTACTTTATTTTTCATAGCTCACTGATCAACAGAACTCTCTAGTCCTATTGAGCAATGCCATTTTCCATAGGGATATCCATTCAAAAGGGAATGGGGAATATGGATTCAGTCAAATGACAAAGAGTGAAGCTTTGCTGAAAAATGTCCTCCTACAGCACAGGGTCCATCAAAAATTGAGACAGCCTAACAGATTCTGTAACCATTTTCCCACCAAATATAAACCTCTTTTTTTTTTTTCCTCTAAAATTTCCTCTTACAATTAATTTCCTATGATTGCTGAGTATTGTCAATAATTCCACTGTATCTCTTCAGAATCTTCTCTTGTACAGCCTTAATTTTTCTTGCCATCCATCTCACTAATCTTGGTGAATGAAGATTCCGTTCCTTTGACTTGTATATGCTGGATGTATTTCTAGGTGTTGCTGTACTTATAAGGAAGGTTTTATCTCCTAGTACACTTCAAGTAGTATATACTGTGGGCAATTCTAGCTTCTTCGATTCTCATGACCAGTCATCGTGTGGCAAAGCAGAGAGAAGTTTGCTATTTTGGAAAGATCTCCTTGCCTTGATTTTACTAAGTATTGCTGTGGGAATCAACTGAAAAGTATATAAGAATTTATTGACTAATACAGTACTTCGTAAAAATGAAAGTCACAGTTTCTCTGACTTCCTGTGTTTGTTTTTTAACAGCTTTTCTGTAATATTGCATTATAACTGCTCTAATGTTAATGATCAAACTTTGTACAGCCTTTGCTTCTGTAAAAGAAGGGCCACTTTGACATACCTCAAAGCCATCATTGCAGAAATGATGGCAGTATTATGGTCAGGATCACTCAATTCTTGAATCAATTAAATGCCTGTAAAGGAATTATTATCAATGGAGAAATATGGCAAATATTATGCTATTATTAGGTTTTGTTGTTGTTGTTATTGTTGATGTTGTTGTTGTTTTAGGTAAGGCAACCCTTGGTTGACCTCATAAATTGCAAGGACCTTGTCAGCTTGCAATCCTTTAATTTTTTTTAAATTTTATGCCTACAGCACCTGGTCTTCCTATGTGGCCTCCCGTCCAAGTACTAACCAGGCCCAACCCTGCTTAGCTTCCGAGATCAGACGAGATCAGGCTTGTTCAGGGTAGCGTGGCTGTAGATTATTATTATTTTTTTTTCATTTTGTTTGATGTGTGGCTATTTCAGAACCCAAAAGAAGAAATATACCTTTTTTCTTCTGTTAATTTTAAAGGTAGGGAAAAAGTGCCCTAAGACACTTAATTTGATAGTACAACTGTTAGAAGAAAATAAAGTTGATAGCACTGGTAGTTTCTGGGACTTACTGTATATGATCCCTAAATGTGCCAAAAGGTGCAATTACACACAAGAACTCTTGATGTTTGGCTTCGTCTGTCAAAATGGACAACAGGTCAGATATTCTGTTTTTTCTGTTTTTGCTTCTGAGTAGGTCTTGATTTTGAAGAAACCATGAAATTAAAAGGGATTTTTGAAACTAAATTATAAGTCACATAACCTATTTTTTAATTAGAAAACTGATCAAAAAAAGTAAAATGATGGGCATATTATTTCTAAAAAAATAAAAATTAGGAAAAATAAATAACACACAAAACTTATTTATGATAGCTAAACGTGTAAGTACCAATGGAATACTTTAGAGAAAAGGTTAGATATTTTATATTTTATTTCTTAGGAATCTTGTAAGATACTTTCTTGAAAAACATTTTAAGATTTACTAGAATAAAAATTTCCAAACTGTTACTCAGTCAAATGTTCAAAAACTTTCCAAGGCCTTTCTCCTTGAACCCAGAACTATGATTAAGTTCTAATTTGAAAAATACTACTTCATTTTAATAATCAGACAAGCTTTACATCTGTTCTTTATGATATGACTGGGGATTAGTTAACGTGTATTTTATGGGCATAATTAATTACATCACTTTAAAGCTGAATAATGAATTAAAGTGATGCACCAAATAGTAAATTAAAAGTTACCTTGGTTATAAATAGCAAGATAGAGTTATACTATATTTTATGAATACTCAAGTGCCTAAGCCATTACCAGTAAGAACTTTAGACACTGTAGAGTCAGAAGACCAAAGCCTGTGTGCCAAATTGGGTCCACCATCTGTTTTGATATGGTCCCAGAGCTTAGAATGGTTTTGCATTTTTAAATGGTTGAAAAGAAATAACAACAAGAATATTTCATGACACATGAATATCATATGAAATTCAAATTTTAATGTTCATAAATAAAAATTGCGTTGGAACACAGCCATGCTCATTCATTTCTTTGTTGTATGGATCCTTTTGTGCTATAACAACAGAGTTGAGGAGTTGCAGTACAGCCTGTCTGCATCCTAAGTAAAATCCTAAGATATTTACTACCTGTCCCCTATCAGAAAAATTTGCCGACCTCTGCTGTGGACACGGGAGGTTTCTCTATATCAAAGGCTACACCAAGATTATATGTGACTTGAGTAATTTGTGGTATACCCATGCATCACATATAATTAGGCCATGTAAAGTGACATACTTAATGCTATTATGGTGTTGCCAATTTAGCTTGCTTCTGGGCCCTAAAACCTTATCTGTAGGACTTCATTAGATACTCATCTGATTTACTTAGGCAGGATTCATTCATTACCTGTGCAGTTAGGAAAATCACTAAACTTTAAAGTTTTTATCATATCTGAAGAATAGGAAAATAATATTTACTTCATAATATTAAGAATAAAAAGAAGAATAAATAAAATTTTGTCTCTGTGTCATGCCTGGTAAATAATAAATGCTCAAAAACTTGGTAATTACTATTCATTAAATTATAGACAACACTAAACACATAAAAAGGATCTTTAACTTACAAATTTATGAAGAAAACAAAGGATTACATGAAAATGATGAAATCCATATGAAGGAATAATTATATCTAGTTTTTATGTAATTACCTTAAGTATATTTATTCATAACTTGTACATATAGATTTCTGACTTTAACTTTTAATTTCTTTTAGAATCCGTTACAAAAGAAAAAAAGTAATCAATTTGGTTTCAAGTTTCTCTTTTCTCAATATTCAATAAATCTTCCTGCTGCTTTCATTTATCCTAGTTCTACACTCTTTTATGCATGTGTGGTTTCCTCATTGATGAGAATAGCTAACAAAAATTCTCTTTCAGTGTCTTGGCTACAGCAATTCAAAATTTCAATTTTAGATATACAAGCCTCATCAACTCTTTTCTAAGGAAGATTCTTCTGTTTTTATCTGTAAATTTACTCATACAGGAGTGTTTTGTTTGTTCGTTTGTTTCTTTTTTAATAATTCAATTTGCTTGTCTTTAGAGTTTTTGGTCTTTCTGAGAATTTCCAAATGCTTCCATTTTCCCTCATTGTATATTTCTGTTCAATGTTCTATGGATGAGAAGAGTTATATACTCTATTCCATTAATCAGTAACAGAAATTTTCAGATTGAATCTGAGATTTAAGAACTCTGCGGAACTTAATTTGCCAACTCATTAACACTTTAACTGAATATAAGTAGCTCGTGGATTTCTTTATTTAATTATTGAATGACAATGGTGTAGCAAACATTGACAGTGAAGATCCCTGACTCTTGTTATGGCAATGATTTTTCAAGAAGCAACATAAATATATATTCATATATACACAGGCATATATTATACATATATATGTACATACATGCCCATTAAAATTATAAAATATATATGTGGACAGATTCTACAGAAGTGCCTGCATTATTGCTTGAAGAATATGAATCTTTAGGCTTTTTAATAACTTCAGGCTTGCAGTAACTTCAGTTGAATCAAAAAAGGGACAGTTTTCATTTCTTTATAGTACACATTCTAAAATATATGATTGATTTTCATCAACTCTATGAAACAGATATAACAGTGTATCTAAGTAGAAGCAAAGATGTTAAGGCTTACTTGGTGAGAGCATTTCGCTTTAAGCTTTTAATCCTATAGTCAGCAGTATAGTAGTGCCGTAACCAAACACAGTGAGTTTTGCTCAAAGATGCATCACAGTGATCTCTTATACAGATCCCACTTTTGCTCATGTTATTTCTAGTGAAGTAATAATAGAGAACAATACTGCAATGTTTATGCTAAATTCTATTATCTATCTGCACCATTTTATTTTGTCCTAAAATAAGCTTATGAAGTAGGTATTGTGCCAGTCAATTCACCGATGAAGTTCCTGAATCTAGACAGGTTAACTGATTTTGTCTAAAATCTCATAGCTAGCGAGTGGTATTTAAGATCTTTTTTACTCCAAAGACAAATCTTTTAAACATCATACCTTTGTATATGTAAACATTCTCCAAGGGTTTTGTTTAAGATTAACCCCCCCCACACACTTCCCCATCCATTTAATTATTATTTGAATTATGGGCTGTCTGATTCTAGAAAACATTGTTAAGTTCTTGTATGTTTGATGTTTAATCATCCATTCAATCAGTGAACTGAGTAACAGATCAGGATAATAGTAATGCCAATAATAATAAATATTAACAATTACAATAACAATGATTTATGTTTGCTTGTTAACTCCTGTTCTTTACCATACCTTGCGTCGGGTTCTTTCTTGCCTCCAGCATGATTCCAAGTGTCAAGACCTATTGCATCTGAGTCCTACAAAGAACCACTAGAAAGATTAAAGTTTGGTTATCTAAAAAGAAAGGTTAAGAACTAATTTTTAATATCCTTGAAGAATTAAATACATGTCAACAGTAGCTTTATATTCCAGAGTTAACCCTAAATTGTTTGGGGGTGGAGCTATGATGTGACAGTCTGGTGTTTGTTGGGATAATCTGGGTAATTTATCAGCAAGAGTTGACCAGCATAGCATACTCTGCTTCTGGGGTTTGTTTATCAATGCCATCTGTCTATGCATTTATTTTTACATTATATTGATGACTGATTTTGATCAGGAACTGAATTAGGTGCTGGACATATATTATTCCTTAGTGGGACCATGCTTTTCTCTGACTTTGCCATATTAAGCTTTTAAACAGTAACTACCCACAGTTTCCGTGTATTGCTGTGTTCTGAAAAATGTATTTGAAGATTTTGATTTGGTTGTTAGAGTCTCGCTGAGTTTGGCTGGATCATTAACTGGATAGAAGAGCCAGTTCTTAAATTAACATACAGCTAGTTTTCTTATTGGGAGCCTGGCATCTGAAGATTATGAACTAAAATATTATAATGCCAGTCAAGAGTTTAGCAGTCACTCCTAAGACAAATGTGCTTCTCCTTAAAATCTAGAATGATTCACAATGGTTCATTATGTTAACTCTGGAGATTCTTTTCCCTTGCTACTTCATTATTATTTAAAAAAAAAAAATTAGGATAGACAATAGCCAGACTTCCATATATACTTTTAAGAAGATATGACTATCTTGACTTTTTATTTTATTTTAGCCAAACTGGTTCATGTAAAGTTAATCAATTGGTTTTGTGTCAAAACTTTGAAAGAGAACATTGCTAATCATAATCCTCCCAATTTGATTTTTTTTTTTTAATTTGGTACCTAGGTTTATTGTTTCATTTCTTTTTCTCACTACTCATTTTTTTATTATAATCTAGGTATGTGTTTCTTGAATTCCTCTTTATGAAAATAGCTGTTGTTGATTGTAATTGTACACATCAATCTTTTGAAATTAGATGGAACTCACTGCGAGTAGTCCAAGAAGCCAATTTCCTCAATAAACAGAGCTGCTTCCTCCACTACTAATTTTCCCAAAAAGTTTATTAGCACTTTCTTCTTTAAATGACAACCATCCAAATACACAAAACATCCTGTTTTTCAGGTATTTGGACATGCTCAGACATGTATTTTTCTCAACTTAGAAAATATCTTGGAATCTCTGATAAATAAGTTATTGATTAGAGATTACCAAAGCGTGCATTTTTCATTAGTTAATTTTCAGAGACATATTCAGTATGTTACCAATGTAATCGATTTATTTTTAATATTTGGAAACCTTGAAGGTTAAAGAACTATGACTTTTTTTTATAAAGGGAAATAAAGGTGTGCATGTATCTATCCACATGACTACATTTTGAAAAATCTTCTATTGAAATAATTGAAGATATAAGGACATACTTATTTGAAATAATGTTTTATGTGATATATTTTCTTCTTAATATTTGTAAAACATATTACATCATAGAAATATTGTTTGAAGTATAGTCCCTAGGATCAGATTGTCAAGTTTGGAAACTAGTATCTACCACTTAGAAACTGTGTCAGATTGGACAAGATATATACTTCTCTAGGCTTTTTTTTTTTTTGTCTTGAATAATTGTGATTAAATGAGATAACTTATATAAATGTGTATTAGTGTGACAAGTGGTATCTCTGTTTTATTCTACGTATATTTAAGCATTTACCATCACATCTTATATAATTTGGGTTCTTCTTTTGAAATGAATATCTGGCCCTCAGAGAGTGTATAGTCTAGTGGTCATGTATCTCTATATTTACAACTCAAGCCAAGGTATGGAGTTAATGGGTTATGGTTGCTAAATGTGGTGGTATAAGCAAACATAAGAGAAAAGGCACTGAAGAATCTTTGGCTCTGTAGCTATTACTTCTGAAAACTATAATGTAAAATCCATGGGTCAACTCACGAGGTTAGCGATAGGGTTCAGACTAAAAATAAGGACTCTGATTAGAATGTAGCTTTTCCTTCCCCTTCCACTGCTCTCAATTTGGCTTCCCAGCTCATCTGACTTGTTCACAAGTTCTTCCATATGAGAAAAGTCCTTGATGCTGATTGTGAATCACGTGGGCTGCTGCTACCCTTGTGTGATTTTCGTTTTTGGCACTTCTAGCTGGGGGCCGCTCTAGCAGGATGCAGCTTCATCACGTGGAGCTGCCTCTTTTAAAAAGTGTGATGTACATCACCTACAGGCAGGTATCTCAGCTGGTTCAGTGAAAAGGCAAAGCAGTTTCATTTCCCAGTCTGAGACCTCAGCTCCACAGACAGCCCTACAAGCTCCCCTTTTAATGCTACAAAATAACTTCCCAAGCACCATATGGTTCTGGTAAGTCTGGGGTGATTGGGAGGTTTCCTGTTCAAGGGCAGCAACCTAGCAAGAAGATTTGACCTTGCTTGGAGAGCTTTCATCACAGAAAGAAGGGAATAGTGGTGATTCCAGAGTACCTAGTTACTACGTGAAGGAAGTCTGATACCTGTCTGTTTTTATGGGTAATGAGAAATAGCCCAATACTTTCAGGACAAAATCCTGTTCCATTACCTAGGTAACTTGCGGTGGTGGTTTTGTTTTTGTGTAAAGTGGCATGGATTTAGGGGAGCACACTGATGAAGAAGTAGGTTGTCTGCCCAAACTGGGGTCAGAGAATGGGGTATTATTTTCAAGAGTTAATGTCAGTGAAACTGGGCGGATATTTCATAATCAGTCATTTGAAGCATTCTTAGAAAAAGATAGCATCAATTATATAAAATTCCCTGAAGCATCAAAATATTTTGCATGCTTGAAATCCTGCAGATGGTACTCACAAGTAAAATTACATTGTTATTTATTTGCAAAATATCAGAGAGCACATTAGTAATTTGTCGTGGATGGCATATGTGTCTCATTGCAGTGAAAACGACAAAGTAATCACTTTTTGGGTATAGAGTCAAATGCAGTTTGGTTGTTTCATTTATTTTTACTCATGCATGGGGACAGAGAAAAATAGGGCTTGATTTTAACTACTCTGAATGGACATTTAGTACTGCATTTAGATTTTGTTCTTTCTATTTAAGAGCCAAGTTAAAGGTAACTTTTGGGAGCAATTTAATAGTATTTTAAAACCAAAACTCTTTAGAATAATCTGATTACTTGAATGTCTGATTTTTTTTTTTCTGGCATACTAGAGGAATTTTGTATTTTATGGCATGATATTCTCTCTGCTAGTTTCACACATCACAGCACTGTGACTCCATCAGTTTTACCCAAGATAAAAGCTTTATCATAATCTTCCACTCTCCTTAATTCTCTTGTGGATATAAAACATGGCTGCCTTCAAAGATGATTTTGGCAGTTTTTAGTCAATCAGAAGGAAATCCTCGTCCCTCCCATTCTCAATATTCCATTTCTACTCTTCAGTGTCAGCACTAAGACCTTCCAGTTTCTTCCTTTCTTTTTATCTCTGTTTTATTTGGTGTTTGCCAGAGTAATGATCTAGGTGGCTTGTTTAAAAATCAGTTTCCAAGTTTTATCTTTAAATTGCAAAATCAGAACCCCTTGACATGGAGTCCAGGAATCTTTAAATTCCCCTGATAACTGTTATGAACATTATGTTTTAAGACCTATATATCCTACATGTTCAAATAATTTTGCTCCAATGAGCCAGATTACCTGAAAGGAATTTATTTTATGCAAACATTATTGACACGTTAGCAAAAATTGTTTAGTGTAGTTTCAAGGGCTTAATTTCTGTAAAGATGAAGTTCGAAGACAAAATAACTGCATTTTCTATAATAACATTTTACTAACGTTGCTTGACCTTTTATCTAGAATCTGATTTTTCACCTTAAAATTTGGATCAACTTTGTGAAAACTTAGAGCACTGGAGAAGACATTGAGAACAATTTTGATTGTAAATACTTCTGGTACCAGGGCTGTGAAATATCCCTCTTTGCAGTGCTTATGCACAGTATAAAGATCAGTAACCTGGGGATGATTTTGGTGAGAACAAACTGTGTTTAAGTTGAGAAATTCATAGTATTATATTTTTAACAATAAGATGATTTTCAAATAGCAAATATTAAAAATAGAAAGTTAACGTTTATGCCTAGCTATGCAATTTTTATAATACTGAAAATTAGTCTTCCTCAGGACACAAGTAGATGAATTTCCTGCTAGCCCTTTTTCCTCCTGGTTGTTGGTGATGATGAGCATCAGACTGTAGCTTCTGCCTCACCCTCCCTTGCTTTGCCTTGCCTCGTCCTAAATTTTGAGATGATCTACCCCCACATAGGTAGAGCTGAAAGTAATTCTACAGCTGACAGCCTGATTACTTATTTAATTGCAGCCTCCACTATCCATTACCAGGTTTTCATAGCCAGCCCACTTCATAGGATTGGTTTTATGACTTGCCTTGTCTTTGCTTAGGATTGTAGATTTTCTTTAGTGTAATTGACTTCATGTCCTCTTGCTGAGGACTTTCTACCAAGCATTTATAGATTCTGTCTTTTTACCTCAAGTTTATTACGTGGTCCTAATTCAATTCAACATGTTATAGAAAACAGAGCATAACTTTGAATACCACCACTGAAGGATGCCACTAGTTGGAGCTTTTGGCCATATTAGAAATCTTTAGATATTGAAAACAGCTCCTATTTACCTTATATTTACCCTCTCACATCACACCCACTCATAACATTCTGTAATTTGTCCTGAGGGGCATACTCTTTAGATCAGAAAGTCTGTCTCATTCTCCACTGTTCTTGCCTCCACATTTGACATGGGTCCACCAATGAATTTTCTTGTGAACAAGATCATTCAAGTAATAGCAATTAAGAGTTTATGACTTTGTAATATATCTCTTGCTTTCTTTTTGAAAATACTGGAATATGGTAAATAGAAACACCATTTATAGCTATAAGTGAGAGAAGACAATGTTTTAATGGTTTATTAAAAACTATACTTAAAGTTAATAACATGTAACCATATTAAAGTAGATTATTCCAGCTATAAAATATACCTGAATTATAGACATTCTATGTTAACAAGTCTGATTCCATTTCTTTTATTTTTTTAACTTGTAAATTAAAATCTTTTAAATTATGAAACTTTTCTTTTTTAATCTGGAATATTGCGGATACTTACCTCAAAAACAGATGTTTGGATTTTCCACCAGGAACTTGTATTATGAATGAATTCTAGTTACTGAGATTTCTTTGTTATGTATATAACATTTAAAATTAAAAGTTAAATATTAGATAAAACTATCAGCACAACATAACTATCAATTCTAGTAATATGTAGTAGTTATGAGGGATTAATTTTGTTCATTCTCAGCTCTTCCAATTACCATGCTGTATCAATTCCTTTTATTTTTTATTTATTGTATAAATACTTGTTAAGAATTTGATATTTTTTAGGTACTTGGCTACTTGTCTTAATAACTATTAGGACTATAAAGATAGAACTGTATGGCCTCCCATTAAGAACATAGATTCTGATGGGCAAAATTCAGAATCTTTAAAGGATCGAAGGAACGTGCTTAAAATGAAGTATATAGCATTAGAATGCTCATATTTAAAGACACCTAAACAGGTTTCTGTTTCTAATTAAGACCATGAAATATAGTAAAGCTCTTCTCCACTTGGTTCTTAAACCTTCTTTCTGAATATAATTGTCATGATCTAACAATGAGGTCACTGGCCAAAATCTTAACTAAATTTCATCAATCAATACCCATCAAACATTAGCCACAATTTGCCTATATCTTTATATCTATTTCTCTCATTTTAATGCTATTAGTGTTTATTTTTATTTTCACTGCTTTTTTATATAATAATTTGTAAAGCAAACATATACAGGTATATATATATATATATATATATTCAAAGATTAATAAGTACTTGTGTATTGCTGTTACTTTATAGGGTTATCTGTATGTAAGAAATATTCTGTCAAAATATGCAGGAAACAAGGCAATTATCATTTACTAAGTACTCATTTTCCAAACTTGGAACACAGGCATAATACAGAACCATATAAGATGTTATAGTCCTTATTTTAATATTTTTAAATATAAGTAAACCAAGACACAGAGAGGGTAAATACCTTTGCCAAGGTCATTCACCTTCTTTAGCAATGGAGAAAAGGCCTAATTTGAGGAAACAGATATAAAGTGTACTTAGAATTTATGATAAAAAAAAGTGATACACTGGCACCTTTCTGTGTTAGCTGAGAAAATTTCAAGGTGTAACAACTCTTAATAAACTCTGAAACCATGTCCCTAAATGATATTAAGATTCTCTTTTTGCCTACCAACAACTTTGACCTGAATTCTTATCTTTTTTTTTTTTTTCTTAAGAGAATGGTAAAGATTTTCTGTAAATTACCAGAGGGAGGAAATATAGGCTTTGCAATCCATAAGGTTTCTATTGCAACAAATTTTACTCTTCCATTATAGTGCAAAAGCATTCACAGACAATATGCAAGAATGGCTGTGTTCTAATAAAATTTTATTTTAAAAAAAACGAGTGTTAGACAACATTTGGCCCACTAGCCGAAGTTTGCTAACCCCTGCTTGACAGTTTAGACTAGCGATCTCTTAATAACTTTGATCACATACACTATGATTTAAAGTTTCATGTGCATTACTCTTATATATTGTTTTTTTTTTATTTATAGGATTTCACAAATACTATTGTTCCAATATATATTGTTCTAATGTATTTTATTTGTGCGTATATACATTTTTTACTAGTTGGTTAGCTTTTAGTTGGTATGCTACATAAAAAGAGAGTTTCCTTCACAATAGGAAGACAGATTACAACAACCATACTGCTTTTAGAATTAATACTAATGCCTGGTCTTTTTTTTGTTCCTAAATCTTCCTTTCTCCCTTCCTTCCTCCCTCTCTCTCTGCTTCTCTTTCTTTGTTTAAACCCTCTTGAGTTATCAGCCTTAGTTAATAGCTTTTAATCTTAACATGGATTTAATTTCACTTTTCACTTAGGATAAAATAAAATGAAATGGATAATCCTTCAGTATTTCTACAGAGCACCCTACTAGATTTTTGCTTCTTTGTTTCTGTGCAAAGTGTTTCACTTCACCAGATTTTAGACTTTAAGTTTTTGTGTTGAGTTATTGCTATTTAAAATTACTCCAAGCAAGCAATCATAGGTGTATTGGTTCAAAAGAAATACAGATAATATAAAATCCTTCTAACAAAAAAATTTAAGCATAAATTCTCTCAATATTCTACTTTATTTTAATTTATGATTTAAAATATACATGAGTATATATATATATATATATATATATATATGTATGTGTCTAAAAATATCTTACCTTAGCTATTTTAAAGAAAAAATTAGCAAAATATTTTCTAATATTAAAAATTTATAGTCTTTCATAAGCATATTCAATATTCATCTCAATTCTTTATCCAAGCAAATATAAAAATGAAATGTTTTTAACATGAATACTTACATGTATTTCCCAATATACTTACATATATTTAAGAAACTAACAAATGTTAAAAGAAAAGTATAACATATATGCCTTCGAATTTTACAAACATAGTTTTTAAATATTTATGTTAGTAGTTAACCTCAGGTACATGTATGTCCTTTGCAAATGTGTATTCAGTATTTATGTGTAGATCTGAGAAGCTATGAGATATATTAGATAGAGAAAAGACTCAGTTAAGCCTCGTGAAATTAGATTCCATTCTTGCTTTCTTCCGCTAAAATTCTATGTGACCTTAGGTAAATATTTACTGTCTCCCAGGTCCAGCTTTTTCATTTATGCATAGGTTTGGGAGCATGAAACAAATGCTTCCTAGGGGCCATTCCATCACCGAGTCCATAATCTAACATATTCTAATAATAGTATTATATAAAAATAATATAAGCTAAAATTTATCGAGCACCTATTTTGTGCCAGGAACTGGGATACATACTCTCCGTAGATTAATTTATTCACTACATATCTCAAGTCATAGAGTTATATAATTATTTTGCTAATTTTAACATCAGGAACTGAAGGTACAGATATTTTTTAAAAAGCCATTAGCTAGTTACATAGTAAAGTTATACAGCTAGTAAGAGAGAAAAACTAATAATAAACCCCAGGATTCAGTGATTCATAAGTCTACTGTGCTTCAACACTTCTCAGAACATTCAAAGCATGTACGTACACATTATGCTGTGTAATCATTTCTTTTAGCTCCACTGCTGCCATTCTTTCCTACCTCTCAGTATGATGACTGAAATGCAAAATCATTTGGATGTCTTCACTAGTAAATATTAGGCAATCCTTTAAAATATGTTTAGCTCAAACATAACAAGAAAAACAAATAAACAAAAATCCAAATAGACAAAATAATTTCCAGTGTACTGAGATACCATCTCTAAATTTGTTGTACCTTGAACTTCTCTCACCAAAACTTCCTGCCCAAGGGTAGCATTTGGATCTAGCTATATGGTCCTTAATTCACCACGTCTCTTAACTTATTGTCCTTCTCTACCAGAGAACAGTATAGTTCCCAGGCCCTGCTAAATTTAAATGTATCTCTTTTTATTTCTCATAAAACCAAATTGGAAGGAATGTAAGTTAAAAATATATTATCTTCCACTATATTTTCCCTCATCTCTCTTTTCAATTTATGTTATTTTTTTTTTCTAATACTCATAGTCTCATATTTTTATTTTTTTGGCTCCCTATTCCAATGAAATGAACTAATTTATAATGCAGAAATAAATATAGGCACACAATTATCAGGTGAGTCATATTTACATATATACTTCTTTGTTATTTTATGTTCTCTTAGAAAGTTAAATGTGTGCATTGAAGAATAAAGTTCTGACAACTAGGAAAAAAACAAAAACTATTTTTTAAGTTTGACATATTTTGTGGGATTTTTTTTCTGAATATAAAAGTAATACACTGGAAAAGTACAAAAATACAGAAAATTAAAAATAAAAATTAATGAAGCTCAACAAAATTCTATAACCTTAAATAAATCACTATTAGTATTTGGATGTATAGCTTCTCACAATTTTCTAGAATATATAAAATATTCTCCTTATGTTACTATATTTGTGTATGTTTAAAGTTGCTTATCTATGTATCTATATCTATATCTGTTTATATCTATCATATCTAGATAGATAGATAGATAGATAGATAGATAGATAGATAGATAGATACAAATTAGATTTATTGATAGCCAGCAACAGAAAGAAGGATACATAAAAAGTTGGGGATCCAGTCTTCTAAAAAGAGATAGTAATGACAGGGAACAGAGAATACATCCAAAGCTGCAGCAGGATGCCCCATGTTAATGACACTGCAAGACCCTTCACATTTTTACATCCGCCTTGACTAATTTTCCTATGAAACTGGTTCTTTGATTAACACTAACAATCACCTAAACCTAAGACTGCCTGTATCTTCAACCATACAGCCCCTTTGCCTTTTATATAGGACCTTCGACCTATTTCCCATTAGGAGTTACACAATAGGCAATTCTTCCAAGAGGAAAAGAGAACTCTGTATTCTAGTATTCTGGCCATACAACAGCTACATCTACCGTTCTTAACACTTCTCAGTTAGATAGTGTAAATATCTCTTGTTAAGACATTCTCCCAAAAAACAAATGCTCAAATTTTCAAACATTTACCCAGTATCAAGAGAGTATCTTGGAATGGTATCTAGTTTTATTTATTTGTTTGTTTGTTTGTTTGTTTATTGTCATCTGTTGTGATCCATTTCATTATCTTGCAAACTGTGGGCTACATTGAAAAGCCAACCCCCACCCACACACTTAATATACAAAAAATGAGATAAACAGGAAAGAAAGTAAAAGAAAACAAGTTAGTATTTAGTTTTATATACATAATAGATTTAGGGAAAAGAATAATGGTAGAGCTACTATAGACCTCATTTGTTCAACTGGTTATGAGGATATATTTAGTGCTTATTGATTACTCCTACTAGCCATTTATGATTTCTTTGTCTTCAGCTAATATTACACATGGTTAGTGCTTTTTAGGAACTGGTGTGGCCCAAATATTTAATCCTGAAAAAGGTTTCACAATCATCATAGTTTTTCATATTATTATTATTATTATTATTTTACCTCTAGATATGATTACTTTATATTTTATTTAACCATTACTTATATGGTACTCACTATGTATCAGTTACTGCTCCAGGTGCCTTACATATATTAAGTCATTTACTCATAAAAACCATGAGGCATAGATAAAATTTTCCCTTTTATTTTATAGTTGAAGAAATTAAACTTAGACAAAGTTTACATGACTTTCCCAAATTTATACAGCTACTAAATTACTGGAACCAGAATGTTATTGGAACCAGCAGTCTATACTGAGTGCAAGAACATCCCATAGAATAACCTGGGTTTTATCTATATTACACTCTCTGCCCTTAAAGGGTACCATTGTTACTTCCCTTTGATAAGTTAAATCATCTCCACAAACTCAGCAGGCCCAACACACATTAAATAATGAAGGTGACCAATGTACACTAAGAATATCATCTTGTCTACCTGATTATTAAGCATTTTCTTCATTCTGTAAGCTTTCAGATTATCCTTAAAATTAGCATTCAGGTGGAACACATACATCCTCATATTCTGGGACTACTCCAGGAGATCCTTTCATCTCTTTCTTACCAAAACTGCCTTGTTATTAACCCTTGACTCTTATTTTTTCTATTTCCCCAAACATCCATCCATTTGTCTATAATTAGTGTAGATTTTTACTTCAGGCCATCACCCTTTCCAGAAAGATGGGGAGAGAAAGATACACTGCTGAAAGTTCTTTACACTAGAAGCGTTAGCCTCCTGCATAATCTGTCAAGTATAATTGAGAAGGGAATTCAATTATGTGGCTGATTTCTAGCTAGTCCTAGAATATTATTCAGCACTTTTGCAAAAATGGCTCCATCATTTTCCTCCACAGTAACTGGTCATTGACTGTGATATCAGAATTATATATTAAAGAAGAGATTATAATGTGATGGCAGGGTAGCACTGGAAGTGTGCAGCTTGCTTACAGAGTTGCTTCAGCAGATTCTACTTCTGCATCATAATAGATTTCTGTGCAGGTCGCTGTGAGAAAAGTAGACAATACCTAGTTCAATAAGGTTATAGGGTCATTTGTCCTATGGTTAAGTAGTCAGACTATCAAATTCTAGTGGTGAAGGGCTGTTTGTCAAAAAGAAACTAGTTACTTGCTGAAGAAGGCATGGATTTGTACCAAACTCCAGTGGCTTCCTGTGCGATTCTCATTTAGGGACTCATTCTTTTCTGATTACCACATATCCCAATGTACCCAAGACACTGTGTATATCATTGTATCTGCTCAGTAGCAGAGACTCTTTTGCTACCACCTGCACAAATTAGAGAGCCTTCTTTTGTCCTGAGTCTTATCAAAACATCATCCTTGCAGGTAACTAGTTAATGGATCAGAGCAGTATAACTAAATATGCTATTTATTGCATCCAGATATATAAATCACTCATGTGTTGTGCCTCTTAGCTAATGGAAGGAGTACAAATGTCCTTCATTTTGAAATCTATTACCCTACTGGGACCAAGATCATTGGATCCCCAGACATTTCACTAAAATTGCAGGTACTGGTATTTAGTACTAACATATGTATGTTATACTGAGATATACAAAATACCTTCTCCTTGTTACCTTGGTCCAAGCAACCTGGTGTCGTCAAGTAATAAAACAGCTTATGTCATATGGAATGATTACATAATTAAGGACCCTGGCTAATATATTGTGATGCATCAATGAGAGGTTAGTACAACAGTAAAAGAAGGTGGTAAAATTATACTCTCTTACTCCCAGATAAAAACATATTCTGTTCTTTTCTGGGCTGGAGTAAAATAAAGTATTTATTAGAATAATACCTATATGTTTTGATCAGAGGCTATAGTTTTGGCTCAAGAAATGCAACCACATAGAAGACTCTAACTGTAATTGGAATTACTAATCAATTAATTATTTCTAATCCAGTATCTTTCTTCAAGACCTATCCATTTCTTTACTGACTAAACTAGAAATTTAAATAAAGATACAACAGAAACCTCCATCCTATGTTTTTAAAGTCTTAGTTGGCTACACTAATCATGGACTTTCTCCAGAGAAATGATACTGATTTTTACTAATTGCTTGGATAGGGAGGCATAACCTCAGTAGGTTTTAATTGGTTCTTCCTGCCAAAATAGCACTTATTTCTAAAACCAAAGGGCTGGTGAAATAATTCTTCTGGTTCCTTAGTTATCTTTTTCCAAATGCATACTTGAGAACTGATAGAAGAATCACAAGGTAGAAAAAACATGCTTTGGGTGTTTCGCTGGGCTGATTATGAGGTCAAGTAGGGGCAAAATTTCATTTTATTACCTAAGTCCTACAAACCTTCACACTGGTGAATTGTGATGTTCTGGGTCCTCAATCAGAGCCACTGTCCATTAATTCATGGCACATCTGGTCTTTCTCCTTTTCTTACAGCAAAAGGACTATGATAAATCCCTGTAGGTCCTTTGGGGAAGCCTAAAACAATGATATGTATCGCATATCCGTGTTTCTTTTCCATGGCCTTGTCTTCTCTTTATTGGAGAGGTACTGAGTTTATCAAGAGATTGTGTAAGGAACCATGAATCTCTATAGTAAGACATTCCTCAGTATGCAAGGCCTGAGATTATTTTTTCAAAAGTACAAAACAGTATCAGTTAAACTGTCTTAAACAATGAGGACTTTCTTTTTCATTTCTCTCCTATAAGAAGGAATGTAGAGATAGATATAGAAGTCTTTACAATAGGTTATTTTAATTCTTCCAAAAACTCATTCAGGATTCTTTATATTTTTTTTGCTCTGATATCTTCAACATGTCAGTTTGGTCCATAGACTAGTTGTCATATCATCACAGGATGGCTGTTATAGTGCCAGACATTATCCAGAGAGGTTATAGTCCAGTTATAAAAGAGTGGCAATCTCATCTTGTGTTTATTTTTAAAAAGCAGAATCCTTTCCAGGCAGCCTCTGGAAGTCTTCCTTTTATCTTTCATAATTTTATCTCAGTCCTTCAGTTTTAAATAAGTTAGCAATATGAATGAGATAACCATAAGTTTCTTAGATGTAATAATGCATGCCTGAGTAGGACAAAGGAATTATTTTCATGAATATCGTGTACCTGAACCAAATTAGGACTTTTCTGACATAGCACATACAATAAATGACTGTTACAGAGGCCACAGAAAGTACCTGCTATTTAGGATTTGATTGTATAATTATTTCAACTCCAGAGAACACACAATTAGTTCTAACCTTCAAATATTCCTGTAGTTAGCAGTACTTGTATCTTACCAGAGTCTCCTCTATTATGTTATCATGTCTGTTTTGCTTCTGGTGGTTAATTGTTGTTCTTTTCTCTACTACTCCAAGATCTACCCTTTTACATTGAAATCAGGGGTCTCTTTTCAACCAGAGTGTCTTTCACTGTCATGCTAGTCTACAAAATAGAACATAACATGAAGCTGACAGTGCTTGTCAGTTTATTTCTCAAGACTTTGGTTCACTCACTGCCTTCATATACTGAAGAGTGTTTTTAGGAGCGATTAGGTGGATTAAATATTAAAAAAAAAAAAAAAAACCCTCTAACATTCCCATTTATTCAATGTTTTGAATTCCTTCCTCTATAATATACCAAATAATTTCTGGCCTTGTAATGGCGTTTGATGAAGGTAATGGTTGGGTTCACATTTTTCTAAACTAGCCAAAAGAACTATTGCAATCATTCACGGGTCCAGGTTAATATTAATGGATATAGAAACTCTGGCAGTATTTTCTATAGTTGTAAATTTAGCTTGATCTAAAAAAAAGTAGATCCCTCCCACCTTGGTGGAACAACATCAAAAGTTAATGATTTACTAATTCCCTAATTATAAATTAGAAAAATTCTGCAATTTTTCCATTGATAAAATGTTTCCCCCTTGTAGTCAGCTCTTTAGGTCATACTGGAATCTGGCAGTATATAGAGAGAAGAATGAGGGGTGGTTGTGTGAGAAGCATGAGGATCATTGGCCGTTATTAAAAGTCAAGTCCTTTAGGAAAAAGTATAATATTATCTTTAATCTGGGGAAGAACAATCCTAGCAGACATGTTATAAAAAATTACTTCTACATAAGGAAGATCGGTGGCTTTAGATGATTGGGATATCTCATTCCACTTTCTGGAGAATAATTCTTTCCAGATCAATACTCTTTCTTCTCAAAGATGTTGTAATCCTGTGACTTCAGACAACATTGGAAATCATCAATAATAGAAATGAACTTTGCGTTTGCATTTGCCTACCTCGGCCTGAGGCTACAAGAGAAAGGTGACACACTTTCAGTCAGTTTCTTTAGCCAAGAGTTTAGAAATGTGGATGTATCATTCACTCTCTTCATGCTATCGTATATATTTTAAAATTGCTATCCAACTGTGCAGTCAATGAATTCTTCTTAATCTTAGAAGAATTCTACAATGACTACATCATTGTTATACCCCAAAGCTTTGCCTTCAGTGGGTGACCCAAAACTATAATGAATAAGACTTGTACCTCTGGAACTAGAATGAATGCAGTTTAAGATTCCTTTTTAAAATACTAATAAAATTTTCCTGTCTTTAACCCTAATACAGTCAGCAAACCAATCCCAGAGTTCTTACATTGTCTTGATGGATGAATATCTACAATCCATATTCTGTTCTGTAGTTTATTTGTAAGCAACAGTACAGAACAAAACATTTAAAAGTTTAAAAGTAAAGGAATGTATTGGATAGCTTTTGATAGCAAGGCTGCAACTGAAAGAGTTGGTAATGGGGACATAGCTAAAGGCATGCCTCAGAGTATGCTTCAGACTGTACTGCTGACTCAGCCCAGCTCCTACTAATGACCCACTCCACACACAGCTGCACACACCAGCCAGGTGCCTTTTTCGCACCAGGGAAGCCCCACCTTGCTGAAGCCAAGATATCCAGTAATTGAGCAAAGGCCAAAACCACCAACAAGTGGCCACGGTGGGCCACATCCAATGTTTTTGCGATGTTTGACAAGTCCCAGAACCAGGAGTTTAATGCGCCTTCAGTGTGATTAACCAAAAGCAAAATGGCTTTATTGACAAGGAGGACTTGTGCGACATGCTGGCGTCACCATGTTCCTGACATGTTTGGGGAGAAGCTGAATGGCACAGACCCCGAGGACGTGATCCTCAATGCCTTCACCAGCTTTGACGAGGTGGCCTCAGGTTCCATTCAGGATAACCACCTTCAGGAGCTACTCACCACCATGGGCGACAGCTTCACAAATGAGGAAGTAAATGAGATGTACTGTGAGGCACCCATTGATAAGAAAGGCAACTTGAAACAATGAGGGGTTTGCCTGTATCCTCGAGCATGGTGCCAAGGACAAAGATGACTATATCCTCTCCTTCTGATGCCCTAATGCCCAGGCCCCGGCCCTAGTCACCTGCTCCCCACACACACTGTCTGCACCAGCTCTGTGCCCACAGGACCCTCTCAGGGATTGTCTCTCTGAGGGATTAGGGGCTCAGCTCCCAGTGGAGGAAATAAGCCAAGAGTGTGTATCGCCTGGCAAGGGTCACACAGCCCACTGTGAACCTCCAAGAAAGGATCATCTAGGAAGCTGGCCTCGAGAGCTGGGCCGAGGCCCCGAGGGAAGGCCCCTCAAGAGAGCCCAGGTATCAGCTGTTGCCTACTCATTCTGGGGCTGTCCCCATAGGAAAGGCCCTGTGTCCTGCTCTGGGACACCACTTAATGTACACTCCATGCAGGGCATGAAAGCCCTTTCCCAGCCAGTGCCACAAACACACGATCCTTACCATAGTCTCTTTTCAGAGGACAGGATGCTTGACTTTTCCCCTCTACCTTGCTCCTAGAATACCACTCACCCCACCAAGAGTTGCTCCAGAAGATTTATGTAGGGTGGAACCTATTCCAGGGGAGGCAGAGTCTCTAATAGAAGGCTTACCACTGCAAACAAAACAAAACAAAACAAAACAAAACAAAAAAATCAAAACAGAAAACTGTACTGCTGATACCATACTACTTGACTTTACATTATTTTCACTATGAAACTTTCAAAATTGTACTTTCAGTATACTCTACTGATTTATTCAGTCAGTCCCTCATCATTCAAAGATTATGAAGAATAACCTGAATATGCTCATGCTCTAGCTGTCAGTACACAGGAACACTGTCCTCTTTGGTGTCCATAGATGGAAGTGGACTCTCTTTCTCAATATATTAATAAAATTAAGAAATTGATACCATATGGAAGATATTAGAATGCTAGCAGCCATAAAAACAAGAAAAATATATATGTTTATCTATTAAAAACAGGGTTCTTCCTCTGCCCCATTTAACAAATATCGACACACAGTGACCTGTATCATCATTTTTAAAATAGGATGTATATAAGAAATAAAAAGTCAAATTACAACAAAATAGCCTGAGGTCATGAACAAGAAACTTATAAATAAAAAAAAATATATGTCAAATTGACATATAAAATATATCCCTACATGTCCCTATAATAAAATTTACTTTTTAAACTTTGATTATTTTTTTTTGCTGTGAATTTACAAAAGCCAAAGAAATATTGCCAAAGCTTTTAAGTAAAGAAGTAAACTTGAAATGTAAAACTAAATTTAATTTTTGTATTACAATAACAAGAGTTGTAGATTACAGTTTAAGACATCTTGGGGGTTCCTAGCTCATACCATATGGGACTAATAACCAAATGCCATATTTTAATAGGTAACTATGTAAAATAAATAGTTTATTGTAGGTACTCAATAAATATTTATTAAATGAATATGAGTTCTAATTATTACCTTCCTTTTAGATACTCATAATTTTTATAAATGTAATGGAAATAGTAACCAGTACCTGATAACAAAATAGCTTTCAAAACAATGGATAGCTTCAAAATGATAACAATACTAAAAATTATAGTAACGATAATCTAAGTTTCTATAGTTGAAATCAATTTTTATGTCTGTAGTGTGCCAGGCTTACTTTCTGAGCATGAAAGAAAAAAACAGAAAAAATATTGAACAAATTTGTAATTGTAACATGAAACTTAAATAACTAGTTGCTAACTCTTAGTGCCTCATTTAATACAATGGGTTTTGTTTAATATTATTGTGTATATCAAAAACAGGTCACATAAATATGACTAATTTATTGTCAAAAATAGATACCATACCACAACACAGTCCTCTATATAGTAAATATTATACATTTTTGACACACAGTTTAAAAATCCTACTTTAGAGGTTTTATCTAAGAATTTCACTTGGTCACATTAAACCGGAGGAAATATGATTTTAAAAGCAGAACAAGATGGATTCCACAGCACTTGCACATTTATTACAGATGTTATTATAAATAATATCCACTGGATAAACATGAGTTTGTTTTATTTCTTATATTTAACATTTCAGTTATTAATAGATTAGTAGAAATCAAAGAAATATATTTTTTAGATTTGCTATAAATATTCTGAAAATGAATAGCACTATATTCATATATAAATAAATGCTATTAGTTTATAGACATATGTGGTATCAAAAATGTTAACTCCAATTTAAATCGATCTTTCCTAATTTTTAAAATGTAGTATTTTATGTAATATTCTTTTGTGTGTCTATAAGCATAAAGAACAATACTATAGATGAAAGTAAAATATTTTTTAAAATTTTCCCACTATACCTCATTCCTTATAACAATGCATTTACTAAAATAATCCAATAAATTTTATTGACTTATCTTAGATATATTAAAAATAGTAGACATAATAAATATGCACATTATATTTTCTCATAACTTTATATTTATTTAAACATATATTACAGGAAAAACTATCAATTATAACATCTTTTACACCTGAAAACATTCAAATATATGAAAGTGAGCATTATCAAATACATTTTGAGGTTATTTCCTTTTTAAGAGCTAAACATGTTAGTCATCAATAATTAGATCATGGTATGAGCACTGTTTTGAGTAGTTTACTGATTGTTTGGAGGTAGGGTAACTATAGAAAACAAAAAACAAACCATTGACTAATTTATTACCTTAAGACTTTTATTAGCAGGTCAATGAGCAAAATATCTTTTCAAAAGTATTTACAAATTACATGTTGTCTGAAGTTTTATAATAGAGTATCACTTAGGCACTAAGCATGCAAGAAGTACTAAGTAGTATAATACTTGTATATATACTTCTGCATTATTCTATAATCAATAATTGTCTATTGTGGAAACTAAAAATTTCTATCGGTTAATTCTGAGAAATTATTTTGTTACTGACACTGTCCCTAGATTAATTGAATCCTAAAAAACAAAACAAACAAACAAAAAAACCTATAACAAAATAAAATCATGCCAGGAAAACACGCTCACAGAATGATTCAAAACTGTAACATACTATTTCAAAATAATCTAAAATAAATTAGAAACGTTACAAAAGACAATAAAGAATGACATTAATCAGAATTGGAAAATCTAAGAAATGAAATGATAGAGCACAGGAGAGTATTAGAAATAAAATAAATAGTAATTTCAGAAAAGACTAAACTAAAAACACTAGAGTAAATATACTTGACAGCTAAATCGTTAAGAAAAAGAAAGTTAAAGGAAGACATTTTAGAATATATAGAAAATAAAAAGATAAAAAAGATGTAAAACTAATAGTGAAGATAAGCAAAGAAGATACTACATACAAATAATAGGAGTCCCTGAAGAAAACCAAAGAAAAAGAACAAATATTTAAAATTATAATCAAGAAAACTTTCCTGCTGATATTTGAAGCTACATATTGAAAGATAATCTCATGAACCTGAGGATATCAACCTGGAATTATTAAAAACAAGAAGTATTCTTGTAAAATGCTGGACTCTAAAGAAAAACGCACAGACATGCTATCTACTATCACAAGAGTTTAATGATGTGAGAGTCCAGTCACAGGATGTGAATTATCTTAGCCTAAGAATTAAGATAGATGTAAGTCATAAATCAAGAAAAGCATATACTCACAAACATATATACACATGCATGCACATGCAGATTCTTTGTTTTTTGGAGTTGATGAGCAAAAACTTGTGATTTTATTTAAATTCAAATCTCTGCTTTATCGCTTCCTAGCTACGTGGTCTTGGTTAATGTATTTACCTTTCTAAGTAGTCAATAAATGAAAATAATAATAGAAATCTATTTCAGAGAATTATTGGTAATGCAACAGTTCATAATGAATTTAAAATCTTTAAAAATGACTATAGTTATCAATATCAGTATTTTAATGCTTGAAAAGAAAACATAAGCAGAGAGACTAACCTGTGTACAACTATCACAATAAGGATAATACATATTTTTTTCTTTAGCTTCTCTAATTCTGGTTACCACACATGATAATTTTATATAGCTACATGTCTAAGGAATATTCAGAGAATTTTCAAAAGCCTCTCCAATAGTGTAGATTTGCTGGTTCAGACAGGCTATGAATGGCTAGAAGGAAACACACACGTGTGTGTGAGCTGACCCCTATCCCCTAGACCCCAGCTACCTGATACATGCCACTAACACAATAAAGTTAGATTACATTTGGGAATAAATTGGTTAAAATATATTTCAAACCTTAACAGAAAGACGACATGAGTCCTTAGCCTAAGAGTAGAATCATATAGAATCAATAATGCAATTCTTGCTGAACTTTAGTCTAAATTCACCTGAGGCTTCATCCCTCTGCTAGAGAAATTTACACTATGTAAGCCTTTAAAAAGAAATAATTATAGAGTTCTGATTCTTGCTGATTCTGTAGTCAGCATCAGTGTCAATAAAGATACTTCTCACATTGGGGAAAAGACTTGAGGTAGAGTCAGTATCTGGGTGTTTCTTACCGGTACCTCTGCTTCCAACCTCCCAAAGCCCCAGAAAGCTCATTTGATCACTATGTGGAGCTGCATTGTTCAACTGTATGTTACCCATCAGGGAACATTCTAGCACTCTCTCAGGATTGTGAAGAGAACATTAGGTAGTAAGCTATGGTGAAGCACTTTGCAGTTAAATGAGTATATTGTAATAAATCTTTGTCAGTTATTACAAGCAAATAACCAAAAGACACACCTACCAGCTATTTATGTTTTAATTTCTGGAATAATAATGTTTGTAGTTAATGTTGCAAAGATGATTGCAATTACAATGTTGTCTCCCAAAATGGCCTTTTTCTCTCCCTCCCTTAGGAAATCAAAATTTTAACTTTATACCTCAAATACCCATAGGATTCCCAAAGATGATAGATCATCCTTCACATTGATCTGGTTAACTAGCTCCACAATGGCAGATACAGTTTTCCTGGTTTTCCTGAGACACAGATGGATAACTTTAAATTTGTTTAACCTTCAGGTAGAACATGTGACCTTTTGCCATCCATACAGCAACCAATGTGTTTTCAAGACACTTTTTTATATGGACACTTTTTTCTCCATAAGCAGAAAGTCCCTTATTTTTCCCATTCATTTTACTTTCAATGAATAATGTATGAACTAAAATATTGAGAATAAGTAGATTAAATAAAAGCAGAATTAGCTATATTCAACAATTTGTTTTCAATTTTATTAGGGACACATCTATATAAATAGTGGCGAAAACAAACTTGGCAGGATGAGAAAATATATATGCCTTGTAGATTTGGCCTCTAAAGATATTCTTGAGTCAGTTTTTTTGAGTATTAAACAGTTGCATTAAACAGTCGACCTTCAATTCATTGAATACATATAAATCACCAAGTTTCTTTTATCTACCACTGTTCATGTCTGAAATCACTTTTGTCTGACCTACGGGATGGCTATATGTACTAGCTGGTTTGATATTATATAATCATATTTATGTTAATCTAAAAAGCAAAAAATCAGAGGTCATGAGGACCACTTAATCTGGCCTACAGTAGTCAGCCATCATTGCGGTTACTTCATCATTCCAAAATTTAGAAATGAGTGTTAAAGTTTATTTTTAAAGTTTGTCTACATGGGGAGAATTAATTTAAAATCTATTTTATTTATATGGCTTGTGTCCCCACGATTCATATTTGAGCTGGCCTACAGGCAAAAGCAATGTTAGCTTTCCTGGGGAAGCTCATTTAATTTGATAGTGATAATTTTTTTGACAGCCGGTAATTTGCTTATTTACAGCTTCCTGATTAAGTTTTCTAATATAGCAGTTACTCATACAAACTAATAGTCTTCAGTTATGAATACTTATTTCCCATTAAATGTTCCACTAAGAGAGAACAAACTTTAACTTTTTTTTTTTTAGTGTCTACAGCACCTGATATTCCTAGATGGTCTCCCATTCAAGTATTAACGAGGCCCGACCCTGCTTAGCTTCAAACTTTAACTTTTGTACCTCATTATTATCATTAATATCTTGTGACTTTTGTTAATAATGATTATCATTTTACACATAAGATAATAGAGATTCACTTCTTATTGTTGCAGGATTCTTTTCCAGTTCACTAGCTATCACTATAGGAATGTATCTTACAAACTGTTTCAATAATGGTGGTTTAGTTACTAGTGATATTTTGAGATGAAATGTTCTAGAAAAGTTTAAGCAACATGTTTAGCAACTTCAGAATATTGAAAAGGTCTTTTTATTTATTTGTTTGTTTATTTATTTTTAGCTAATAAGGCATTGAGGGAGGTACTTCTTTATGTTCTAGGAATATATTATATTGCTTAAATAGTAATATTTATCTAAATGTACCACAGCACCTTAGCAATTATGATATACTAAGTAACTTATTAGAGGTAAAATATAAAGCTCTTTATTAAATATGTAAATTAGTTGATTTGGATGAAGATATTTCCAATAAATGATGAGTTTTGTTTCTTTCAATGTGGCAGTATCCATTAGCAAGTCTTTATGAAAGCCAATTTCCTAAATTTAAATATGTTGTTTTGGATTTTTTTAATAGAAAATTCGTTTAGCATAACACATGGAATTTGTCAGCTTCTTTCAGACTGGCCAAGGAAACAAATATTTTAATTATTTTTATAAACTGTAATAATACCTCTACAACAAAGAATATTATTTGAAATAAATTGTCTTATGTTAGAAGTGTTATCTCAAGAGGTAGAAATTATATAGGCAACTTAAAGATATGTAAGTTAAAGTCAGCATCATTGAATACCACTGCAGCTTCTACTTATCCTGTTTGACCACAATTTACCTATCATTTATTGTGTATTAATAGTAAGTAGGCTATATATACATATATATATACACATATATATATATGTGTATATGTACATATATATAAGTATACACACATACTCACATGTACACACATACACATATGTATAACTATATATACACATATACATGCACATGCAAATATATGCATTTATATGCATATAATTTCTAAGACATAATTCTGGAGAATGTAAGAGGGAGCTAGTATCATTTCTATTTTAATAGAAGAGTAAACAAGAGATTAAAATTCTTGCGTAGCTTACCTAAGGCCAAAAACTAAGAAGTAGAATATCCAAGATTATAAAATGATTTGTTTTGCTTCAAAATCTGATCTTTCTTCACAATTTTATGCTCCCCGCCCCACCCCCCATGTCAGTATTGTAAACTATTTCAGCCAGTTTAGACAGACAAGTTGGAGAGAGGAGTGATGGTAAGTACAAATTTATGAAATCCCTAGTCATCCCGTCCAGGAATACAATAGTGAACAAGACATGCCTGGTTCACTAGGGAGCTCATAAATCCATTGGAAAAACAAACAGACTTAAACTAATGTACAATAAATACTAAGTAAAATCATGTGATGCAAAGAGATTGATTTAAGAGTAGCTTTCTAAGCTAATATCTGAAGAATAAGCAGAGCCATTAGAAACTGTGGTTGTAGGTGAAAATGAAAGTAAAAGAGAATGGAGAATGTTCTAGATAAGAGGAATACCAGAACTTCCCATGCAGTATCTTAGGTCTCTAGAAATCATTTTGGCAGCAATCCTTAGCACCAGTTTGTTCTCATTGGTTTCTTAAAGACTGAATGGTACATCCATTGCAAATGACTCCTGATGATTAGGTCTCCAGATATGACTGCAGTTGCTAATTTGTCAGACATATTACATTGCCAAATTTATTTTTCCAGCTCTTTAGCAGACTTCTCCATTTATCTTCCAAATGGAGAATATTGCTAAGACCCTTAACTTTTTTTTGCCTGTTTTAACTGCTTCCACAGTTTTATATTTCAAATCTGACAAATTCTACATAGATACCACACTGTTTATCTGCATCTTTATATATATTTTAAATTTTCCAACTTTTTGAATATTCCATTAAAACCTCAAGCATATATCTAACATCAGAGTCACCATGTTCCCTTCTGATTTCTTGTTTCTGGCAGTCTTCTTGTTCAGACATGTTTGGAATATGACAATTTCTTACCTCTTCATACAGTCTTTAATCTCTATAATCTCTAACCTATAATAGTTATAAAGTATGTGATAGCTGTGAACAGTTTCAAACATAAGAAATTGAGGATCTGATTAAAAGTAGCTTAAACAAAAAGGAGTTCATTATATTCTCATGAAAAAATAAAGCTAGTTGCCAGTATTGGCTCATTCTGAGGAGAAGTCTGAGCAGGGAATCTCTCTCCTCACATTACTCTTGCTTTTTTTCTGAGATCTTCCCATAACCTTCCCAGCAGACTTCTCATAATGTTTGATTAAGTACATCTGAATCTCCTGCCCACCTCTTCTTTGAAATTAAGGTTCTCAGTCATTATCTAAACAAAAGTAGGGATGTATTTACAAGAAGAGGACAAGGAATAGGAAATATATATTGAGTGGTATACAGAATGTCTGCCACAACACTGCTGAGAGATTGTTACTCGCTTGCTTCAAACCTTCAGTAACTCCAAAAACCTTTCAAATAAGATTTATGCATCTTATCATCCTTTGCCTCTATAAATGTGCCCCCATCTCATTTTAATCTTTTCCCTTGTAATCCATTTATATCTAATGGTTATTGTTGTATTGTGAACCTTTTCTATAAGGATTACTGTTTCCTATAAGAGTTACTTCTGTGAGAGATATTCCACTATTCGTTGAGTGGATATATTAATTTGGCTCATGTTAAGATTTGCTTGTTGTACATTTTTTTCTACTTTGTCCTTTTTTTCTCTTCCTATTTTCCCTTACAGAAATCTATTGATGATGGTGTTCCTAAGCTCTATTTTTCATTCAATAAGAGAGTACATTTTTAAGTTCAAGAGAAGTGTTAATGAGCAAAAGGCTGATAAATATATATTTGAAAAGTCATTCTTCCTTTGTGAATAGAATAATTAGGTATCATTTTAACCAAATTGCTCTTTAAGCAGCTGAAAAAGTTAGTATCTTGTCTTCACTGACATATAGCTTTTCTAGCACAAATAATAAATGAATAAAAGTGTACTCTAAACAATCTCAATATGTATAAACCTGAGTTATAATAAATAAAAAGGGTTGAAATATTCAAATTATGCTTTTTTGTTTTCTGAAAATTAATATGAAAGTGTTCCTTGAGAGAGCAAATTTTTATGTTTAACTTGATTTCCACTTAAATGAGTTGATCGAATATTGGTCTAAGGTAAAAACCGGTCAACTTAGACTGCCTAGAATTTAAAGTCTCTTCACCTGCTGTGTTACCTCTGCTGCTTCTTTTCTACCACTGTCATTTCCTAGTAAGTCACTTAACAATCCAACCTCTGATTAACAATGATTACTACCAATAAAACATTGTACAGTTGCTAAGTGAAGAGCCCTGAGCTAAATACTACGTATTATGTCTTCTAATATGAAGTGAACATTGTAAACTTGTTTATGTCATTTACCTGGGACTTGGAGACATTGAGACATTGAGACATTTGCTCAAGGTCACAGAGTAAATGGCAGAAATAGAGTTCAGACCCAAGTAAGCCTGGACCCAGAGCCTATGCTCCTAACTACTGTGGTATTTATTGTTCCTCATTAAAGTGGGGTAATCAAACTTAACAGTAAAATCTTTATAAGGGTCCATTTAGATATTACATGTTACTGCTATATAAATTATACATTTTATAAATGTAGATATTGCCATTACTGTTTTGAAAATGTAATTTATACACAAGCATCATTTAATTTTTAGGACAGCAACATAAATTTTGTAATTATCAGATAATGTTTATATACAGTATTTCAAATAGATATGTAAAATGTGGGTAAATTTAATAAACAATTAAATTTATATTTTGAGTCACCAAATACTAATCAAACAATTTATGTATAAAAAATACACTGCACTCATCTCTTTCAAGTACATAATGTGCTAAAGAGTAAGCTTCGTATTAACTCGAAAAGTCTTGTTTAGATTATGTGCCTGTTTATTCATGAGTTGCTTAATAGAATTTCTTCCCCCCACAGGACATTTACAATTTTATTTATGTATCCATCAAACACTTAATGAGCACTTACATTATGCCAAGCACTGATTAGAATACAAATCGATTCTTCCTCAAAATAGAATAAAGGGACAGTGTACCTTTCTAATTGAAAATTTGTAATATCATTAAAAGCCAAATAAACTTTTTTTAATACTACAGGAATTCTAAAATGTCTTCCTGAATTCACAGTATCAGTAGACATCATATTTACCCTTTCTAAACATTGTTTATAAGTTAATTACCTGTGCTGTAGACACATGAATGTATGGTTCAGTGTTCTTTCGGGAAATGGATCCATATTCCCACAGGCGAGCTTTACAGGTAGGAAATACAGTACAGTATACTGCCATATTATGAAATATTGCACAATTACATAATATCTTGTCCTGTCCCAGAGATGAGGCTTTTTTTTTCTCCAGCTAAATTAGCTCTATGAGAGAAAGAAAAGAATGCAGGGGAGTGGAACTGAACATAGATTGTAGTACTTAATTCTAGTGAAAAATAGTTCTTCCTTAGCTTAAAAGCTGATCAAAAATAATCATCAAATGAGTTAACCTTTGCACACTAAAAAATAACTCATACACTACATTTCCAATTATGTAAATGTTAACATTAGAATGTATATGTCCTAGTCCTATTTCCATCTCTCAGAAAAAAGAACTCTGTTAAGATAGGTGCCTGGAAACTTATTCGAAGATGATGTAACAATAAGATCTACATCTCCTGTCTTCTCTAATTTATTGTAAAACTACTGTGTCAAGCTCTTTCTTGTATCCCATTAGAATACTTCAAACCCACGATCAGAACACTCAAGAGCTTCCTTTTAAATAAGTTTCTTTTTTTCTGATTTGCTATGTATTTTCACCTTTAACAATAGCATGTATTAATAAGAGGAGAGTGAAAAATGGGATGAATTACAGACTGGTAGTTACAAAATACTAAAGGGAATGTGAAGTACAGCACAGGGAATATAGTCAATAATATCATGGTAACTATATATAGTGCCAGGTGGGTACTAGACTAATCAGGGTGGTCACTCATAAATCATATAAATGTCTAACCACTATGCTGTACACTTGAACTAATATAAAATAATAGTGAATGTCAACTCTAACTAAAAAATAAAAATTAAAATAAAAAAAAGAGAAAAATTGTTTCTTTTCTGACAGCTAAGAAAAAAAAATGCATATGCAAGTTAAAAACTTTCCCTACCCCACCTCCCAAAGCTACCATTGGTATACTGGGCAGAGATCCTAGAAATTAAGCAGGTACAGTCAATTGTAAGATGCCATATAAAACAGTGCTAACCTCGCTGGCCAGGTGGTTTCATGTACTTTGGAAGGTCACTAGGATGAGTGAAAATTTTACTGCTATATCTGAAAAAAACAAACAACCAAACTGTGTGTATGTATGTGTGTGTATGTGTGTGTGTATATATGTATAGAATATCAATTGCCAACTAGTGTTGGAAGTAATGTCTCATTAATTTTAAAAAAAGACAATTCTAAATTTTAAATATTAAGAGCCAATTTCATGAAAACATAATTTTTTCCAGTTCTGCAGTTATTGAGAGCGATTAAATATTTTGTGATTCTTATAAGAGTTTGATATATTTTACAACCAGTGAGGATTATCACTGAACATTTTATTGACTTACCTTGTTTATTAGAGATCAGTTAAGTGAGGCTGATAGTAACTTCAATATTTTCCCAAACCACTTCCTAAAGTTTTACCCAACATTTCAAGAAATTTAGTATGTCTTTTCTACTTGCATAATCCCTACATGTCTGATTATACATTTCCCTACTCTTACAAGTAGCTGAAATTATATAATGTAATGCAAAATTATTTTTACATATATATGTATGTGTAGATATGTATATATTTATATATGTATATATATAGATACGTGGAATGTGTGTGTGCGTGCGTGCGTGCGTGCGTACGTACGTGTGCGGGGGAGAAAGAAAATGTGAGTCTGCTCTACTAAAGATCTTTTTTTTTTTGGAGGGGCAGGATTGGAGGTAGTTAGCAGCATGTTTTAGGAGTCCTAAGAGAATATATGAGGAAAGAATGATGGGTATATTCATTTCACAAATATTTATTAAGAACCAATTATAGGTCAGAGCCTATTGTAGATTCGGGGATGCAGAGTTGAATAAAAAATGAATTCTTAACCTCCTGATTTTTATCTTTTAGTAAGGTAAGTTACTATATAGCTAGATTAACCCACAGAAAAGTCCCTGGACATACAAACATAAGCAAAAGCAATCTCTAGGTTGTAGAACAGGGGTATAAAGAAGTAAAGATGGACCAAGTAATAGAATAAGAAGCTTTTCACTGCTAGAACCCAGACATTAAGTTTGGGATATGCAGCTACTGAGAAGCAAATTGTTGCCTCATGTGATATAGTGACTTCAGATTCTGAGGAAAGAGAGTTTTCTTATTTTTTTCCCTCAGTATCCAACAATTTAATGTTCTATGTTTATATATTTTGAAAATTACTCAGGCTGATACTATCGTCATGAAAACTAAACCATAATCTGTAGTTTTTATTATGTTCTTTTGATTGTGAGGACTATGTGCTTGAGTTCTGTACCAAAGTGTTTTCTGATTAAAATGTCATAGAAAGCATCCATCTGGTTTATAGGGAACTTTATAACAAGTTATGTAATAGCCTGTCCAATTTCTTAAGAGGTAGTTAGTCTATTTCTTTTTGGTGAGTTTAACCTTTAAAAACCAGTAAATCAAAATGCTTCCTCTAACAAGTAGAATTATTAAAACTTGTTAACTTAAAATGAGTTTTGATCAATCAGTGAATAAAATGTAACTAGATCCTCAGAATCCCAAATGGAACTACTTTTTTTTAATCCAACCAAAGTTTTGTTGACTTGCTCTCTAAAAGTCACAAAGATGCCACCTTTATTTACTTTGATAAACTTGCCTTTCTACAGATTAAAAATATAATAATAATAACAAAGGGATGTAATAAGAGCCACAGTAAGATTAACATGATTTTAAAATCAGAATAGGTTATGTAAGGTCAGGCTTTGACAAAATGAAAATACCTTTGATGTTTAGGTATGTTAGCAAAATAAAGGGGGTTTGTTGCCCACAAGCCAAATGAGATATGAGCAAGATTTCGCAGCAAAGCAAGTAAAGCTTTAATTAAGGAAATGGTGTCAAGCCTGGAGACACAGGTGAGCTACTCAAAGACCTGGCTCCCTGATAGCCTTTAGGGGATAGGTTATATAGGGGAAAACTTATTGGTCATGGTGGCTAAAGGATTTGAGGTCCTAGGCTCTACTGATTGGTTGAGTCTAGGATAGGAGGCATTTGATCATTGCCTCAGGTCTTGATGTTAGTCATGGTGTCCTAAGACTGATGCTGACCTAAGAGCTTAATTAAGGAAGTGGTCCTGCAGTATATGCAAAAGTAGAAAGATAGGAAAAGAAGTGAGTCATGGTGCTATTAGACTAGAAAAAGCAGGTTTGAATCAAGAAGAAAGAAAAGAGAAAAAGTCATTTTAAAGAAGCGAAATTTTTGCATGGTAACAGATATAGTATATTTTCATTTCTTTGGTATTCGAAGAGACTTTTTTTCCATCCTCTTTAGCTTATTTAGACTTGATGCAAAGTAGAAAAAAAAAAGGCCTACTTTAAGCTGGTAGCTTTACTTTATCAGAGAGGACTTATGTGTATGAAAGCACTTCTCTTTCTATGAATGTATTCTGAGAACTCACCATTTAAAAAATCCCCACTTATATTCGTCACTAAAAAGACCTTTAAAATTCAGAGTTGTTAGATGATGGAAGTGCCTAATATTTACTCTTGATAGAAGATGACTTTTGAATAAGTGTCTGATTCTTTATTCCTTCTCAAATGGAAAGAAAAAAAAAATCAGTCAAGTGGCTCTTTCATTTATAAGTATTTCTTATTTAAATGCATTCTAAATTCTTAGTATAGAACCAAGACATTATGCTTGAACAGTTATCAAAAAGTGCTACTAATCATTTATCTCCTTGCATTAGAGAATAAAAATGCTTGTGTTGCACATCCCTTAAGAAATGTTCATTAAATTTTTGAGTGACTATCGTTTTCAAACTTTAAATTGGTTGGTATATGTATCATTATCATCTAGAAATGTGATAATGATAAACAGTGAGCATTGTCTTTACAATATGTCCATGGACCTTTCAACATTATATAAACTGAGCAAATTATAATAAATAACTAATATTAATGAAGTACTACTCAGTCAAAATACATTTACTAAGTATTTACTATGTACTAGACTGAGCTACAAATATCAAACAAGTTATTTCTGTATGTTAGAAACTCATGGTTTATAGACAATTGTTCTTCCTTCATCCCTCCAATTTCAGAAGTCTATATGTGGATATAATATGTAAAATTTTCTAACTTTCTTGGATTATAAAAAAATTTTCCATTATTTTTCAAAATTAGTTTGTCACCCATCACATTTCAGTAATTTGGGTAGTATTGCTCTAATCTTTGGTTATTTCTTTATTTCCAAGGACTCTTCCTGATTTTCCATTTTTGCTGGGCCTGATTTACAGATCAGTCATGTCACCTCTCAAGAGCTGCCTTACTCACTTCTTGTTGACTCTTCCCTATATATGGCTTATTATAGACATTTACTTTTTACTCTCTTTCTACTTCTAGGCTACTACATACTGTTAGAGAAAATAACAACATTGATTTGTTCCACTAAAAGTTATGATTATCAGACTCAACTTGGGCCCTCAATGACACTTGGTAGTTTTTTCTTTGTTATGGTCTCCTCCGTTATCCATTCTCTCTAAGGTAGCTATTCTATGAGGCCCCAGTCCTCTTTTGTCCTCAGTTTTGCTAGTATCTGAATCTCTTACATTGTTACAAAAATTAGTGCATTCACACTTTAACCATTTAATTTTCATTTCATCCTAAATTCACCAATTTCTAACTCTGTTATTACTTCCTTCCCCACTTTATGAGAGGAAAAGATGATCTTCTTTTTCAAGGTTGGCCCCTTTACTTTCATGTTATTTACTCTACCTTCTCCCATTCGTCTAGATTCTTCCTCCATCTATTATCTTTTTTTGATTCATCTTTGACCTTTACCCTCTCTTCCGGCACCTTCTCTTCAATCTAAACTATCTTAAACATCAGACTCTTCCTTAGGCAATTAGTTTATCTTTTTATATCTTATAAATATATTTTATAAATATTTAGTGCATATTTTATAAATATATAATTTATAGAATTTTATTATCACAAAAAGAAATTCATTTATTGTAGAACATTTGGAAAATGCACAAAAAATAAAAACAATAAAAATGCCTGAAATATTTTTATCTAGGTGTAAGATTGTTATATTTTGGTGTAAAGCTACATATTATCTGATTATCTTATATGTTTTTTATTATAAAATTAAGCCCATAAAGTACCTAGTAGTTTGTAACATTCTCTTCTAGAATGTTTCTTTGTTTCTTCCTTACATATATTTGAAAGTCCAGATTGTGTTTAACCCCTTTCCTTTTATATCTCCTGTTTACTATTCAATTAATTATAATCAGACTTTCATCCCCATTTCTTGACAAAAACTTTTTTACACTGATTTTACCAGTAGGCTCCTAAGTATTAAAATTAATATTATTTTCTTAGCCCTCATTGTCCTTACGTTCTTAAAGACCTTGTTGTTTGTTTGTTTTTGTTTATTTTTTTCCAGAAGTGTTTCTTGACTTAAGCTTCCAGATTCAACTCTCCTTATACTTTGCCTACCTTTCTGATTTTTTTCTTGTTGGACTTCCTTTGGCTTCTCATTCTAAACCTCAGATTTAACACTCTAGTTTTTTATGTTCTCTTCATCTCTTTCAAGTTACATTTCCTGTCTGGACATTGTCCTTTACTTCTTCTTTTTGCTTATGCTATGTGCTATCGCAAATGTTTATTTTATTTTTCTCAAATTTATATTGACTTCTCTATGAAAGACAATGTCAAGAGAATGGAAAGATAAGCCACAGACTGGGAGAAAATATTTGCAAAAGACACATGTGATAAAGGACTGTTATCTAAAACACAAAAGGAACTCTTAAAACTCAATAATAAAAAAAATCCAGTTAAAAAAAGGCCAAAGACCTTAACAGACACCTCACCAAAGAAAAGAAAACATGCTCCACATCACATGTTATTAGGGAAATACAAATTAAGACAACAGTGAGATATTACTACACACCTATTAAAATGGGCAAAATCTAGAACACTGACGGCACCAGATGTTGGTGAGAATGTGGAACAACAACAGCAACTCTCATTCATTGCTGATAGGAATGGAAAATGGTACAGCCGCTTTAAAAGACAGTTTGGTGGGTTCTTATAAAACAAAACTTGTTCTTACCATACAATTCAGTATTCATGCTTCTTGGAATATACCCAAAAGAGTTGAAAATTTATGTCCACACAAAACCTGCATTTGAATATTTATAACTGTTTTATCCGTAATCATCAAAACTTGGAAGCAACCAAGATGTCCTTCATGAAGGTAAATGTCCTATTTACCTTCAGTAGGTAAATAGATAAATAAACTGTGGTGAATTCAAACAATGGAACACTATACAGCACTAAAAAGAAATGAACTGTCAAGATATGAAAAGACATGGAGGAAGTTTAAAGCAAATTACCAAGTCAAAGAAACCAAATTGAGAAGGCTACAAACTGCATGTTAGATGATGTTTGAGAAATGGCAAAACCATGGAAACAATAAAACATTAGTGATTACCGGGGGCTTGAGTGGAGGGTAGAATAGGTAGGCCACAGGGGATTTTAGCACAATGAAAATGTTCTTTATAATATGGTAATGATGGATACATTTGTTCAAGACCATAGAATTACATCACCAAGAGTAAACCATAGTATAACTGTGGACTTTGGGTGATTATGATGTGTCAATTGGGATTCATCAATTATAACTAATCTGCCACCCAGGTAGGGGATGCTGACGATCAAGGAGGCTCTGCCTGTGTGGAGGAAAGGGATTTATGAGATATCTTTGTACCTTTCCCTCAATTTTATTGCAAACTGAAACTGTTATAAAAACACAAAGTCAAAGAAAAATTTTATATGACTATTTTCTGTTCTGGACTGAACATAAGAGCCATACATTTCTTGTATATCCTCTTGTTTATTTCCTCCTTAAATATTTTCTCCTAGATGTTTCAATGTTCCTTAAACATATCTGAAATCCACTGTCTTCTATGCAAATATAGAACCCTTTTTAGTATTCTACAGAGACACTCATTCTGGGCACCCTGGAATTTTCTCTGACTCTCTACTCCATTATATCACTATTAGCAACTTTAACTTTAAAAAGCTTCTCGAATGTCCTGACCTCTTTGTTGTTGTTTTTTTCTTTTTTCTGAGAAATGGATCCATGTTGCAAAATTGTTTAAAAGTGAATATTTAATTAGAATAACAGTAATCATAAGAAATTGCATATTTTAAGACCGATAAATCTCAAAATTTGGGAAAAAATGACCTTAGTTTTTTTCTTGATATAATTTTATAACTTTTTTTTTCCTTTAATTTTTTGGTTGCATACTCATCAATCTCCTGTTCATATGGCAACAATCCATAATATTTTTTATAGAGAAAATAAAAACATAATTGTCTTTTCTCTAGTATGGTTTGATCATTTTGCTGTCAGTGGCAATTTTACTCGTTGTTTGGTCTTGATCCACGAGATATTGTCAGGTTAGACGGTTTGATGTACTAAGACATGCTCTAATACAATTGGAAACAAAACATGTGACCAAACACAGTTAGATTTGCCATTTGAAGTACTGCTGTAGATGAATGTCCTACAATTCAGAAACACTGATAAAACCTATTTCATTTGATTTACACCAAAAAAAAAAAGATAGGGATGGTATTTTTATAATTGTATATGATTTATTACCTAGTACAATATATTCCCTCTTTGACATCCCTTTTTGACTAAGTATGAATGAGAACACAATAGTCTGCTTATAATTTACTCTCATAATGATTCAGAAATGTCCTCAGGCTTGTTTTGAGCTCCACTTATTTCTCCTCCACTATCCACATACTTCCTGTGCTGAGTGCCAATGACCTTTATATTGTGATCAGACTTCTGACCTTACAGCTTCATATCTCAAAGCTGAGTAAGTTAACACAGAATTATTCCTGACAACTTTTCCTACAGCGGGATAGTTTTCTATAACTTATTTATTCAAGGACATTATTGCTACGCATAAATAGGCCCCATTTTTTCCTAAACTAAATATATGCCCAAAATATCTCTAGCTAGATTGGCAAATACATGTAGCCTCTCTAATACCATAGGATAAGAGCAAAAATGTGACATATTGGAAGGTAGAGGAGAAACATCCAGCAGCCTTAACCAGTGGTTAATGCATTTGAAAATATTGCAAAAGTATAAGACTACGAGAAGTCCTGCTGGAGTTCCTCCCAGGGCCTTGGCAGTGGCCTGTGTCAGTGAGGACCCTGATTCTCAAGCTTCTTTGCTTCAAGTTAAAGCTGCCTCTCCTGCAGCCACTCCTTGTATTGATTTAGACCTGTGATATTTCTGGCGTAGATAATTGTAGCAATTTCTTAACTATTCTTTGGCTTTTAAGACCTCTTCTCTCTAATTTATTCTCATTCAACAGTATCAGTAAATCTATCTTTTAAAACACCATTTTAGTCCAGTTGGAAGTGTAGCTGAGTAGATGAATGTGACCTCAAGAGAGATACCTAGGTAGAGTCACTTACACCCTGTTTGATTCTAAACAAAGCATTTATCTTCTTTAAGCCTTGGTTTTATTTTTTTATAAAATTAGGAACATAGTATTTCTTACCTTTTTTAGGGCTACCATGAAAATCAGATTAGATCTCACATGTAAAATAGCCAAAAAACAACACTTTTTGTTAATTATCATCAAGGCACAACCCTTCTTTTGAAGAGTGTAAATTCTCCTTGTTGTCTGATTAGCTTAGTATTCAAGGTCTTTCACTTGCCTTTTTTGGTCTCCTAAGTTGTGCTTATCCACATTCTCTGCAATAGTCACATTGACTGTTCCTATTACCCATCCACCAAATACAACTTTAAAGACTCCAAACTTTATGCCACTCTGTTGTTTTGTCAAATACACACTTCTTAATTTGGTGAAAAAATCTAAACGCCCTTTAAGACCCAATCCATATGTCATTTCTTGGTCATCACAGGCATAATTACTAGGTCAGGTCTATACTTTTATTCTAAATACTGCATCCATATTCTTATCATGTTGTTTAATAGTTAGATATTTTCCTGCTAACTCCCTTGATGAACTCTGAATACTTTGAGGGCAGGAAATGTGCCAGGCACAGTTATATTTTTAACCTAGCATAGTGTCTGGCATAGAAAAGGAGATCAATACATGTTGGTGGAATTAGATTCAATCCTAGTACTTCTTGCTCCTTTTGATTGTTTTCTAGCTCTCTTGATCATTCTTCTGTCGAGGTAGTGGTATGTTGCATTTCATGAAATATTTTCAGTATCATACAATTAAAAGTCAGTTTTATCCTCTTACACTTTGTAGTGATGAAGGAGTTTATCTTAATATTATTGTTTGTGCTATTCTTTATATTCATTTACTTAAAGTTAACTGAAACTTCAAATTCAATCTGGTGGAATCTCAGTAGGGACTACTAACAAGAAGAAAGAGCAAATGAGATATGTTTACTATTACATAGTTTTATCCTAAGATGACATGTTCTGAGTTGAATTTGACCTCTTTATTAAACATTGAATAAAATGGTTAATCCTCCCACCCTCCACCCTGGATTTAGGTTTAGAATGTGTATAAGAGGAATGAATTTTGAGTACAATAATTTATTATGCTTTTGATTGTGACAACATAGAAGAGATTTAGTAAAGGTATTGACAATCATATCAATCAAGCTAATTATATTTATAATGTATACATTTGTGTGAATGTTTTAATATATTAAGTTCAGTTAGTTTGCTGGTAATGAATACAAAGTCATGGGGTTACACAGGTAAGAGCTACTTTTTATTTTTGTGAATATAGGAGACTAAAAAATAATTTTATGACAAAGTAATGACAAGAATTTCAGATTCTTACAGTTTAGTAAACAGAATAGTTATCAACCATCAGGGTATGTTACAATTTGCATAAATGCACACTGTATCCAGCAGTTACAAGGTCATCATTGTGCCCACAACAAATAGGCCAATTTTGCCATTTACACTTGACGTATGCTCTCAGAGGTGTTGATTGTTCAAAATACCTGTTTGCCCAAGTCTATTAAGCCTAAAAACTACATTTTAATGGCCCCTTACATTTAAATCCTGTTTAATATGGCAAATGCTTGAGAGCTACTTACAAACACCATTAAATTTCATCACTAATTACTAATAACAGGAATGAAATTAGCACCTGTATGAGCTGCTTTAGATTTTGGATTGCCCTTAATAAACAGTTGAGAAAATCTTCTGTTGCTAAACATTTATGGGGCCATTTGCATTCAGATTTTCAATGAGCTGCTATGATTTATATTCTCATATAGTCATCTGAAAAAGCATAGGACTTGAAGACACTGTTCTTTTTTGAATTTGAAGCAGTGTATATAATATCTTACATTTTGAAATCAGTTTTCAGTGTGACATTAATCTGTCTCATATATAAGCGATTCTGTGTTTCAAAGGCTACTAAGATGAGAATGCTAGTGGAGTGAAAAGGACTTTTTGCAAAAAAAATAAGTCAGAAGTTTTTAGTTTAACATAAATAGAGGGCTCTATAGGTTTTAGTAATTCCTTAAAAAGCAAAAGCTCTTAAAGATGTGAAACCCTGGCTTCTCCAGCTGGTCCTTGTGGGCCTTTGACCCGTGCTGCTTCTGTAGGTATTGGGAGAGTTTTAAAGTAAAAATAAGGCAATTAAATTGGCAAAATGATTCAATGCTATCTACAACACCATTAAATAGCATCAGTAATTAGTAACAGAAATTATGGATTTGGGGATTTCTCACTTAGTGAGTGTGTACTCATCTTGCTGCCTCATTGAAAAGGTGTGAGAAAAATTATGTAAAAAGTAATGTGATAGAAATAATGTCATGGGACCTTCTCATTAGCCCAAGGTACTTAATTCTGGGATAATACACTATATCTTTGGTTACCTATTCAATGTTTACACTTAAATGTATAAAATGTTAATATTATCTTAAAGATTTTGGGCTAATTGAATTCTAGATACAGTGACTCTAATCATTCAAATTGTTGTCTTTGACTTAACACAGATTTATTTTTCTATTATTTTAAAGCACAGCAACAGATATTTTTTAAGTAAAGTTTCTAAGCTTAAAAAAAAATCTTACAAGATAACCAGAAGATGGCAGCATGGCAGCTGTTTAGAAATTTGATAGCTTGTAACTTTCATTATAGGAAAAAGTTTCTAGATTTGGTAAATAGTATCCAATTTCCAATCATCAAATTTTCTTAATATAAGAAATATAATTAAAAGAAAAAACTGTTTGTAAGATCTAAATAATAGCTCGACAAAAGCAGAATTACAAAGGAACAAAAAATAGGTTCTTCACTGCACATAATGTAGAAGATGAAAGAGAAATGGTAGTGGGAGAATGTCAAGGCTCTTAAAAATGTGCTTTCAGAACATTTTAAATAAGCTTGATGGAGCCCATTATGGGAGAGAAGAGACTCTTAAAATTCCAGACAGGATGAGTCCTGATACTGAAATAACCAATTAATTCCATCTAGGCCATTAGGAAAGAATTAAAGGTCATTATTATAATTGCACAGGTTCAAAACAAAGTCCTTAAATTTAATATCTTTAAAGTCTGTTTCAGCTTTTAAAAACAGACACCTATGATTCTATGATCTTATGAATCTTTTATAGACCAACTATGTACACAGTTTGCAAAGAACTCCAGTGTACCTTTTTTATTTTTAAAGGTGTAATCCCATAACACAAATTAACTAAAGATTTTTATAGACCCCCCCAAAAAATTAATCCTCAGCCAAATAGCTGCATATTTATAGTAATATGGTACATAATAAAATGAAAGTTCAAGAAAATATTTCCTATATTTCATGAAAAATACTGTAACAAGATTTTACTATAATCGAAATGTTGCGGGAAGCTCCCCAATGCATTTGTCAAAAATGCAACTCAGAAAATTCACCTATTACATTTTTCTGTTCCTTTTAAAAATTTATATGTATTAAATCCTCACTCTTCTCAAATACACCAGGACATATTCAAACTGAACTAGTTACCATGCTTGTTATGAGAGTAGTTTGAGTTTTCATATTTATTAGTATATTAGTGTAGATCTGTTTACTTATTCATTCAAAATTTATTTATTGCCTGCTATAATACCTGGAGTCATTCTAGACAATAAAATGCATTACACGTTTTGGATAGATCCATTAAACAGTGATAGCAGGAAAATATGAATTATAAACTGAATAGAAAGGCCAAATATTTTCTATAGTCATAATTAACAACAAAAAAAAATTATTCATATGTGTTGTTTAAGTCCCTGTCATTTTTCTTAGTTTGGTATAAAAGATGTAATAGTTAATTAAACTTATAATGTATTAAACTAGTATTGAGTTCACAGGATGAATACACACACACACACACACACACATATGTATAATCAAGCTTTTTCAAGTAATAAGTCATAGAATAACCATCAAAACATTGGAGATGAAGAGATAAAGCCACTAAAGAATCCATGAAAGAGATTATTTCTCCTCATTTCTTCCTGCAGTGGGCAGCAAAGCCTTAGTTAGGTTTTAAGGTTTCTTAAAGAAAGGGAAACAATGAACAGCAGAGCTAAACAACTGCTGAAGCAGTGGACAAGTGTTGTTCACAGTTAGAGCTCATAGGGAAGAGGTGTTTGAGGCAGAACAACAAATTTAATGATGGATGATGATAATTATGATAAAAATTTTATAAAATGTTTCACCTTTTCTCTAATTTAAAAAAGTGTCCAATACAGTAAATCATAAAGATAGTTATTTTTTTCTAGTCGAGCAACCTGAGACACAGTTGATTTAAATCTAAGGACAGAATGCTAATGAACAGGGTTCTGAGCCAGATACCCTGACTCTGTATTAAAGTTAGAGGAAAAGTGGGAACAGATCAGAGAGAGGTTCAGCCTAGGAAAATCTTTGACCTTTTGGAGATAAGAAATCATTTGTATTCTTTTAGATATTCCACAAATATAGAAACAATATCTATTCAAGTGCTCAAACTCGATACTTGAAGGCAAGAATAGAATTGAAGCTCATCCAGGGAATTTATACTGTAAGAGAGATTTCAGTAGACAGAGTGGATCATTCACCTTAATTCGATTCCCACTTGTCTTGGTGAATTCCAACTTGAATTAAAAGGTTTTAACCCACAAGTAAGATGCTGATTATTTTCCCCCCTCAGTAGAGGGTCTTGGCCTTATGAACAGAAAAACCATGCAGGACGGAATATTTTGGAGCAAACAATTTATTTTGGGAGTCTATTTATACCCCATAAACTTTACTTTGTATGATATCCAGTGCACTCTCCCTATTTAGGTAGATATGCACTAAAAACCTCATTAGGTGGCTATAAAAAAAATGGAAACTTGTCTATAGGCTTCGTCATTCTGCTCTGAGTCTAACCTTGATTTTGTCTCAGAGCTTTCTCCACCATGGATTGGGGCTTGTTCCTGAAGTGTTCTAATACACAATTTCTTTTTAGAATATACAGTGCCATAAAAACATAAGTAATGATACAAAATAACATACATTAAATGCAAAATGCATATAAAGGTAAAGAATATTATAGCAGCCAGCCAGCTAGCCAGAAAATATTGCTTAAGGACCTACTATGTGGTAGGTACTATCCTAGGCAATGGAAGATAGCAATAAACTCAGTGAAAGAATTTGAATCAGTTTTTGAGAGCATTAGAGAAACACTGAAGACTTTTCAGTAAAGTCATGACTAAAGCAGAGGGTTTGGTTGTTTCTACTCTACATTTAATTTTCACTTCAGATGAAGAATATGAAAAAGTTCAGTGGTTGATTAAACACCTCAGTCCTTATTGTACATCAGCCTCAGGTGAACAAAATAATACTTCTTTAAAATTGGGCCAAATTTGGCCCAATTTTAAAATGTTATAAAGCACACGGAGCCCACACAGTGGCTATTTGGTCTCATTATCTCTCTCACTTAACGAAATGTGTGTGTTTTTTTTTATTTTTCCTATTGTATTAAGTTAATACTATATTTTGTGTCTATGGAGTTAAAATAAAATGTTACTGCTCCTTACTGAAAAAGCTAGTTTTTTTTTTAATCTTATTCTTTTCATGGAATGTCTTTTAGTAATAGAAAATATTACCAGGTACTGCTCTTCTATACATTGATGTGCAGAAAAGTATAAAAGGGAAAAACACATTTTTAGAAAAATTATAACTTAATGGGTTTTTTTGTACTTTGTTATGAATATCTGCTAATTCTAAGAAAAAGTTACATACATTGTTCAGATTTAAGTTTTTCTGCTTTTTTGGATCTCCTTTGGAGCTTTCTCAGGTCTTTGCTTTGACCTTTTGTGATATAATTCTTTTTATCCTCTTTTATATATGTTACTAAGTGTCCCAAATCCCTTTTACCTGATTTTTTTTTTTTCAGTCTCCCTTCTCGAATCTCCCCCCACCCCACCGGAATCTTATTTAAATCTCTCATTTCTTTACAACGTTTTTAGGAAAGAAAATGTTAAGTAAACTGTGACAAAAGAAAATTGACAGAGAAAACCAAATATACGGTTAATTAAATTTTGGACAATAAAGGAGTTGGCTATTTCTAACTTAGTTGAAATAATTTCTAGATCTTTACTTTTATTCATAAATCCTTATTTATCATCATCTTTAGACATTTACCAATAATATAGGAAAGTCACACTATACTAAGTTCCAACTAAGTGCACCCTAAACTGTTAGTCATTATGTATCAATGGCCCTTTTAAATCTCAAGCAAATTTGGACTTTCACCTGGAAGGTAACAAATACACATTTTAAATTTGCTCATGTAGTATTCTCTACCACCTAGTCACTTCCTACTGCTAGTGTCATCATTATACAGTAGTATTTGTGCTTTTTTTTGAAATGAAATATTTTATAAAATAAAATATTTTTATGAAACATGGAGAAAACAGAAAATAAATTTGTGATTAAAAGCACAAAGTTAATAAAATTAATATTTAAATGGGAATCTAGAACTGCTGCCCCACTGCAAGTGATTTCAAAATGCATACACCTCCTTTCGTTAATCCCGGCTAGGGATTCTCCACTTTGTTTCTGCACCTTTGACTTTCTAGTGTGCTTCTCACATTCTCTTCCAGAGATGTAAAGTTCATGTTACAAAATTTTCATTGTATGGTAGTTTATTTCATCCCTCCTGCCAATGTGACCTCATCTAATTATATACAAATCTAATGATGGCAAAACTCTTCAGGTTCTTGATATTCTGTCAGTGATGCTAACCACTCTTCAACCAAGAATATAAACATCAAACATGCAAATGTGTCAATCACCATCAAATTAATTTTAACTTACATAATAATGGGTTAGAATAAATATATAAAATGCAAATTATATAAACTGTTTTTCTAGACCTTGTTAATCTATGCAGGTAGATATATTGCAATCACCTCATATCTTTTTTTCTCCCAGTACATGGTATGTTGTAGTAATCAGTGAATACTTGAATTTGATGAAATAATAAAATAGACATGAGGTTTGGGTATAGGTGAATGTAATGATGATAATAGAAAACACAGGCTTAACAATTAGTTTGGTTCACACTATCGATTATGAAATATGGAGGGGTAGTATAGTCTCATCAATTTGGAGGGAAAAAAAACTAGAATAGTGAGTAATTATAAAATGCAGGAAAAAGGTGCCATTGGAATAATTTGGTAGCTACAAAGAAAGTTTTGAAATGTGTTGGCTTCATTTACAAAATTACCTATGTAAATCTCTGTTATATGGATTTAAAAGTTTTCGAGATAATTTTAGATCAGCAGAAATGTTGGAAGGAATGGTACAGAGTTTTTATACCCATTATCTAGCTTCCCCTAATGTTAACACGTGAAGTAGTCATAATAATTTTTTTTGTACAATTAAACAATTAACATTGATACAATAGTATTAAGTAATCCATAATTCTTATTGAAATTTCACCACTTTCTCCATAAATATCTTTTTCCTGTTTTGGGATTTAAAGTAGGATACCAGATTGTATTTAGTTGCTATTTCCTTGGTTTCTACTAACCTATGACCGTCGCTAGGTCTTCCCCTGTCGTCCATGACCTTAAAACGTTTAATCACAGTGCTCAGTTACTTTGTAGAAGGCCTCTTGATTTTTGTGATGTTGTGCATGATTAGATTGGGATTATGCATTTTTAGCAATGCCACAGAAGTAATATTGTGTCCTTCTCAGTGAATCATATCAGGGGGTATATGATATTTTTTATTTCTCAGGATGTACTTGAGTAAGGTAGCATGTGCTAGGTCTTTCCACTATAAATTTACTATTTTCCCTTTTGTAACTAATAAATATATTGAGAAAGCTACTTTGAGATTATGTGAATATCCTGCTTTACCCAATTATTTTAGCATCTATTATTAAATTTGCCTACAATAATTTTTACTGTGGTGTTCACCTAATGGCGATTTTGTATTCTTCGTGTTATTTTTTATTTATTATTATATAATGAGCTTTTTGTTTCTTAAATACCAGTTGCCATTAATATTAAACAGAAACAACAAAATAGGCAATTTCTTACTTTTTGTTTATTAATTAGGACATTTTTTACATTTCTTATAAAGACTCTAGCTATATTAGACTAGAGTCCCTACTCCAAAAAATGTTTTTAGCTAAATTTTGCTGGTGAAAGTTACATTCACTCAGACCCTACCCACACCAAACCTGCCCATACCATTTTGAAATTTTCTTCAGGTTTTAAACTAACACAGTTCCATTAAAGAACAAATCTTTTAAATTGCTTTGATGAGTCAGTGTAATCTCGTTATGTTATCGATCTACTAATTAACAATTATTAAAATAAGAAGTGTGATGATGATTTAATGATGATAAAGTGTCTGACTTGAGAGCTCCTTTTTTGAAAGTTTACCATATATTTGGAAGGAAATTTGTAAAATATGGACAAAGGAAACAGTACAGTGATTTGTAATTCTATGATGTGAGATTAGATTTTTAAAATGGATTTTTCCTTAAATATAAATTGTTGATTTTATAGGGGAAAGTTTCTTAACACCAGCTAACTCAAAAAAAGCTTGCATGCTTAAATAAAAGTTATGTCACTAAATTTTCCCCCCGATATACACTGTAAAATATACACAGTATATTCTGTAAATTCTAAATATTTCTCTGATATGAATGCTTCAGAGTTGGCAAGAATATTTTCTAGATGTTAGCTTTTTTCTCCTCTGTAGAGCTATATCTAGAATATGATCCTTAAAACTAAATGCATAATATGTAAAAGGATAATAAGAAATTTTACTTTTAGATATATGAACAGTAAAAATGGCTTTGGTCATCTCATAGGAAACCTTTTGCACTCTTTCAAGCTTTCTGTGGATCTGTCTGATGGCATTAATGCAAATTACATTGTCTTATTTTGTGACTTCTGCAGTTATTCAGCATTATCACAAACTCACGAAGAATGTTTTTACCCAACTATTTAAAATCACTAATGGATTTGCAGCTAACCTCTGGCTTCAGTCGCGGTCAGTTGCCTTCAGTATCAATTGTGTATGCATTGAGCTGATAAGTACCGTGGTTCATTTTACCCTTGAGAGAACCAAGTTTAAGGAAAACAGAAAACAGAAAAAAAAAAAAAAAAATCAGACACTTACCTTAGCTTGAGTTGAAGGTAATAAAAAAATCACTTGATTTCTTCCCAATTCTTGGCAAGATCAATGAAACAAGGCTTTGGAGGAGTGGAGGGAGAGAAGAAGGCCCCATGACAGAAGGTGGAGGAGAAACAAGGGGTGTCAGCTTGCTTGTGTTCTTTGTTATAGTTTCCTTGGATTCCTTCAAACTATATTCCATTCCGTATTATCAGTTTGGTAAGAATATAATTAAAATGTACATCTTAGTTTAATCTTGGATTTCTTTGTACATAAGGGGCTATTCCTCAATATTCCCAGTATCACTGTTTCACATTACATTTTAATTTGTTAGTTCATCAGGAAGAACAGTGTACCCTAGCATATAAGGGATTACTCGTCATGACTCAATGGGCTAACAAAGCTTTTGATGAAAGGGGAAGTCTAATGAAAAGAAAGATTCTACTTCTTCTAGGTCAAATTATTAACTCAGATATTTCATGCAAGAGGGAAATTGGCAATGTATTTTCTTATTGCACTATATAATATGCTTACTTAAAAAAAAAAACCTTATAAAAGATACATAAAATGAGTATCTCCTATAATGAGCAAGAAAATATCATTTGAGAGTATAATATATACACAGAATCTAAAACAATGGCACTTTAAAAATAACCCTTAAGAATGATCATGACACGAAAGATAGCTGTAAATATTATCCTTTATTTTATTATTTAAAAAGAATGACAATTATTTCTGATAACCTGGTAAGAATTTAAACAAAATGTTCAAATATATTACAAAGGTATAATAATAAGTTCCATGATAATTTGGTTATTTACCTTTAAGTACTTAAATTTTATGACTTTCTATTTTGTCAACTCAGACATCTTGAACCAAACACGATGTAAGTCAGTTGAAGATATTTATAATTTACTTACCAAAAGAATAATATTAAACTCCAAGGAAGCATATATATCAACCACAAAATAATAACATTTGCTTTCATTTTGAGGATTTACTGATTATTCAACATGTTGAGTATTCAACATTTAATGTCAATACTTCAAAATGAGAATTATATGTTAAACAATGGAGTTTTATAGTGATAATTCTGAAGACCTGATAGAATAGTACAATTAATGAGGTAAAACTCCTGAGTCAATCTTTTGTGTCCTTATTTTACCTTCCCATGAATAACTAAAAGCCATTTATGCTCATTGCAGAAATTCCTCTCCAAAGACATCGTGTACTGTAAGGGGAGTTCAGCAGTTAAGGGTCCAGTTTTAGGTCAGCTGCTAATTATCTGTGTAAGCCTGAGCAAGTTTCCTAACTTCTTTCAACTTACATTATGGCATATGCTAAATGAGAGTTGTAGAAAATATTTTTTTTATTTCTCTCAATTAATAAACTTGCAACTTACCTCAATTTTGAAAGGTTCATGTTTTTCCACAATTTTTTGAAATGCAAATGTGCTTCATCAATCAGTGGGTCTGAAGGGATTAGTAATTTTTGGAAAGCTTAATCGTATCTGCTTCTTAAATTATAACTTTAACAATGACTTCAAAATATATTGTAATAATTGTTTCAAAATATATTGTAATGGCATATATATATATATATATATATATATATATGTATGTATGTATGTATGTACATGCTATGACATCAAGCATGTGTTCACTGAGAAACTACCATGGTTATTTGTGTGTACACACACACTCTAGGAAATATTTCTGGAGAAAGATATCTAAGTAGAGATCTGAAAAAGAGTAGAAGTTAGCCAATAGATAATAGGAGAAAGTAAGACCTTAGGAAAATGGAGTATGTAAAAACCTATCAAATAGAAGAAATAGTCCTTTTGAGAAATTTTAAATGTTCATTAAGAATAAACTTCAACTTCAAAAGTTTTAACCTAGTTCAGGGAAAGGAAACTAACATTTGTTGAGTGCATACTATGTTTCATGCAGAGTGTTTGATCTTTAGACTTGTTATGTTAGTTGATATGTTACATGTCCCCATATAGCTACTTCTTCATAGTACCTTACATAACCCTTCATTTAGGCAACTGTTTAATATTGGTCCATTAGAGCTAATTAATTTTCTTCTTCCAACCTCACCATTGTATTTTATTGATGAATCACAGTTAACCATTACTCCTGCCCTTGGAATATCCTCTTTGTCCAGGCTTTTCTAACATCTTTCTTCTGATAATCAGATGATATTTAGACAGCGGCTCATGTACAAAACCCTTTTGGTTAATTGTGTTGAAGAATGTGATTTTTTTTCCCCCAATAGTACTTTTTCTCTTTTCAGACACTTAATTTATGCATTTTAATTATTATAATAAATTTTACAAGGAACAGTAAGATCATTCTTTAAAATTAGTTAAAATATTGACATTATATATTTATATTCAGGAGATATATTTATTCTTTGAAAACTATACCTTTAGTTATGTGTATACACACATATATGTGTGCAAATTTGTGTATGTACTGGGGATAAATTAGAGGAAAGTGCTACCAGACATTTGTGGAATTTTTTTCTCTTCTCAAATAAGAGTTCTAAATTTAAAATTAAAAAAAAAAAAACTATTTCGATCATCTCATTTTATAGAAGAATATCTGAAACCCAAAGTTAAGAATGTATCTAGTTTTCCTACTTTCAGTTCCAGTGCCTTTATTATAATACAAGTTGCTATCATAGCATATCTCTTTCAAAAAGTAAACCTGTATATAGCAAAGTATGAATTTATAAAACTACTCTTCAGTGGTGCCCAGACTATCTTCACATGTTGCTCGCTTTAAAATATAATTTTAAAGGATAACTAGAAACTTGATTCTCCAAATTTATGCCTTTCAACCCAGACCATAGGAAAAAATCTGTCTGACTATTTTGAAGATGTGTGCATAAAATTAGCTGGCTATTATCTAGTTAACAAATAAGCTCTGCTGTCTGGTGTGCTATGAAGCAGAAGTGAGTGGTTGTTAGAAAGAAGATATAAATGGTGCTTTGCAAGGTTATATTGATCTTTCTTTTTGTTTTCAATTTAAGGTTTTGGAAAAAGTAATTTTAAAGATAAGGAAAAGTCTAGTGAAAGTCACCATCTCTATTCTAACATGTTATGGCTGATTAGGTTATTAAGCTAGCATGTTCAGTTTTCTGTTGTAAGGTAAAAGAGAGTAGACTATGGATATGCAGAAAGAGCAACTGTTAATTATTTTATGAAACATAGTTAACATTCATTTATTCAACAAATGTTGTCTGAGTGTCTATTATGTGCCAGGCATTGTGCTAGGTTTTAGAAAAGAGAAATCAAGAAGGAAAGTCTCTTCTGTTTAGCAACTGATGAGTATTTTGGAAGAGATACACCTTTGAAGCAGCAATCGCAGTGCAGGGTTATAAGACAGGAATGCAAAACATATAAGAGATACACATAATGAGGGCATATGACTAAGCTCAGGAAGAAGATGGAAAGGGAGATAGTATGAGCTGAGCGCTGAAAGACAGCCCAAGTAGGAACTTAGCCAAGAGAAGAACAGCAAAAGAGAATTTAAGGAACAAAGAACAGAATAAGAAAAACATGAGGAAAAAGGAACAGAGTACGACAAACACAAAAGTGAAAGAGAACATAGCATATTCAGGGAACAGCAGGTGTTTGTTTTTTCTTGAGCGGAAAAGTGATATGGATGAATGATGGAAGATGAGACTTCTGAGCAAGTCGGGAGCAACTTGCTTCACAAATGCCAAAACCCAGAAATTAGAAATATAAATGTAAGTATAATATAAATATAATAAATATATATTGTCCTAGGTAATGGGAAACTCTTTTCAGAGGTTATCGAGAGAATTATATAAATAGAATTCACCTTTTGGATAATCTCCCAATAATAGAATGGAAGATGGATTGGATGAGGATAGGATAGAAGAGAGGGAGATCAATTAGAAAATTCCAGCTTCTAGGTGCTGTGCGAACCTCTCATGTATTGCTCTTCTTGCCAAAAGAAAGTTTTGTTATAAAACTGTGTATATTCAAAAATGAGCAAATTCTTAGATTGTAATTCTAATTATTTTAGCCTACAATGAAGAAAATGAGTTGAAACAGGTTAACCGACTTGCTGAAAGCCAAAGAATTTCCTTAAACACTGAAATTTAGGACCCTGATCTCCTTTCTCAAGAAATATGGATTAAAATTCACAAGGAACCAGCCATTCAACTTCAAGGAAATATTTTAACTACAGTATTAATAATGATATGTCTGTGTTAGCAGCACCATAAAAAAAGTGATCTTCACAGGCGGAAAAAAAAGAAACCTGGTTAAAATTAAAAAGACAAAGGAAAATGAGATCCGATTATTAAAGTAATCAGTTGATGAACCAATGGGGTGACAGATCCATAAATACCAGTTACTGACTGATGATAATGGAATATTCAAACCTCTAAATTGGTGCTCAGTCCAGCTCCCAGAAATAACATGGGACCTGTCTTCCTGCAAGATGCTAATGCTACATTCAGAATAATGATGTGCAAACCCAGCATTACAGCAGTGCTGTTGTCCCACGTGCATTCTACTATTATTTTGTTTTCTGTTGCTCTAAATTCTGAATTTTTGAAGATCAGGAACTTATGAACTTGTATCATGAAAAGGACAGGGAAAGATTGTTATAAATAACCCTTCTTGAGATTTGCCAGACTCACAATGTGTTCACAAAACTTGAATAAAATAAATATGTTAAGGATATGACACACTGTAGAGATAAGAATTTATGTATATTCTTTTTTTAATATCCCCCTTGAGGCTTCTTTCAGGTACTTAAATCACAGTTAAAAGCATAATTTGGCACTCAGGTTGTTACTGGCTCCTTCAAACTAAGGATTTCAGTGCCTGGTAAACAAAAGTACACTTTACAGGTACACATATTTATTCCGATAGCCTTAATTGACTGTCGAACTTTATACTATTCACTATGAGATAATTTAGATAATCACCATCCCCAGTGAAGGTGAGAGATTTGTTCAAGAACACAGATTAATAAATGGGAGATCTGGTGCCCAAATCCTACTACCCTGACCCCAAGTCATCCCTGTATCCACTGTGCCAAAAAGAATTTGCACCTTTGCCAATACAGTATTGCTTGTTATGAAGTAATTCTTAAAATGCATATGTGTATCAAAATTCTCCCAGCCCCAAAGATTCTAAACTTAGAAATATTGAATTTTAGATAACATTTAGTCCTGTAGGGAGGTGAAATGAAAGTCAGTCTTCAAGCATTTCAGTGGTCACAGTGGGCCAAGTAGCACATGATGATTCAAGGTTGCTAGCTGTGGGGTGCACTGTGGCTTGGTAGTCCTGACACCTGATGTACATAGTGTTGCCAACACAAGTCATTTAGAGCACTGTGGCCTAAGAATAATGCATAGGCAGAGTAATTACCCACTTACCTGGGTGGGTCCAACCCATTTCTCCTATTTGCAGAATAGGTAGAATAGGAAATTAACATTGCTTTGCTGGAATAAAACATCACTTTTATTTGTAAAGGAAATACAATGGTCATGGCAGAAAATACAGAAAAACATATAGAAGAAAATCACCACTCAGAGTTAACCACCAAGAGCATTTTCATTTATTTTCTTCCATGATTTTCTCTTTTGATATTACATCAAAAGGACTTTATAAATGTCTGTTCACAAGTTTATAGAAAGAATTGAATGGTGGAATGTTCCAGGAATGCTAGTGACAGTTTTGCTTTAGCAGGATGAATTGACATTCATGATTGTGTACCATTTATAATTCTTTATTTCTGAAAATATGAATTTGCTAAACTTCTACTTGGTGATCATGGTACAACAAGGTCAAATCTATTCTATTACAATAAAACAGTGTATGTATCTTATAGTAAAGGGGATAGAATGAAGTATGGGATAATTTTAGTCTTTATATTTTATGTCATGAGATTCTTTGTGATACTTCTATTAGGGAATAAAGAAAGACTATTCCTTGATCTTCCAAAGGAGAAAGGCAAGTTGTATTTAGATATCAGCATTGTCAATTATTTTATGTAAAAGAGAAGCAGACCAGTTCAAGAGTGAATCAGTTGCCAGGTTGTATTCACAGATTATAATGTGGACAATCTCTCTCTCCCTGTCCTTCCTGAGATGGTGGAGGACTCTGCCAAAAAACAAACAAACAAACAAACAAATAAACACTCTGACTCATGTTTATTTATAGTTCTGAGTGTTTTACTAACTTATAAAAAGAGGTTATTTATATTGAGGAGAGGAAGAGGAAAAGGAGGTCGGCAGAATTACAGAAATTCCTAATTTGGGGTGTTAATTTAGTTTTATTCAATAGAATCCTATTGTATCCTGATCTTTTCATCTAAAACTGAAATACACTTAATAGCCCCACACCCTTAAATTGGTCTTTGAAAACATGGTTACAAATAAAAGCACAGTATTTCTTTATTTGTGAAGCAACTGAATTTCTCTAATCTGTTATAAGACATTTATCTTGTTTCCTTTTTGTGGGGAGAGGCTAGTATAAATAGTAGTGAAATGGATTATCATGGTACATAAATGTTTATCAGCATCTGTTTGATATGTCATTTTGAGTGAATCCCAGAAGTGAATTAACTGGGTGAAAGGGAGCAAATATTTTTAAGACTGTGATACATGCTGGCAAATTGCTTTCCAATTTATACTACCACCAGTAATGAGTGAAGATGGCAATTTCATCACACCTGTTCATTACTGTCAGAACAAAATAACACAAAAGGCTTGCTTTATTAAAACAGCATTATTTCCTTTTTGTAAACAAATACCTTCAAAGACAGACATAGGCCAAGCTGTTCTCAGTAATTAAAATCTTGGTGATAATCTCTTTCTTCAGGTCAGGAGAGGATCGCTTTGAAATCCTTTTGAGAGTAGATTTGGAGGGTCAGGAAAGGGAAGCCGTGCCCACTAATAAACAACCCTTTGAAACTTGGGAACATCAAGAGAGCTTCAGTTATCCAAGAAGTCCATGAAAGAGACAGATGAATATTAAATGGAAATGAGAGGACACTGGAGATAAAAATCACCTCTGTCACATGGCTGTGTAGCGCTGTGCTAGACTTTGGAAATTACCAATTATAGTAGTGTTCTAGGTCTGGTATAACAGAGTACCACAGACTGAGGACTTAAACAACAGAAAATAAAAAGTTTCTCGTGATTCCGGAGGTTCGATGACCAAGATCCTGGTGTCCACAGGGTTAGTTTCTTCTGAGAGCCTCTCTCCTTAGCTTGTAGATGGCCATCTTCTCTTCGAGTCTTCACATGGTCTTTCTTCTACATGTCCCTGTGTTCTAATTTATTCTTATAAGAATGCCAGTCACAGTGGATCAGGGCCCACCCTAATGACCTTATTTTAACCTAATTACCTTTTTAAAGACATTTTTTCCAATATGGTCACATCGCGAGGTACTAGGAACTATAATTTCAACATATGCATTTTGAGGAAACAGAATTCATCCCATAACATTAATAGATTAAAATTTACTTTCTCCTTAAAACATAATGTGAAGTACACTATTCATGATGCTTATCTATTTGTTCAGCAATTATTGTGGAATCATTATTGTCCTTTATGAGACAAAAGTATGCTGCACACCATGATTATTCTGAATTTCTTTTGAATCTTTATGTTCACAGGCACATCTGGTTTTATAACAAGTGGATACAAAAAATAGATTTTAATAGCTGCATCTGATCTCTTAAGTTCAGTTTGCATACTATATATAGCATCCTTCATTCAAATACAGCATAATATTGAACTTGCTCCTGAAATTGGGTCATACATCAGTAGGGAGATGAAAATGAAGTGAAAGTTTTCTCCAAGATAGATTAAAGAAGTAAGTCACTTTAAAGACTTAGCATAAGGTGATGTAGAGTAACTCTGCCACTAACCTTATGATCTCCTGACAGCTTTGACAGGGGAAAATGATGTAGCCTGGAGAAAGACTTCTATGATAAGCTCAATGGCTTATGCTTACAAACCTGACATATGTGACAGTTCCATTTCAGTTAAGAAATGGATACATCCAATTTTGGCCATTAAAGATATAAAATCATTCTGTATTTCTCAATATGAATAAGATATAGAAAATAAATTTTAAATGCAACTTCTAAATACATGCACTGACATGTATAAATTAACAGTTATTTACCTGGTATTTTTAAAGAAATAGAGATAAGGAATAATGTAAACTATTGACTTTGATGTATCTGAAGATGATACAGATATACTGCATAATCACTTACTGGACACTAATAATTAAGGTGGGAGAAAAATTCTTGACCAATTCTAAAGCATTCACATTGGTCATAAGGGGAATAAAATTGTGATACTCATTTAATTTATTCTAAAGTAAAATACTGATTTGACAATGGTGAAATGATTGTTGACTTAGATCTACTTTTGTAATAACATGTCTTGTTGTACTCTGAGCATGGGAAAGATCTGTAAGACCCCTGCCATTGTATTGATATGCATACATGATAGTTTCCAGTTTTTTTCTAGATATGATCCTCTCTTTTGATTCACAGCAGTGATTCAAACAACACTCTCTAGTCCTTTTTCTCCTCCTTTTCCCAACACATTGTTTTTAGTCATAGAAATCAATTTGTAATTAATGAATGGATTTAAAGAATTAATTTTTCTCCACATTTTGTGGACTTTTTCAGAAAAGATTCTTACAGGCAATCAACAAATTGAAACATGGAGTGTTTTGCAGTCACTTAATATAACTAAGTTATTTCAAATAGGATAATGTCTGGCTTTCAACTTAGTACTCTTTAAAAGAATAAAACTTAAAAAAAAGATAATTGACTAAACTATTCTCTGATGTTAAAAACGTTTAAGAAAAGGAGTGGGATTACAATTCACTCTAGGGTTCAGGTTTGTGTAGTGTAAAAACCTTGGTAACTAGTATCTGTTCAACCTGGGTTTAATACATAGCTATATTAAATATTAGATGGACAATGTTTAAGTAGGTTACTAGTAACTAAAATATTCTCTTGCAGGACCCTTGACCAAGGTTAGTTCTCTTCTTCCTAGAAGAGTCACTCTATGTAAATGATGTGATCTCATAATTTGGGAAGGTTTGTGAAGAGCTGAGGTAGGAGGATCCCACCTCCTGTGCTGGATCAGACAGGATTTCTCGACCTTAGCACATAAATGATATTTTGGGCTAGTTAATTCTTCCTTGGGCTTGTCGGGGGCTGTCATGTGAATTGTAGGATGTTTATCAGCATCCCCGGCCCCCTACCAACTAAATACCAGTTGTACCTCACCCCCGGTTGTTACAACCAAAAATGTCTGCAGAAATTGCTAAATAGCTCTATCAGTGTGTATGTGTGTGTGTGAGGTGGTGGGAGTGGGGGTGGGAGGGGGTCCAGGCCAGGTGAGAATCTAAGAGAGAGTGAGGAATTAGCCCTGGTAGAAGATTCTTTAGTTAAAACAATGAGATGATGTGGACAGATCACCACCTCCCTCCACCACTGGTTTAACATTTAGAACTTTCCATATTGAGGCTATATAGTTTTATCGTTTTCTTTTCTTTTTATTTTCTTTGTTATTGGTGTTATTTATTATTTATATAATAATAATAGTGATAATAATTTGTTCATTTTATCATCTTCTTTTCTTTCTAATTCTAGCTTGTACTTACTTCATTTAAACCAATTTTAAAGATAAATATATCTCCTCCTTCCTTTCTTCTTGCAACTTTTCTCATTGTAAATAAGTATGTTCCTATCAGAAAAATCAGAGTAAGCAAGCTAAATCCTATGTTTAAAGCCCTGACCATTCGTAGTGGCTAAAGAAATTGATCTTTTAGAAGCTGAGGATTTTCTGTTTATCTGTAAGTCCAACTCTGACTTCACTGATACCATGTCTTTCTGTGATAAATTCATCGTAACCTGGCAGTAATGCTGACTTTCCAGAGTTCTGTACTTACTCTTCATTTCACACTTCTACTCCCATGGATATTAGACAGTTAGGTTCTTGCTCAACCAGTGGAAAACTTCAAATAACTGCCTGTCTTTTAAGGAGATTTTTGTTGTTCTTCCTTTAGTCATGCTAGCTAAAAGCAAAACATAGAACATAGAATTATAGTTTTTAAATACCATCTAAAATGCCTCATTCCAAATAAATAAATAAATAAATATTTTAAAAACCCTGCCACTTTTACATTGATTTCTCTGATGATTCTTTCATGAATAAAGTTGTCATCCATACTTGTGTTTCTCAATTATTCTGCACATAATTGTAGTTGTGTGAATATAAATATAAGAACTATGAACTAAGGTTTCCATACTGAGAGGTGAATAGTTGAGTAGAATTATCAGATATTTTTAAAATGTCCAAATTATTTAATATTATGTTTAAGAGTTTTCAATAGCCTGCGTTTATTGCGCACTCACTATGTCCCAGGAAGTGTTTTAAGCAATTTATTTGTATTAACTCTATCTTTATAACAACTTCATTGTCAGTGAAAACCTGAGGCTCAGAGAGTGTTATGAAAATAGTCTGAAGACCTTGTTGGCTAGTAATCCAGGGACCAACATTGAAATCCAGGAAGTATGAAATTCTAGTTTTGGCCATAAAATGAACAATTCGACCTAAATTTATGAGCGTGTGTGTGCATGTGTGCACATGCTCTTCTGCAAACATGTCTGTTCCACTTGAATAATGGCTGAGGGAATATTCTAGGCCAGCCAAGGGCTTGGTTTTCTCTCATTACCTAGAAACTCTCAAGGCATGTTTGTATAATAATGGAAATCTCCTAATTCACAGTTTGAGTCACTTTATTTGATTATCCACTTAAGTGACTTCTAGAGCTAAAATTCTTTGAGTTTGAGAACTTTAAATATGGAAGAAACATTTATTTCTATTTTATGGATGCTTTCTATCACTCATAGTATAACTTCTGTTCCTATATACTGGTAGAAATCACGAAAGATGTTATTTCTTCTCATTTTCCCTAACATCTGAAAATTTCAGTTAGATAAACTGACAAAAAGTATGAACAAAGTGAGTAGTTCTTTCATCTACTCTTAATTGAAGTTTTTGTAATTAATATTATCACATTTGCAATGAGAGTTCTTAGATTTAGATCTCAGCTTTTATGTAGGTAGATCTCTGAACATATTGGGAAATGTGGCACTGCATCTAATGGAATAATAAAACAAAGAAATAATAGAAATATTGGGCTTTAGAACAGTAATACATGCTACTTTTTCCTCTTGATTTTTAAAGTACTGAAGTTTATTTGAACATATTTATATCTATTATCTGCACATATGTTTCAATTTCTCTGCCTGAAAATTTGAAACATTACCGTGAATATGATTTTCTGTTAACTTTTATTGGTGCTTCACTGCCACTTTTTAATGAACAAATATTATAAGGCTTTTATTATCATAAACTCTACTTAACCTGCTTCTTCACCTTCCTGTTTTGAACCTATTATTAATGTAACATTTTGAAAAGTGATATCTGAGTTTTTGCCTAAAACTGACCTTTACATATCAGTAACCGAATCTGTTTCTATATTTATTTCTGGGGATAGAGTTTCTTTGGAGGTTCAGATTGAGAAGTATATTAGAATATTTTCTCTTGTTCTTTTTTTCTTAATGAACTTTAGCAAAAAAGACAAAAGATAGGACACCTTTTTGAAGTTAATGGGCAGATACATATTATGAACAATGGTTGAGTTTTCAACTATATTTCTTTCTTAATTTTATATTGGTATTTCTCAGTTATACTAAGTATATTAATAAGAATATATGTATATATTTTTTCATTAGGTTTCTGTCCTGAGACCACAGCAGGATGTGCCTTGGACAAAGGTATGTACATTTTAAATATATTTCAAATTTTCTCCATGACTAAAGTGTAAAAATATTATGGTAATATGTACAGCACTGTTAGGTGTTTAGATATATGGAATTATAGTACATGTTCATGTATATAATATATACTCTTAAATCTGGTAAAATATGATACTAATGAGAAAACATCAATATCGAAATTTGATTTTCAAATACATATCATTGCCCGAGCAAGAGAGCCTTAATCCACACCACTTGTATTCAAAGAACAGTTATCACTAATGCCTTTGAAAGTAAAACAATGGGACCACTTGTTCAAAGGTTGATGGGAGGTGTTTATCATAGTCTTTAATGACTCAGATGAATACATTATCAAAATAGAATACATATGAATTAAATTATCAGTCAAGAACTACTGAGAAGTGTCTATGTTTTGGGGAAACAAATAGTGAAATTAGTTTAAAGTTATAAATCAATTTGAAAAGAGAAAGCAAACCAAAAAATAAACACGCACAGTTCAGTAAAAATTATATGAATGCACTACGTGAAAGATAAGGGAGACTGCGCAAGGCTAATACAAAGATGCCTATAATTTCAAAATGAAATGCTATTGTAAAAAAAAAAAAGTGTGAACAAAAGTTATTATAAAGATCATGAATTGCAGGAACATTGAATCCTAAGAGGGAGCTGAAAAGAAAATGTATATTATGAATGAAAAGTACATAGTGGGAACTGAGTAAAGACCAAAGGAACTAAGAGTCTTAAGGACTGTAGTGGAGAAAAATAAAGACTGATAAAATGAATTTCACATGTAGAAACTATAAAAATTAGTCCTCTTCTATAGAGGAAGTAGCAAGAAAAAAAATTGCTTAAATGAACACATAAAGAATTTAAGTGAACTGTAGTGTAAAGGTATTGAGAGAATGTTTGATCTCATTTCTCTGGAGGTATTTAAATACCGAATAAATTCACAAATGTCTGATTAGAGTTTCTCTAAAGCATCATTTATCCTATCCAGGGGCCTTCCAACCCCATGCGGAAACTGGTCAGGCAGTTCCCTTTATTTTTCTGCATAACACAGTAATTTTATATTGAAAAGAAAGCTGGGAGTTGGTTTGTGGTTGTAAGAAAAATGTGGACATATATACTATTATTAATAATAATTGATGCCTATTCTATTTTATGCAAACATAATATTTGAGGAAATACATTTACATATAAATCTTTACAATTTGGCTCAAAACATACTGTATGCGTTCTGCTATGTTACTCTTTAAAATATTCTATTACAAACTAATCAAAAACAGATTCACAAATATAGTGGACAACCTGGTGATAGCCAGAAAGGAAGGGGTTGTGGGGACTGGGAGAATGGGGTGAAGGGTTAAAGAAGTACAAATTAGTAGTTGAAAAATGGTCACGGAGATGGGGAGCACGGCATAGGGAATACAGTTAGCATTAATGTAATGGCAAGGTGGAAAACCAGAGGAGAGAAGGAGCAATTAGGGAGACCATTTTATAAACTATATAAATGTCTAACCAATGTACTGTATACTTGAAACTAATTAAAATAAATAAATTTTAAATAAAAAAAAATTCTGTTAGCATATGTATATGCATATATGGATAATTTTCTGAGATTTTAAAATTAAAAAAAGAAAAACATTTCCAGTTTTTCTTGACCCTATTTTTATATAATTTTTCTTTTAGTCATTTTCAGTTCCTATTTAGAGACTGGTGTGACTTAGAGTATCTAAAGACAATATGCCAGCTCACATGCGCTGCCAGGGGAATGAACGGCTCCGGGCACAAATCCCTGTTGTGTCGAGGCTTTGGCATGCTATTTGGCAGGGAACTAAGTAAAACATAGCACAGTGAAAATAATCTTGTTTTTTAAATAGATATGCAGCCTCAACCTCAAGTCTGCTGTTGGTCACTATTACTCTTTCTCCCTCATACTCCGAGGGAACAGCATTTCTGGCAATGAACTGAGAACTAGGCATTTCCTACATGTTCTCATAGTGCGAAGAAGTAGGAGAGTCATGGCTTGAAAATTGGACCTTCCTGGGGTTGAAGGGCAACTCTGTCATTAAGTAGCTGTGGAATCCTAGGCAGGTTACCTCTGATAGAAAATAAATTTACTAATACTTATCACAGAAGTTGTGCGAGTATTAAAATGACACAATTATCCTAGAGCACCTCTTATATATCATAGTAGACATTGAATAAATGTTATTTTACTCCTTCCTATTTCTGTAATGAGTTGAATTTTGTGTTAAACTTATTAATAATCATCTCAGTCATTATGTGAATAAAAAAGGAATGACTAATCTACATTGGTAAGTTTTTGGTTATGTAAACAAATGAGCACTCTTTGTGTGGGAAAGAAGAATTGTTGCAAACTCTTGATCATTTTTTATATTCATTATTTTTAAGAGTTGCATGTGATTTAAAGGATCTTTATGTTACATAACAGTGATTCGAATGTCTTTGATTTAATTTTACATTGTGTTAGTGTCTTAAAGATAGAAAACTGCGCTGTAAAATATAGATGGCTTAGAATAATTATACCTCTATATCATACCCAAAACATCTTAATTTGGTTAGATAGTTTAATTTAGTTTTCTTATTGAGAAATTATTACGTGTCATATATTGTATTAGGTACTAAGCGTACAAAGAAGAAAGATATGTTTTCTGCCTTCAAGAGAATTATAATCCTAGAAGGGAGGAGACATTTGGCAGAGAATTAAATGTTTATACTCATCATTTTAACACAATGTGACAATATACTACAATAAAGAGGTGCCAATGAAGGAGCCATATAAAAAGGTCACTTTAATCAATCTGGCTTCCTGGAAGGGTTAACACCTCGGCTTTCTTAAAAAGTGATGATAAACTGGCCAGGTATTAGTCAAATATAGAGAACAAGGGTGGGAAGATGTTAAGAATAAAGGTTGAGAAATTGATTAGAAATCTATTGTTTGAACTACAAAAGAAACGATACCAATAAAGGTATAGATTTGAAATTGGAAAGTGACATCCTCCTGCTTCATTCTCCAAAGTATAGATTTAAGATGCATTTAGATTATTTTTACTGGATTAAGATTGATGTGTAATGGTGTTTAACATAGTGTTATTTATAACATGATAACGAGAAACAAATAATAAGGAAACTATTAAATTATGATAATATAAAATATTTTAATTATTAAAATTCATGACTTTGGAGAATATTTAAAGAGGTTGTATTTCTAAAAAAAACAAGGGAGACTGAAATAGTATTATGCTACCATACTTTTATACATTTGCTTTTATACATATATTTATGTAAAACAGAAACAGAATACTGAAACAATTACATATATATGATATGTATAATCATGTGCTCTTTTTAGGGGATAGGGTTCAAATAGAGTACAGAAAAACAATGCAAACATACACATTCAGAATAATTAAAGGCAATTATCGATATGTAGTAGGTATATGGGTGGTTTTTATTTTTTCTTAAAACTTTGATATATGTTTTAGACTTTATATGATGACTGTAGTGAGCACACTCTAATATGGCTCACATGAATCTTACTTCTGATGTCTATCCTTTTGTGTGATTCCCTCCCCTTGTGTGTGGACAGGACCTCTGACTTGCTTTTAATCAATGGAATATGGAGAAGGTGACAGGATATCACTCCTGTGATTATGTTATGTTACATGGCAAAAGTGATGGAATGGCAGGCCCATGACTATATTATTTAAGGCTACATTTTATTAGAAGACTAGTTTTTGCTCTTCCGCTGGCCTTGAAGATGTAAACTGCCCATGGTGCAAGAGAGTCTAAGGAAAGGGCTATATATCAAGAAAATGTTGCAGCTTCTAGGGGCTCAGGGTGGCCTCTAGGAGCAGAGAGTGGTTGCTGCTGGCAGCCAGCAAGAAGAACCTCTGTCCTACAGTCATAATAAAATAAATTCTTCCAACAACTACATATATATTTTTTATATATATATTACCCAATGCAATCTATAGATTCAATACAATCTCTATCAAAATTCCAATGATATTTCTCACCATAGTAGAACAAATAATCTTAAAATTTATATGTAACTACAAAGACTCTGGAGAGCTGCAGCAATCTTGAGAAAGGAGAACAAAGATGAGGGTGTCAAGCTACCTGACAGAAAACTATACTATAAGGTTACAGTAATTAAAACAGCATGGTACTGACATAAAAATAAACATGTAGATTAATGGAACAGAATAAAGAGTCCAAAATAAACCCATGCCTATATGGTCAATTAATCTATGACAAAGGAGGCAAGAATATACAATGGGGTAAAGACAGTCTTTTTAATAAATAATGTTGGAAAAACTGGACAGATACATGCAACAAAATGAAACTAAATTATCTTCTTATACCATGTATAAGAGTAAACTCAAAATGGATTAAAGACTTAAATGTAAGACCAGAAACCATAAAACGCCTAGAAAAAAACAGGCAGTACACTCTCTGACCTTGCTTAGTAATATTTTTCTTGATATATCCCCTTGGGCAAGGGAAACAAATTAAAAATAAACAAATGGGACTACATCAAACTAAACAAGTTTTTGCAGAGCAAAGGAAACAACAAAATGAAAAGACAACATAATGATTGGGAGAAGATATTCATGAATGATACATCTGATAAGGGGTTAATATCCAAAATATATTTAGAATTCATACAACATAACACCAAATAACAAACAAACAATCCAGTTAAAAAATAGGCAGAAGACCTGAACAGACATTTCTCCAAAGAGGACATACAGATTGCCAACAGACAAATGAAAAGATGCTCAATGTCACTAATCATTAGTGAAATGAAAATTAAAACCACAATTAGCTATTACTTTTCACCTGTAAGAATGGCTATCATCAGTAAATCAACAAACAACAAGTGTTGATGAGGATGTAGAGAAAGGGAATCCTTGTGCATTGTTGATGAGATTGCAAATTGTTGATGGGAATGCTATGGAAAACAGTATGGAAGTTCCTCAAAAGATTTAAAAAGAACTGCCTTACGACCCAGCAATTCCGTGTCTGGGTATTTATTTGAAAAAATCCAAAACACTAATTTAAAAAGATATATGCATCTCAATGTTTATTGTAGCATTATTTACAATAGCCAAAATATAGAAGCAACCTAAATGCCCATTAATAGATGATTGCATAAAGAAAAATTGGTACATATATACATTAGAATATTACTTAGCCATAACAAATGAAATCTTACCGTTTGCAACAATATGATTGGAGCTAGAAGGTTTTCTGCTAAGTGAAATAAGTCAGACAGGAAAAAACAAATGTCGTCATTTCATGTATATGTGGAATCTGAAGAACAATATAAACAAACAAAACAGAAACAAACTTACAGATACAGAAAAAAAATTGATGGTTGCCAGTTGAGTGGGGGGGTTGGGGAGCTGAATGAAAAAGAGGAAGAGAGTAAGAAGTACAAATTGTTAGTTACAAAATAGTCATGGGGATGTAAAGTACAGCATAGGGAAAATAGTCAATAATATAGTAATAACTATGTATGATGCCAGGTGGGTACTAGATTTATTGGGAGATCACTTCGTAAATTATATAAATATCTAACCACTATGCTGTACACCTGAAACTAATATTAAATAATATTTAATGTCAGCTGTAATTGGAAAAAAAAGAGATCAATGATTGTAGATTTTCTAAAGAGCATCCAGGAAATGACCTCACATGAGCTACAGACTGTGAAAGTAGGGAAGTGAAGTTAAATAATGCTGATAGGCTTACAGATAATAGGGGAGTCAGAACTCTTGGTTACCATGAGTAGGATGGTTAAGAGGGTTTACACATTTTTGAAAGGATATGTCAACATCTACATTGTATGTACTTCTAATGAAACTTCTACAAAGTAGAACTTTCTATGTTTATGTGGGGAAACTGAGTCAAATACATAAATAAATATGTGGCAGGCAAACTCAGTTTTGACTGATTCCAAATCTACATTCTCTCTATGAAATTATAATGGTTAATATAGAAAAAGGGAATAGGAGAATTGTGTTATAAACTGGTTTCAATTTAAGAAGAAATAAATATTTTATAATAAATCGTTGCTCTGAATTTTTAACTACTTTAACTTTTGCTGAAATCGTTTGTTTTCCTTACTAAGAAAAATAGCTGAATAAAAACACCAAAAAAATTTATACAAAACATCAATTTTTTCTTTAAGTTCAGAGAGTTAGTCTATTCAGTGCTTATGAAAGACTTGAAGTCCAGAATTGCTGTGTTAAAAATTGCAGGATGCTGAATATACACACTCCTATGTATTTTGTTTTATCATAAAATTTAAACAGTCTTATGTACATATAGCAGAGCTACCACTTGCATAAAACTTAACTGAAAAGTAAATATTAAGTGTTTTCAAGTAAAATATAAAAGATGTAATTGCTTAGTTTTCTTTACACATTTTTTCTATTATGAACAAGTACTAAGGAAATGATCATAAAGGGAATTTCAGTAAACTGTGCTGTCTTTATTATATTGCCTGAATTTCTGTAAAGTTTTGTTGATGTACTAAGTAAACCATCCAAGTGAAAATAATTCTGTAATAAACATTGTTTTTAGAGCTTTGAAAAAACAGTGATTCCATAAAGATGTTTCATGAAACGCATTCTTGCAGAAATGCTCAAGGTAAAATGGGTTCCATGGAAAAAGCAATTTGAGAAACACTGCTTATCACACCCTTATAGACTATATTACCCTATGGTAATATAGCATGATAAAAACAATGAAAACTTCTGTTGTAAAAAGTTATTAATTTTGTTTGCTGTAGAAAAATTTGGAGCTAATATAGCCATGTGAGAGGCACTGTTTTGTAATAATTAAGTGTGGTCTCTAGAGTCAGATTGGATTTGATCTTCTGTTCCACTATTTTTGAGGTAAAATTCACATCAGATAAAGTTAACCATTTAAAGCAAACATTCTATATTTATATAGGCAAATAATTTTTGACAAAAGGGCCAAACATATACAGTGGAAAAAGGAAAGCCTCTTCAATGGTGCTAGGAAAACTGGAAAACCACCTGCAAAAGAATGAAACTAGACTGTTGTCTATCAGCACACACCAAAATTAACTCAAAATGGATAAAGGACCTGAATATAAGTCCTGAAACAATAAATTGCATAGAAGAAAACATAGGAACTAAACTCATGGACCTCGGACTTAAAGAGGATTTTATGAATTTGACCTCAAAAGCAAGGGAAGTAAAAGAAAAAAATAAATGAATGGGACTATACCAAACTAAAAAGCTTCTGCACAACAAAAGAAACCATTAACAAAGTAAAGAGACAACCATCTGAATGGGAAAATATATTTGCAAACAATGCCTCCGATAAGGGCCTAATATCCGAAATATACAAAGAACTCATACAACTCAATAACAACAAAATTAAATGATCCAATCAAAAAATGGGCAGAGGACCTGAACAAACATTTCTCTCAAGAACAGATACAAATGGCCAACAAACATATGAAAAGATGCTCAACATCACTAGCTATTAGGGGAAATGCAAATCAAAACCATGAGATGCCATCTCACATCTGTTAGAATAGCTGTTATCAACAGGAAAAGTAACAAGTGTTAGAGAGGATGTGGAGAAAAAGGAACCCTCATAAACTGCTGGTAGGACTGTAAATTGATATAGCCACTATGGAAAACAGTATGGAGTTTTCTCAAAAAACTAAAAATTGATCTACCATATGATCCAGCAATCCCTCTTCGGGGTATTTACTCCAAAAACTTGAAAACATATATCCAAAAAGATATTTGCAAACCAATGTTCATAGCAGCATTATTCACAGTGGCCAGGACATGGAAGCAACCGAAGTGTTCTATGATAGATGATTGGCTAAAGAGGCTGTGGTACATATATACAATGGAATATTACTCAGCCATATGAAGAGATGAAATACTGCCATTTGTGACCACATGGATGGACCTTGAGGTAGTATTGCTAAGCGAAGTAAACCAGACAGAAAAAGTTGAAAATCACATGATATCACTTATATGTAGGATATAAACCTAAAAGCAAGAAACAAACTAATGGACAATAGACTAATGGTTAACATTGGTGGGGGGAGGTAGATGGTGTAAAAAGGGTCAAATATGTGATGACAGAAGGAAATCTAACTATGGGCAGTGAACATACAAGAAAAGTATATGTAACTTACTGTTGAATTGTACACTTGAAACTTACTGGATTGCATTAACCAATGTCACCATAATAAAAAAAAATAATAATAATAAATAAAAATAAAAAAGCATAAAAGCATAAAAGAAGGGAACATTTCAGTGCCATTTAGTACATTAGCAATATGTTTACAACCTCTATCTAGTTCCAAAATATGTCATCACTCCAGAAGGACCATTGTAGCCATCAGGTAGTTGCTCCCCATCCCTCCTTTCCTCACCTGCTCCACTATGATAACTTGTGTGGACATTCTATTTACTCTCCTTGAGACTCATTTTCCTCGGTATTACTATAAAAACAGGAAAACCTTATATGGTGATTGTAAGATTTTAGGAAAGTTATTAGTACACTTAGGAAATTATAAGTATTAAATAGATGTTAGATAAAATGATAACCTATTTGGTTCTCTTTTGCATCCAAGGGAAAAATTGTTCAAGAAAGTACTGTTAAAGAAATGCTGATAAAAGTCAACAGAACAGAAAAAGAAAGAGAGAAGCCATAGACCTTGAATTACTTAGATGTTAATGAATCTCATATAACTCTGGTGCCCCAGAAGACACAATTAGCACTCATGTTTATTTCTGTCTTTCCATGTAAGGTTTATGGGTAAAGCGGTTTCGAGGTAGATATTAGGGCAGAGAGGTGCTAAGAGAAAAAAGATGTTCCCAGAAATCCCTAATCTGAAAATAACAGGAATATAGAGGTTTTTTGAGGAAAGGGCAGGGTGGGGGCGCATTCTTTAAGTCGTGAACAAAGGAAATAAAATAGTTGACAGCAGCTCTAACTTAGCTCTAATTATTTTCCAGTTGATACCATAGATGTTCATGATTGTAAGATTTTTAAGAGCACCATTGACATTGAAAAGCAAATTACAAAACAACATGTAAAAATATAATTTAAAATTATGTATAAGCGTATATTTATATTTATATATGTAAATGTATGTAAATTTAATTATAGGTATAATTTCGTATGTATGGCATCATATTCCACAGTGAATGTATAGCTCTAGAAGAATTTTCACTGGAATTAGAGAATTGCCACAATGTATCAGAACTTCAGGTATTTTTCATCTGACTCTGTATTCTTTTCTATAATTGTTAAAATTTTCATATGACTATATGCTATCTTACTAACAGAAACAAAACAGTAGAGCTGTATTCATTTAGTAATAGAGATACATTACAACCATACTTTGATATTTTTACCCAATTGCCTTGATAATTGCTGCAAGGACAAATCCTTAAAAACATATCAAAAGGATCAAGTGGTTTGCATCCAGGAACCTACAGAAGAAAGAAAAAAAGAGTTTGAGAGACCCTCTCCCCTTTTCTCCATAAATGCAAATTATTCTTGAACATATAGCAAACTGGAACTTTCAACTCCTTCTTCTCTTTTTAGTTCAATCTACCCAAATTTTCCCCAAATCTTTTTCTCCTGATCAACCTTAGACCATTAATTTCTAGTTCTTTTGCAAATTCTACCAAAGATAATACTCTGTAAATTTAAAAGGTAGAGAGAGTTTATCACCTCTTACTACACAAGGAAGTTCAATATCCTGCTCCTGATCTGCAGTCTGTCATTTGCCTCTTGAACCAAAGGATTTAAACTCTTTAGTGGTCCTCAAACCTGGGTGTCTTCATAGGAATCATCTAGAGACCTCTCTAACTTACAGATACTTGGATCCCACCCCAAACTTTCTTGTTTAAGTCTAGAATGAGATCTGGGAATCCACTTACAATATTCTAGATTATACTGACCCATGGATTATACTTTGAGAAACACTGGAAACTTTATAGCTCCCAATGTTAACCTGTTTGCAAACCTGTGATTTAAAAAAAATATTTCTTCCAAGCATTTTCATCTAAAAGCATCTGTAATTCTTTTTACCTCCTCTCCTTGAAAATGTGTTTTGTGATTCAGGTAGAACATGACAGTTTATCCATCATAATAATCACATGTACCACCCTCAAATACAGAAATGATTGAACAATCTACTTCTTATTTCATTCCTTTGTAGAATAGATATAGGCCAACTGCTCATAACAAATGGAAGAATCAAATCTTCCAATTATATTTTTAATTAGGTTAATGTGATTTTACCAAAGTAGTCTTACTTACAACAAATTATTATTTACTACACAGTATGTTATAACAATACAATATTTAATTTATAAAATATGTGTAGTTTAGGTTTTTTATTAAGCTGTCTTGGATGTACTAATACATTTTCCTGCAAACATCCCTGAGAAGCAGACAAGAACTACCATTATTTATCATCATTTGTAGAGAGATTGAATCACTGAGCTATTAAGTAACTTGAAGAAGGTTGCAGAATCAGTGACTAAGTGAGAACACTTCATCTCTTAGCCCCTTGATCAGTAATTTTCTCAACAAATCCTGTTACATATATTTCTTGCTCTTAGAGTTTACAAGTCATTCAATTTTGTGGGAGATTATTCATTATGGGGCATATGAGAATTTGTGCTCTATAGAAAGTTGAAAACTAGAAGTAGGAAATCATATTAAAGAAAGTCCTTACTTTTCAAAAATTACTTTTTTATGCTTTGTCCTTGTTACTCTTCCTATTTCATAGGACACTTTCTTATTCCATCCATCCATCCGTTCATTCATCCATTTTTTCAACCAATATTTATTGAGCATTTTTAATATATCTAACACTCTGCTAATAAACTAGACAGAATTTTTGTCCTCAGTTTGTGAATTCTGATAAACATACACAGACAAATGGTATATGATAATTGCTACATTTCAGCTAGGTGTTAGGAGAAAAGTGGCTTATGAGAAGAATCTCTGAATCTATTTGAGGAAGTTAGAGAAATCTCAGAAATTAGAAAATTCTAGCTAGGTTTGGAAGGAAGGGTAAAAATTTATAAGGATTCAAAGTAAGGATAGGGGCATGGAAAGGGGAGAACAGAGGAAAATCCTAAACATAATATAATCCTAGCCCATCTGAGATATAAATGATCTCTGGATTTAAAATTTACAGGCCTAGTAAATACATTTTCATTTTTTGAGCCTTTGTATCTTCCATGGAGAATATTGTGGGTCATTCCCAGATATGAGATGTTTAGCATCATGAACTCACCACATTAGAACCATCATCATTCTGGCAGGAGTGTTCATCTAGAGAAACAGATCTCTCTTCATTATGAAATGTATACAAGCAAACACAAAATAGAGCTAGTGTTTTAAATAGTATAACAAAGCAAAGAGAGCCCTCACTGCCTAGGTTGGCCTTTTATACTTCAGCCTGAAGGGCATTTTTGCAACTAAGCAAGAAGCCTTCAAAATATAATGGAAACACTGACAGACACTTAACTATACCAGCTCTGGTGAGTACAGCCATAATTCACTTCATAATACAAATGGATAAGTTGTCCAGAGGGATCCCTGCATTGATGTTATTGAGTGTCTTTTTGAAAAGTTCTGGTTCTGGGCTATGAAACTACAATATAAAACTGAATGATTCTCTTAGGAATAGATTCTAAACTGGCCCCCTCAATTACCCTACTGATATCCTTAGGGTAGGCAACGTGGAAATGTCCTATGAAGACTGGAAATGTAAAATAATAAACCAAAGTGAAAAAAGCAAACAATGAAACAAAGTTTGTTGTATGAAAAATCTAATATTTCTTCCCACAAGGTCTACTTAAAAGCTGAGCACATCAGAGGTGAAAGAAGGCAGCCTTCTTTAACTTAAGTGGGGTTAGTTGTCAAGCAGGTTTTGAGTACACTCTGTACTTGCAAAATCATGTGGTGGGCCAAAGTGCAGCGATCCCAGTGATCTTGATGGTCAAAGTATCCTACGTGTTTTATAATATAATGCAAATGACTTCAATATGAGGTAGCCACAATTCCAAACACCATTTAGAGCTTTAATGACTTGTCCTAGAAAGGTCCTGACAGGCCACATTTAATGGATCTTCTAAACAATATAAAAGATTTCTCTAAATGTGTTATACAGCTTATAATTTTAGTGTAAAAATAATTGTCCTCTGTCCCCACTACTGTTCTCTTCCCCACGTGCAGTGCTGGGGTCCTGAAAATTACAAAAGCTTCAAATAATTCTCAAAATATCACTCACGAAATCCTGAAAGGACATTAAATTTTCAATAGGAAGTTAGGAGACAAGGATTCTAGTGTCAGCTTTTCCAATGCAAACTTTGTAACCTTGAGTTCTTTATAAATTCTGTGAGCCTCAATATGCTCATCTCTAAAATGAAGGTCACAGATTACCTGTTATGTCCTTTGCTGTTGGTCCATGGCACCATTTAAGCCTGCTAATGAATTACTTAAATATCTAAGTCCACATTAAGCCTTATGAAAATCATAACTGGCAAGATTTTCCTCTCAATTACTTGTGTTAATAGGGGCCAAAATGGCATGGATACTTTAAATTCACAGATAATCCCCAAACTTCAATTTAGCTAAGTGTTCTAACCTCCTTTTCTGCCAAATCATTTACAGGGGATTCAAATGATTAGCACACACTGGCACTAGATTTATCTCTTTTGTAATTCCATACCTACTGCCTTTCCACCAGGATATTTTGATATATAAATTTCCAAAAAATAGAAATGAAGAGTATGTCAAATATAGTAGTTGTATAATCTATCGACCAATTATTTCAAAATATCCCAAGTGTTATGATTATTAACAATAATTTGTCAAGGGCTTATCCTATAGCAGGTGTTTTATAAACCATTTTATTGAAAACTCACAATTACCTTGTTGGGTTGTATATTCATTTCTTAGGCTGCCATAACCAAGTACCACAAACTGGGTGGCTTAAACCACAGAAATTTATTGTCTCACAATTTTGGAGGCTAGAAGCCTGAAATCAGGGCGTCACCAGGGATGATCCCCTCTGGGGTTTGTGATCGAAAATCAGTTTAATGCCCCTTTCCTAGTTTCTGGTATTTGGGTCGGGGGGTGGGGCTGGAATTTTGGCACACTTTGACTTTTAGATATGTCACTCCAATCTCCTTCATTTTCACGTGGTATTCTCTCTTTATTGTGTCTTATGGTGTTCTTTTCCTGAAGACAACAATCAGATTAGGGACCCATTCTACTTCAATAAGATCTCATTTTAACTTGAGTACCTCTACAAAGTACTCTTATTTTTTTTTTCAAATAAGGCCACACTCTGAGGTACTGGGGCTCAGAACTTCAAATAGATCCATATATGGTGATCCTCAATTCAATCTATAACAGGTAGGTATTCTCATTTTATAAACGAGCTAACTAAAGTTATGATGTTGAATTAATTTCCTTAAGGTCACAAAACCAGTAGAGCTGGGGTTCATATCCACATTTGATGAATATATTTATTGTTTAGAAAATAATATTGGTACTCAAAAAGAAAACAAGCTATATCAGTCCCTCAAGACTAAAAATATTGGACATAATCTTTTTGGATACTTCAGTAGGTGTTGAGGATTTAGTAACACTGACCAGCGTCCAAATATCATTGATGACACCACAACTAAATACGCACTGTCAGAGCTGATTCTTGAGAAAGCTTTAGAAGCCTGGGCAAAAATTAAGGGGAGAACAAAGAAACATCCTAGGCCCCAGGTCATCTTGGAGATATCTATACAAATAATAACCAGAGAAATCCATTAATGGAGTGTCTTTGTAAAAGATTTTTAAATGTTCAATATTTATTTGATGAGGAATTGGTGAACAGCATCTTTGAGCATTTCTTGTGTGTGTGTGTGTGTGTGTGTGTGTTTCATTCAAGTACTTCAAGTAGTGTGGCAGAAGAGGAGCAATGAATACTCTGCAGTTATTGTAAGAAGCTGCATTGGAAGAACAAAATTAACTGGCTTCATATTTCTTATTTTTTTCCAGTTATGCTTTAATGTTCTTAAACAGTTGGTATTTGTGAAATGGATTGGCTACACATTAATGTGGCTCTGCTTTGAGCACCTTGATTTAATATCTTACACAGAAATGCATAAGGAAGAAACTTGGGCCTTGGAAGAAAGCAGATGGACTTTAGGAACTAGAGCAGGGAATATCTGAATTTTAGAAACTGAGGTAAATAGGAAAGCTTCCAATAGGCCCTTGAGTTCCGGAGTTCTGAAGTTTCTCCAACAAATAATCCTTTTTATTCCAATAGTTCATCAAAATAAGACCTCATTTCAAGATAACTTGGAAGTGGTTGGAAATGTTTCACTTTTCTGAGATTCCTGATATTTTGCTAAATGAGAAATTACTTATGTTAGTAAACATATATATATTAAAAATGCAGATGTCTGTGGGAAGTTAAGGGGCATTAGCTTTTCACATATTTAATGTGAATCTGTTATATTCACCCTTGGCTTTAAAAAACAAAGATTGGTTACAGTGAAACAAGTGCAAGTCTTGATGTAGGACTAGGTAAAAGCAAGGGATAAGTAGTTTAGGAATGTTGTTTTCTCAGTAAAAGTAATTTATGTAGAGGCATCTTGATTTGTGTATGTCTAAGCTGGGGGAGTATATTTTCCTTTGCATTGTTGCTATAAACTAGATGTTTAATCTGTTTATTTCTAGCTGTATTTTGGTTGCTTTATAATTGAATAAAAGCAAAAATGTTTCTTATTTTTTTTCTGAGTGCCATTAACATTATTTTATTTATGAGATTTTAATAATAGGTACTTGGAGGATGTAATTGTTAGAATAAATTTAAACATCTAAATAATTATCACCTTTGATTGCAGTTAGGATATACAGGGAGATGAATAAAGGAGTTGACATAATAGCAAAAATTTTGCAATTCGTATTAATAATGGTTGGTAAACTAGGGGTAATGCTAAGTAAAACAAATTTACATTAATCACACAAAGGTTGATTTTTTTCATACTTGTTAACAATTAATATACTCATTTCCAAAATCCCATACCAATTTCTTTTGAAGTGCTATCCATGGAATTTCACACAGATTCATCAGCATATGAGCACCCTTTATCATTTTATTTAGGTAAAGAGAAAAGATTGCTGGTTATATGAAGTCACTTTAGTTGAAAACAACTTTAATTGAATCCAACTTTTCTCTCTCTCTTTTTAAAAATGGGTGAAGGGGAATAGAAGCAGGAAGAGTTAATAAATAGAGTTATTTTAATAACTATACTCCTAATTTTTGCCTTATGAGGTTTTCAAATGAGCTGTCAGACTCTTACTATAAATCCCTTCCTGAGGCTTTCCTAATTCAAAAAAAAAAAAAAAAATTTAGAACACACAAAAATAACTTATTGTTAAGGCATACCTCCTCCACTGACTAGTGTGGGTTCTATATAGACTATTGTCTTGTTATAGAGTCTTGAAAGGAATTAAGACTGTTAAACAATGATTGATCTGATAATGCCATCCATGTTTTATTATTGTTACTGATGTTAGGGTTTAGAGGATCAATAAATACGCTGTTCTTTCCCTCCTTAGCCTGGAATCAATTCAGAATTAAGACCCAGGAAATAGACAAATGGAGGTCAAATAGCCAGTTTTAGTTTAAAGAAAATGTGGTTTGGAATGTTAAGGTAAATAATATTACTACCTCACCACTGAATTAAGCAGACTTTCCAACATAGTCATTGGCACATCAGAACAATCAAAGCCTACCCCAAAAGGATCAAGTTGATCCCTCTCTGCTTATATGGCAACAGAGAACTTGACTGAGATAGGCAGAGCAAGAGGCAAGAGCCCAAGAGGGCCAAGCTAGATGTGTTCAGTGCCTTCTGCCAGAATTTGGAATAAGAGGAACAGGGAAAAGGCCAGGTGGGTTGCTCTAATGGACACTCTCATAAAAACAAGAAGCGAAGGGAGGAAAGAAGATCCTATTCAACATCTTCTATATGGTGGTTCTCTTCATCCAGCCTTACTTACACAAGTTGAATGCTCTCATCTCAAATTATCACCAGCCCAATTATCAATTATAGATTAAAATATCAATATATAAACAATAATGTTTCTGATATTAAAAGTCTCAAGTATGAACAGTATGATTCTTCCATTATCAAATTTCAAAGATTGACTAAAGTCCCTAATTAAATCACCTTCCTATGTAAAACTCCAAGCAAATCAAAAGTCAAAATTCCTAACTTAAAGCCTAAAGAAATTACAGTGCAAAATCAACATCCTTCTTCCTTCCTTCCTTCCTTCGTTCCTTCCTTCTTTCCTTTCCTTCCTTCCTTCCTTCCTTCCTTTCTTTTTTTTCTTCCTTTCTTCCTTTCCTTTCTTTCTTCCTTTTTTTCCTTTCTTTCTTCCTTCCTTTCTTTATTCTTCCTTTCCTTTCTTTCTTCCTTTCCTTTCTTTATTCCTTTCCTTCCTTTCCTTCCTTTCCTTCCTTCCTTCTTTCTTTCTTTACTTTCTTCCTTACTTACTTTCCTCAACTAACCTGCTGGTGGTGACTCCTCTGATTACTGAGCAGTGCTGGTGACTTTAGCACCTGTTATTCTCTAAAATTGGTTTTCGTTCCTTTTATACTTCAGAAGTACTCCTCCCCACTGAAGTAACCACCATTCAGATTTTCTGTGTCGTTTTTATCACTTATTTTTATATCCTTTATATTTGCAATATATTAGTTTGGCCTGTTTTTAGACTTTAAATAAATTGAGTCATGCTAGACCTAATCCTCAGTCTTCTTTATTTTGCTAGCTCTGGTTTTGTATTGTCTATGGCGATGCATATGGCTATAGTTCATTGATAGCATATGCTACAATTTATTTATCACTTCTATGGATCATTGCTTCTTTTACTCCATTATTAAGGTTGTTCTTAATAACACTCATGCAAATATTTAACAATGACACTGAATAATACTCATGAAAATGCAAAGATTCCTTTAGTATGGGATCTCACTTTTTAAAAGTACAGTGGGTTAATAGAATACACAATGTTATTATAGTATTAGCTTTATACATACCAAGTTTAGAAAACACAGCAATCTTGTATGCTACAGCTATGAACCAGAGATTCAGTGGCAACTGGTAAAAGAATGATATCCCAGGAAAATCTTTCTTGGATCAGCCTTGTTAAGATGCCAGGCAGTCCATGTCAATTGTCTGAATTCCAAGACCTATGAACTCCTGTGAGATCTCTTCTATCATAAGCTTAAACATAGCACTGCATTGACCATGTCTTAGAAAAAATCTACCTGAATATAAAATTCTTTTTCAGAGAGTGTTATTTGAAACTTTCTGGCCATCTTGCTAAGTTGAGAAATTGCAAAGATGACGGACTCAGTTACCAGTTATAAACTGAGGTGCCTTTCTTTCCCAAATTATGTATTCAAAACCTTTTAATTTCCATTTTGCATTTGAGCCCCGAGTCTCTAGAGTTCCAGTGCTGCAATGAATGTGATTCTTTCTTATGATATGGTTCACATACTCTCTTGTGAGTAGGCATGTTAAGTTCTCTGGTGCCCCAACTGCTACCACTGACACTAGATATCGGAATACTTAAACCTATAAAATGTGCTTTTTTTGGAGGAGCATTCATCCTTTAGACCTCACAGATGTTTCATCTGGATAATCAACTTGGTCTGAAGCTGTTGATAGTCCTGAAGCATGTGTCCCCAGGTGGTCGAATGAAACCCAATACCTTTGCCAAGAGCTACTCCCAAGAATGTCTCCTCCCTCTTTTCCAGGCCTTGGAAAATTTCTACACCTTTAGATACACCAGAAACTTCTTTATGTCTATAATATCTTCCTTTGCATCAATGGACATGCCACTGGTGTTCAATTCATTGCTGTTATTCTATTACATCATTCCTAGGAGGATTAGCTGACTTTTCAACTGTTTAACATGCTAAACCGTTTCTCACACATACTGGACTAATACTGTTTGTAGGTTCATAATGTTCTATTTCTCTTTTCTTCCACTTTGCTCTGTGGTCCAGTAATTTGTTTTAACAGTATCGTCTCTAGATTTTGTCTTATGATAGCTAAAAAATAAATAAGTACTGTGTTTGTCAAAAAGAATTACTTTTCAAACAGATTTTGTCTAACTTCACCTCCTGAGATTGAATAATCCTGTCTAAGATGTACACACCTGTAGAGCATGTAACTCAGGCCTGGGCTCCATGTATTATTGCATGCTGCACTCTTCTTTACTATGTTTCATCTTTTCTGTGTCTTCTCTTATCCCAGCTTCTCGTCCAACTTCTAAAGCAGAAATCTTATGGCCTAGCAATACTTATACTTCGATTGATTATAAATTATGCCAATTTAATGAATAACAACTTATGAAACTCTCCTCTTACAAGTTTTAAGTATTCTACACAGATCTTCCTAGTGTTTTCCTTTCAATTCTGCCCAGATTTTCAGATGCGCAGTGGTTTAATGATCTAAGTCTAGAAGAGGTAGTTCCCTGATAGTGCTAATTATCGACTCCACCTGTACATTTGTCCTCTGATAAAGCTGGGTAAGTTTTATAAAACAAAACAAAACAAAAAACTAGTTTAGTATATTTCTGTGACCTTGCCTCCTTTCTTTTGTTAGATTTATTAGACTTATTTGGGTGTAAGTAACTTTCTGACCTGATAACAATTAAAACCTCTTCCACCACCCCCTATCCCCCCAAATCCTTTTCAATACAGATTTTACCTGGACATTTCTTTTTCATTTCAGCTATATTAAGCTTACCCTTTAAGATCACAACTTATCTCTTCAGAACAATCTCTCCTTCTAGATCAGACTGTCTTCTTTTTTATTTTTCTTTAAACTCCCATTCTAACAATCAGACAAACTGAAACACATATTTTTAAAAAAGCACTGGAGAGTTTATTTTAGATTTCCTGAGCAAACTTAGTTTCTTAAAACAGTATTTATACAAAACTTTTTTTTTAATTTTCAAAGTTCACTGAGTTTTATTTTCTATTTCAACCAAAGCCAATGCATATTTTCTTTATAATAAAGGCCTCCATTTTGTTTTATTGTTAATTATTGAAGCCAATTACATTGTGATTGAAGTTGTTTTCTCAGTCTTTAGTTAGCAAATCTGAAGTCATTTTATGTTTATGACTAAGTGGTAGGGATGATTTGAGCTTCCATATAATCCACGTGAATAAAGAAAATTTCCTCTTTGCATTTCCCTCCTTGAATGCAATACAGAGGAACAAAACCCAGAGAGCTGTTCTAGCATTTAATTACTGCACCATACCACATGCAATGGTGTTATGCAGGGGATGGAACATAGCAAATTTCAGAAATTGAAAAAGTCCAGTGTGGCTAGAGTACAAAGATGAAGAAGAAAAATCAGGCCAGAAAGGGAGACAAAGGGCTAAACCGTGTAAGGTTCTATAGGCTGTGGTAAGAACCATGAGCAGTAAGGGACATTTTAATCTTAGAATCTTCAGAAAGTTTGTGCAGGAAGATGAAAGAATTAAAATCTCCTTAAAGGAATAGTGATATGTAAATGAATAAAAATCACAGCGACAAAGCTGAAGGAAACACTCATTTGCCCTGGCATGCTGGGGAAATTGGAAGAATGAACTCTAGTTTCAAATATCCATTTTGCTGAGCTGTGTTACTTCATTTTACTGTCGGTGTGCATTCTCCACGATTGTATAAGCTTTTATCCAGAGATTGTCCAGGAAACTAGATCCAGCCAAAACAATTTGGGTGATAATGATGATTGAAGATAAAAAAATTGAATAGTGATATTTTCCAAAATCTAATTTCACTTTGTGAGTCATTTTGGTGGAAGAAAAAGAAAGGAAATCATTTTTGCTTACTCATCTTTCTTGGTGGGACTGAAGACTTCCTCATTTTAGTTCCAGAAAACGGCTTATCAACAAAAGTAATTAGAATTACTGAATTCATCCTCAAAAATAAGTTCATAATTGTCAGGACACAAAGCTATTTGATTTCTACATTGCATCTAAGGCATAGCCACATAATCTATTCCCAGTTAAAATAATTAATTGCTGAAGAAAAGTACACACATGATAAACTTTGGTGCCTACAAAATGTCTAAATTTTAGTTTGAGACTACTTTACTTTGGTTAATTTCTTCTATACTATAATTATTAAAAATTAAGTTATTTTCCATGTTAAACACACTACAAATTCACTTTTCTTTGGACATTAAAAATATTTTAATCAAAACCATGTCTTTTTCTACATGGCTTTTAATGAGCTTATTATTATGGAAATCAGTTCCAAGGAAATGCTTTCTGTTGATTTCCGACATATAGGTAGTTTTCCAGATCTGCATTAGAACTGATTGCAAATGATATTTTCAAGCACATAGTAACAGTTGCAAAGTTTTTGGTATCAGTATCGTTGCAAACTTTCGGTACCACATAAACGCTATATGGTGAATTAGATTATATTGCAGTTTATGTTAGTAATTACTATTTACTGAACACTTAATGAATTATCAAGCATATCAAAATAGGAGTTTTGTGTTCTTTTAAAAAAATTTACCTTATTTACTGTTTTATCTGTTCATTCAACATGCTGAATGACCTATTATGTATCAGGTACCATATTTAGTTGTTGTTGGATGAATCAAACCAACAATGTCTCTGTTTTTAACATCTTAGATCATAATGGAAAGACATATTTTTATCAAAGCTCTTTATAACCAAATAAAGCATTATAAGTATTGCAAGTAATCTGAAGGAGAGGTTCAGAGGCTTTGAAAACAAAATAAAGGAGAATTGACTGGAGGAGGTCAAAGCGATATGGGAAATGTAAAGAAATCTAAGATGGCTACCCTGTTCCAGAGGAATTTTTCAACCTCCTCTCCCTGGAACACGACCTTTCCCATCCGCACAAAACAAAAGACCACCAAGTATATGGAAGTAATCAATGTATAAATCTACTTGCCTGCCTTTGTTTGGGGCTCAGACTCTTGAAAGTGACTCCTCTGAGCCCACCAGCATAAATAAATCTCCTTTGATTCTTAGTTCGCTGAGTGCTGCTTCGTTCTTCTGGGTACATGGGCCAAAATCCACAACGTTTTGGTTCCCTGACCGGAAAACTCAGCCGTGCTTGCTCTTTGAAGCCACCAGTTTGGGCACAATGCCAAGACGCTGGTCGACCAAAGACACTGAGGAACTAGAGGGTGCACCCCGCCCCAGTTGGGTGGTCTTGGGCCCAGCTGCACTCGACCGGCCCCGCTCTGTTGTTTCCCCCAGACTCTGAGCAGCGAGAATAAGGAGATTTGGTGGATCCACATCAGATACAGTAAGGCTGGGGCCCCACCTACCCAGACAGGCCCACCTTAAGGGTGGAAGGGGAGACTGATTACCTCCCAGGGGCAAGCGCCCTCAGGCAGGGATCATCAGGGAGGGAATGTTTTAATCTCTGAGAGCCTGTGTGTGTCTGTGTGGATCTCAGAGACCTATCTCTGAATTTCCAGTCTGTGGCCCCACGGTGAAGAACTACAGGGTCTAAGAGGGCCCCAACCTGCAGTTCTGTAGCGACGTCATAAGGCATAATGATGATTCATCCCTCCGAAAAGTGACCAGGCCCAGAGTTTATACAGGTACACCTTAGCCAAGTTACGCTGAAAGTCTCAAGAGAGACATGGCCAGGAGAGCACCTGAGTGGTCTCTGAAAAGGGACACCCCACCCTTTGTCTGTCTTTGTGGTACCGACACAGTAGGAAACATGGGTTCAGGTTAGAGTAAGGCAATGGTCCTTGAGAATATGTTAAGGAATTTCAAGAAAGGTATTTGCATCAGGGGTGGTTATTACCGAACCAGTAAAAAGAGGCAAACTGAAGGAATAAAGAAAGTGTAAAAGAATGTTTGCAGAAGTAGTAGAAGGTCTGTGAAGGGAAATCTTGAGAGGAAATTTTGTGAAGGGAAGGTGTAGGAAAAGGTTTGCGAAGAAATTCTGAGGGGAAACTTTATGTAATAAAGTGAAACAAGGTTGGAAATGTAAATGCTGAGAGCAAGCCGATGCAAAAAAACTGGAATTGTTTTTAATGTTCTTTAGGCTATTGGTCTGACACAAATGTTTTGAAAGGTTTTCTGGAAAGAAAACTAGGATTCTGTATTTTTTCAAAATAATTTTAGTGTTTTGCATTGCTTTAACTAGGTTTCTGGGACTTTAGAGAATATATTAACACTGGCCTCTGTGCCTACTTCTCAAAGGAAGCTCCCTACAAATATGAGGAGAGTTCCACTAAGCCAACTGTCTTAAATTGTATGTTGGAAAATTTTAAGGAGGATTTCTCTGAGGAGTATAGGATCATGCTGACCTCAGAAAAACTTCATATTTTTTGTGAGCTTGAATGGCCTGCTGTAGGGGTAGGTTGGCCTTTAGAAGGGACCTTAGACCTCCCCACAGTGAGAGCAGTGTATCAGATAGTGACAGATCCCAGGACACCTAGACCAAGTTCCATACATAGACACGTGGCTGCAGACCACTACTATAGTGCTTCCTTGAGTCTGGTTCGGCACAAATAGGCAGGGACAGAATAGGGGATTTGTGGCCTGCCGGGCTAGGCAAAAGGACAAGGAAGTGCCAACAGAATTAATGCACCTAGGGTCCCTAAGGAAGATTCTATCTAATGACCACTGTACATCCCAGTAGCTCCGTCAGTCCCCACGAGGCCACTTTATTATCAATTGCCAGACAGGCCTCTACCATCAATGTCTTTGCTGCCCCCTACAACCCCAGAGCCCCGGCCGGACACCATGCCTCCCGTCTTGTTCAAGTTCGACTTGATAATAGAACAGTGGTGGAGTACCTAGAAACAAGATGGCCAGGTTAGTATGATTCCTGTCCTTTTTGTTAGAAAGCTCATGAGATCCCCACTACAGGGAAAACATCGTGACAAGTCTAAATTAGAGGTAAAGGCTGGGGCTAGGAAGTCAACAAATTGTCAAAAACAGCAGAGATACACCAGGAGGTAACTGACAAATGGAGGGAGCAGATGTCCCTGTTGGCAGCTGCATTAGGAACCCAGGTCTAGTGCAACAGACTGCTGCTCCCACATGGCAGAAAGAAACCAAAAGGAAATTACACCATAACCAATGTGTCTTGTGTAGAGAGATCGGCCATTGGAAGAACTAGAGCCCTCATCACAGGGAAACTGTAAGTCCAAAAGGGCCAGAGAATTTAAGACATCAACCTGAGCCAATCGTCAAAGAAGATTGGGCCGAAGGACAATCACACTAGGAACAGTCGCAATAGAAGTAGGGGGGCCAATCAATGATTTGCATAGTGGACACTCAACACTGTAGCCGTGGCCAAACATCAAAATGGAGTCAGTAAGTTTTGAGGGGCAGCTGGATTCTGTCAGTTCTGAGTGCTAGGTTTAAATGTAAAGGTTCCCCATACCATAATTACATTAATGAATAGTCAAGAACATAAGCAGCTGACCAACGCCAGAATAACTTATTATGAGGGACTGCTGTGCAAAAACCACGAGTCTGACTCAAAACTCTAAGTACATTAAACCCTGCAGACTGCCTTGGTGCTAGAGGTCTTTAAGGCATCCAATAACTGGGACTGGGCAGAGAAGGAAGCAAAGTACAAAAGGGCACCCATTTTAGCTGCCATAATACAGGGACCCCATCTCGAGGTGACCTTAGGCAGTAAAAACCTTGCAGGCCTGGAGGGCCTCGATCTTGGATGGCCACGAGTGGCATTGCTGGGACCGAGACATAATGTGCAAACTGCAAAAGGAAGGGCACTGAAAGAGCAAATATCCATCCAGCCCTGGGAAGCTGTGGAGGGGTGGACCTCGTAAGCCCTCGCCCCACATAGCAAGCCTCTCACACAGGAGTTGCTCTCTCCTCCAACAATGGAGTCCCAAACACTTGCAAGCTCCAGTCCTAGAAAAATCTGCCAGGATCACACAGTAGAACCTCAGGTCACCCTCGACATGGCAAAAAGAAAAAACTGAATTTTTACTAGATACTAGAGCTGCCTACTCTGTCCTGAACCTTTCCCACAGGTCTCTCTCTCTAGTGCTAACTGCACAGTAACAAGAATAAACAGCCTAATGTAAATTTCCTTTCCCACTGTGAGACCAGGATTAGCAGTGAAGTTCTCTGCCACACATCAGGACGATGGTTCAATGTCGGAAGTGCCTTGTCTAGGAAACTAGGACACAGCCAAAAAGAGGGGCAGCCCCCTTGCCCACCACACAAGGCAGGTTTGTGGGGAACCTAAGTCTAAATCATTGTAGACAACCCATCTCTATGTCAGGGTTTCCTACTAGCAGGCCAACAACCTCCCAGCAATCTGTTAAAGTCAGCCCATGAGGCACACAGAACGCGCCCCCCCCCGCCCCCCAAAAACTCTGGAAGGATAAGGCTATGCTTTCTTTAAAAGTATCTACTATAACACTAGCAGAAAATGTGTAATATTTACTAAGTGTGCTAACTAATGTTTTAACATCTCAGATAAAGACATTGAACTACAGCTCTACTACTTCTGTAAGGTATGCAAATTACTCACTAGATAGTTTCTTATTCTTATGTTAAAACCAAAACCAAGAGAAGAATTTTCTTACAGCAACAAAGCAATCAACTTCATCTTAAGCTAGTCTCAGATATGAGACACATCAAAAGAAGGAGGAAATGAAATGGGACATCTCTTGCAGAGTTAATCTTTTTAGTAAACCTAGTTAAATTTTCTTCCCTCTTCTCTTAGGAAAACAGGTCCTCTCCCTCAAATCCTGATAATTGCCCCAAACTGGTAACTCAGATGCTCTAGCTTTTAAGGGTCATCAGCCCATTTTTAAACAGAAATGGTATTAAGACAAGCAGGGCCCTTAAAGTCTGAGTGGGAGAGGACTTTAGGCCAAAGGATTTTTTTACTCTTTAAGAAATACATTAACCAAGCCTGTTTTCCTTTACTAGCTTAATAGGCAAATTAAATAGATGTATGACTTAAATAATCAGTTCGAATCTTTTTCCTTGTCTAGGGACTAAGGCTGTACCTCAGCAAGAAACTCAAGATCCCATCCTGACTGAGGCAGAAAGGGAAAGAGTTCCATGAAGCCCCAATAGGCAGAGACTACAACCCTTCTCAGCAGGAAGCACATACAGAAGAAGAGACCTCCTGTCTCTCAACGTCCATACTAATAATAAGGGGATTCATGGCTCTTAGAAAAGAGTTAGGCAGGAAAAATAGTTAAGGGGTTTCTAGGTCTGCCTGCAAAGACACTTGAAGTCATCTTATCTCAGAAGGGGTTCACTGTAATCCATCATGCACCCCAAGGCCTTTAGGCTTCTCTACTTACAAAATGCTTTTCGGGAGACTCTCGCTCCCAGCGCAAAATTAGAGGAAGAGTGTAACTGCAACTATGTTAGCAGAAATTTAGGAAAAATATAGATTTAAGGGTATTCAGTCAGTAGAGAAAGAAATTTAGTAAGTCCTGTGTTAAGATCTGGCTGGCAGAATTAACTTTTTGCAAAAGGTTTATACACAGGTATTCATAATAAAATCGGAGTCATAGTCGGAAGACTCAGATCATAATTGGCTTATTTTCCTAACTATTGTAATATAATTCTCATTTAAAAGATAAATTAAACTTTAGAAAGAGCCCCCATGCTTCTAGGGAATTAGGTCCACCCCTTTTAGTCAGGAGAAAAAATATAGGTTAAGGATTAGAAAAAGGAGCCATTCCAGCCAAACTAAACAGGCTCTCACATTGTTATATTAGCAACTCTCACTGCCATTAAAGTTACTGGTATTACTCTGTGAATCCACCACACCTAGATAAAGAAAACAATGTCTCCAGAGAAGCAGGAAACTTAGACTGCAGAACATTTTCTTGATCAGCCTCTCTGAATCACGTTCCGGAGGCAGCAAAAAATCCACCTGAGATCATCGGCCCTGCTCTGGCCACCCCCGGAGGCTGGCCAGTCTACGCACAGCAGAAGCTTGAGGAATTTCATCATGGGCTCCTTATGATTGGACTTTAGGGAGGAAATTGGTGCAAAGAACTGTGAGCTATATATCCATGTTACCAAAAGAGGTCAGAGAATGTCCACTACCTCAGTTTTCTATAGCTACCATGAATGGTAGTGCTTTTCAGATATATTTTCCAGAGCCACACTGGACGTGGCAAGTGGCCCCTGAATGAGGGACCTGAGTACAGGAAAACATGTAAATGAGGTAAGGTGAGCAGACTTCCTCAGGAAAAGCCTACGCAAAAGAGTAGGAGGGAGAAAATACAGATCACAGCCTGGTAGAATTCAAGAAAGCATGTGTGTTAAATAAATTTAAGGAATAGACTGTCATAACCAGGAGTAAAACATAGGACAACAAGGGTCAAAGGGCTGCAATGTTTTTGTACAGAGCTTAAAGCTATACTTAGGGCTAGGGAATATGGTGTGCACACACCTGATTAAGCAATTTTAGATCTCATGTAGGAAACTTATCCATGGTTCTTAGAAGAAGGAACAGTAAATAGTTAAACCCGGGAAAAGATTGGGAAGCTACTGAATTGATTCCCACCCAGGCAAGGTCCGAAACTGGGTGGCCCCACATAGGCTTTACTAGATTGGCAAAAACAAAGCCAACAATCGCCTCCCTAAAATTGGGAAGAAAGCTGTATAATTGGCATGATAAAACCTTCCTCTCACCTCTGAGAACAGGGGAATTGCTTGGTCACCCACCCGGTCCCAAAAGCCTTTGCTAGGCACGGTGGCGCGCACCTGTAGTCCCAGCTACTTGGGAGGCTGATGCAGGAGGATCTCCTGAGCCCAGGAGTTCTGGGCTGTAGTGTGCTATGCCGATCGGGTGTCCGCACTAAGTTCGGCATCAATATGGTGACCTCCCGGGAGCAGGGAACTACCAGGTTGCCTAAGGAAGGGTGAACTGGCCCAGGTCAGAAATGCAGCAGGTCAAAACTCCGGTGCTGATCAGTAGTAGTAAGATTGTGCCTATGAATAGTCACTGCCCTCCTGGCTTGGGTAACATAGGGAGATCCCATCTCTATTACACTGGGTAAAAAGGGAACTCCAAATAGAGAATTGGAAGGATAATGAGTGGCCCCCAGAACACAAAATACTATAGGCCTGCCACTTAGGCAAAAGAGGTTTGGGGATACCGTACCCCCATTTACATGTTAAATCAAATTATCCAACTGCAGGCAGTTACTAATAAAACTAGGAGAGCCCTGACCCTCCTGGCACAAATCTCAGATGAGAAATGCCATCTACCAGAACAGGTTGGCATTAGATTATCTATTAGCAGCAGAAGGAGGTGTATTTGGGAAATTGAATCTCATCAATTGTTGTGTGCAAATAGATGACCAGGGCCGGGCAATTGAAGATCTGGTCAAACAAATGACGGGACTGGCACATGTGCCCGTACAAACATGGCATGGATGGAACCCAAGTAATCTCTTTAGAGGTTAGTTCTCCACTTTTGGAGGCTTTAAGACCTTAATTAGAGTAGTACTCCTCCTCCTTGGTACCTGCCTACTTCTGCCTTGCCTGTTGCCTCTTGTTTGGACAATTACCTCTCTTATAGAAGCTACAGTGGAAAGAAAGATTACAGCAAAGATCCTTATACAATAGAATTATCAGTCCCTGGTCCGGGGAGACCAAGAGGATGATCAGGAAGATAGTCAAAAATGTGTTGCCCTATAAAGAATTTAGACGGACATCAAAAGGGAGGAATGATATGGGAAATGTAAAGAAATCTAAGATGGCTACCCTGTTCCGGAGGAATTTTTCAACCTCCTCTCCCTGGAACACGACCTTTCCCGTCCGCGCAAAACAAAAGACCACCAAGTATATGGAAGTAATCAATGTATAAATATACCTGCCTGCCTTTGTTCGAGGCTCACACTCTGGAGAGTGACTCCTCTGAACCTCTTTTGTTTCTAAGTTCGCTGAGTGCTGCTTGGTTCTTCTGAGTACACAGGCCAAAATCCGCAACAAAAGAAGGTATCTCTTATTTAATCCTCAGGATAACTCAATGAGCCTGCATTCTGGAGCTGGACTGCCTAGATAGGAAACCTGGTACTGCCACCATTCCTATGTGACCTTGTACGAGTTACTTTCTGTGAATCAGTTTTGTCATTGACTTAGTAGGGAATTGGTGAACAGCACCTGGGAGCATTTTCTGTGAGCAAAACAAGGATATTACCCTTTTTCGTTAGGTCGTTGTATTAAATGTGTAAGGGATTAAGGAATTATCTAAGGATAGTGAAAGAAAGAGTTAGGATCCGAAGCCAAGTTTGACTAACATCAGAATGCAAGTTTTTGTTTACTATATGATTTTTGGCAGCTTGTTAAGAGAGACAGAGACTTTGTAGGGAAGCTCTGTTCTCTGTTTGGGTAACCAGATTAAAACACAATGCGAGTCCACATATTAATCTTTGATAAAGAGAGCACTGATTATCTCACAAGGAGATGCTTATGCAAGCTTTATTGTGGTCATGTTGCAGAAGCTTCCTTTCTTTGTGTCTTATTTCTGTATTTGACATATAGTACAATATTTCATTTGTTTTTTTTTTAGATCATATGAGGGGATAGTATCATATAATGATTATGGGCAAAGACTACGGAGCTAGATTTCTAGGGTTTATATCTTGGCTATGTCAAATACCAATGACCAGGAGCAGATTATTCTACAACTCTGTGCTTTAGTATCCCTTCTGTAAAATGAAGATTGTAATCATGATATGTACCTCCTAAGGCTGTTATAAGTAGCAAATAAGTTAGTGTATATAATTCTACACTAGGCCTGGCCCAAAGTGGGCCTTATATAAGTATGCAGTAACAAACAAAAATGTACCCCATTCTTTGATGAAATATCCATTGTTTGAATGCAATTATCATAAAATCTAGTTCCTGAAGCCACTCTCCAAAACAAGTTCGTGATAGCCATTTAAAGTCTGAGAAACAAGATCATATTTTCTTCTTTTAAGCTTAATGCTATCCCAAATAACCTAATTTCCAGACATAAGCATGGCAAAAGAAAGAGCACTAAAAAAGCAAAATACATTTTTTTTTTCTTGTGTCAGGGTTGATCTGAAATCTTTGTACATTATTTTTTTCAATGTATCATGAACAAGAAAAAACAAAACAATTAAAACTGCTTCTGTTTACCAAACTATTCTCCTGTTGAAAACAGAAACTAAAATATTATCTCCTCAGGAATCACTCAAGAGAATAGTAGGTTAATGTTGCAGATGTAAAGCATTCTTTGATACAATTTCCATGCTTCAACACCTGCTATCTCAGTCACCATGAACACCAACTAACTGAAAATTGTTTGTATTGCATTTAGAAATATATGAATTATTTTGTATAACACTGTCTATAGGATTAGCTGTGAACACCAAGAACTTCAGTGATTTTTCTCCATGTATCTAGTTTCTCCAACACCTGCCTTTGTACTTTGTTCTATAGAAATAAAAAGCATTCAATTTTTAAGAAACTATTCCACAAGAGGTTTAAAGATAGATACTTGTCCCCCAAATATATTTTTAGTTAAATGTATAAAACAAATGGATAAATGGTTTTTTCCTATATTATTTATCATTTATTATTTATTATTTTATTATTATCATTTTCTATATTATTTATCATTTATCACTTTCAAACAAGTGATAAAGAGACAGCCAACAGTGGAAGTCCATACTGAAAACCCAAATGTGAGGCTTGAATGGGTCTCAAGGTGCGGTGTTAGACATGCAGGAGTGGAAGGTGGAATCATCTAGTGAAACTTGACATAGAATTAAATTTTTAAGGGCTTTTTGATGTCATCTTCACTAAATGGAATTAGGCGCAGGGTAGAGGAGAGCAAATAGAATAGATTATTAGATTAGTTGGTAATAGGAAATAAACTGTGAAGTTGGAGATATGGTCCCTTTAAAAGTGACAGAATTAGAGATACGGATTCTAGGAAATGTCATTTTAGGTTTAGTTCTTTAACAGAGCTTGAATTACCAAAATCAGGTTATTTGCAAGATTATTAAACTTAGGTACTTACTTTTTATGCATTTGTTGGAAACGAAGGACCTTGTTATAAGGCATTTCTAACTAGTTCCATCCGTCCTTCATAGAACGAAAGTGATATGGTTTTCATAGTTGTAAACTCCAGAAAACTTGTTTGGAGAGATTATCTTTATTCCATGGTGCTGTGATTAAAGTTGGAACTTGGGGAAATGAAGTGACTGAAATGTAAAGGTGATGATTCTGGTATCACGAGTACCAAAAACTGAACATTCCAAAAAGGATTGATCCAACAAATATTTAGTGTCTCTCCTATCCTAAATTCTAGGTATTGGGCACTGGTATGCAGTAGTAAATTTGGCAGACAAAATGAATTCAACTGACTTTCTAGTGAGGGGCAAACTGACTATAAAAAAATAGCAGTATTCATGTGAAATCTCCCCATGGGAAACCCGTCTACTTCTTCCTCCCCGTTGTTTAGTCTTTAGAATCATCCATGTTCAGGGGAAGAAATTAGTATTCTACTGTCATTGGTTTCTCCTAGCAAAAAGAGTAGGCAAACAGTAGCCATGTGAGTCTTGAAAAAAGTATTGATTTTGACCGCTTGGAGAATTTGTATCTATGAGTACTAGCATCTCAGCACATGTTCATGTAATTAGTTCAAACAAATTAGCTCATAATTCAATTTACCAACTCTTATTATAGCAGTTACCAGGCCTGGCAATTATTTGTTTACTTTAGTGTTCACTGGTTAACATCAAACTTTTAAAAGCAGAAACTGAGTCTCAGTCATATTTTTCCCTTGGTACCTAATAAAGTTTCTTATCCATAATTTCTGATTCATAATTGAAGATATAGGTAATATTATAACATGAGATAAGATAGGAACAAACTAAAAGGCATATTGATTGGAGTCAATTTTGCTTATATCGAACTACATTTAATATTATAGTTTCAAAGTAAACAACATTGATTCATGAGATTGTATGATTTATGTGGAAAAAAATTGTTTTTATGGTTTAAATAAGTTTGAGGCATCTCAAGGCATCCTAAAGCAAATTAGATATCTCCATGCCATGGACCATTTAATAGTCCTTTATTTGCTAATCTGCATTGTGAATACTTGGAGGAGAATATAGTAATAATTATTTTTTTTTCACAAAATATTTTGGAGTAGCAATTTTCTTCCAAGTGAAATCTAGGAAGTGCCAGTTTACATTGTTGGTGAAATGATTACTGTTATAGTAATGATTTTGTGTCTTGAAATACATAACTTACATTTAATGATTAGGTATTTTAAACTGAGGTAATTCTACGGAAAATTTGTCAACTCATCATCCATTTTTCAAACTCAGCCTTGCAGAATATTAAATAATTAATAAAGTATATTGATAAAGTATATCCAAATCTACATTCAAAATGTATAGAACATAATTGTTTTACTTGAATTCTTTGCTCCAAATTCGGCTGTTCTGCTTTCTACTTCTAAAGACAACTCCATTTTCCCTCCAAAAAAAGTAGAAAAGTATTTTTCCAATCAGAAGACATGTAGATAATTGCATGACTATTCTTATAATTCATCATCAATTATTACTTATTTGGGGGGGTACAATGACTTAAAAGAATCACCCAAATGAGTTAAAATTCAAATTGAGAATGATAGAAATCAGTATTTATCTAAAAGAATACTGAGGGCTTAAAAAATGTAGTCAAAGAAATGTATTCAAATTGCATGGCCTCATCAAGATATCGACCTATCAGATAAATTTTGTTAAACACATAAACATTAGAAAATAGGATGATGATGATTATTAATGTGGCTATTAATGTGAGGAGTAGAGTGATTGCATTATATAGATTTCTATAACCAGTTAGCCTATATTTTGTCTTTCCAGATAAAAAAATCAGACATAGTTAAGATCTAAAGAGAATTTACCAAGACTACTCTTAATTTTTGTGAGGGCAATTTATCCAGTCAGAAGAATATGCTTAGTAACTTAAGTTTTGGATACAAAGCAGCATGATATGGGGTATGAGGTAACTGAAACGTGTGATATTTTAATCTCTTCCAGTTATAGGCCATGACTTTGGAAAGGGAAGAGGATATGGACTGTGAACAGCTGACTACATAGACAGTGTTGAGGAATAGATCATTATTTATGATAATAAAGAAGTGGGCTTTTAGGAAGGTCAGACTGTATCTCAGGTTCAATTTATCTAAATTTATGAGCCCTCACTTTGGCACAAGCACTATCCTAGGCATCTTCATAGGAATAACTTATTTAGTTCTTATAGCAATCCAATAAGAATGAACTATTAAAATCTCCATTTTTATAGATAAGGAAACTGAAGGTTAGATAAGTTTTCTTAATTAATTAAACTCAAAAGTAGTAGAGTCAGAGCACAAACTGTGCCTTTCAAGTCCAGGCTCTTAGCTTTATAACATGACTACCTTCTTTTAAAGGATCTGAAGTATGCAGTTAGCAGGTGATTTTTCTTTTACATAAAATGGTTTTATTCATGCATTCACTATTTTTTTCAGTCATTTTTACTTATTTATTTATTTAACAAACACACAGGATATATTGTGTATGAGACCTTGCAAAGAAGATGTAGAAATAAATGTATGTGGGTACAGAGCATCTCGAAGGCCTTAATAGAAAGGGCAGGATAAGTTATTTAAATAAAAGAATAAAATGCACACCATTTAGAATAACTGGAATGACATAGAAATGCAATGATAATGACATAGAAAGTAGAACAATATTCATTAATTATCAGAAAGAGACTAAAGAAAGATAGTAACAATAGAATTGATTTTGTGCCTCTATATACCAGTAAAATGAGTATGTATAATATGAAAAGGAAAGTTGAAATTTTAGCAACTATAGTTCAGTATAATCGCATGGGTACCAGTGAATGTTATTTGAAGTATATACCTTGATCAAAAGAAGTTAGTAGAGGAGTGAAGAGCTGATATTTATAAAGGACATATCTAAATGGAAACCCAATGGTCTAAGTATCAAAGTTTTGTGTTACATATTTATGTGAGTTAAAAAAAAAAAGAAACAGATAGTGTTCTTATAAGGCTGCCAGAGTTTTTAAGACTGCCTAGGAATATGGATGAGACTCTCTGATGACTTCAAATTTCTGACATAACTTGTACATATACAAGAGCTACCTTTCCTTATCTTCATCACCATACTCAAACCTTGTTTCTTCTCTTTTCTTCTTCATCAAAATTCAAAAGAGAAAATCATACATTCCATTTACTATAAAAATCTTTAAATTACTATTTATCACTCAAAACATTAAGCTTCTAATCTCAAAATTCTGCTAAAATGTCTCCAAAGACAATAATGAAGGCCAAATTTCTGTTTTCATCATTTTGGAACACTCTGAGGAACATTTTGCATTGGTGACATCCCTTGTTCTTGGCTTCTTGCTTCTACATTTCTTACTTAAATTTCTCAGCCAATTTTGGCTATTATGTTTTTACCGCCTATTCCAGAAATGTTGATATTCCCCTAAGTATCCATTATCAGTCATCTTTTCTCCCTTGCTTTATCATTCACTAAGACACAAATCTATATCTCTAGTTTATAACTTTCTCCTGAATTCCTGATTTTTATGTCCAATTGATTACTAGAACTACCTAAGTAAAAAACCTACAGAATTCTAAAACTCAATTCATTTAAAACTTTATTTCTTACATTCCTCTATCACCTCCTCAGATTGTTTATTTTAATTAAGGGTATTATCACCTTACTTCAAAATCTTATCTGCCTTATCTTCAGGTTGCTAACAAACTACCAAACTTGCCATTATCGAGACTTTCAAATCTGTTCTCAAAAATATCTTCAAATACTAGTCAAATGTCTTTCCACCATAAACATCAAACCTCAGTTTCACAAATGTATTGACATTCATGTTGTTGCCTATTCCATATTCCTGCTTTGTAATATGTTTTCACCTCAGTTAAAATCTTCTTTGACTCTCCCTAGAAGAGTTGACAACTTCCACTAATGAGTTGACTAGCCTATATATTTACCTTAACATGCTTTTCTTTCTACTAAAGTTATTCACACTTGTATTGAGAAAAGTCCATGTAAATAAATGCTGGTACATTTCTATGAATTTCAAACAAAATCAACTTAGAAACAAAATTAGTGTTAGTAATACAATGGAACCACTTTATAAGATAACGGTTTCTATTGAACAAAAGGATACAAAAATTCTAAATATGAATGCATTTCTTTTTTTTTTCTCTATTAATTTTTATTATGGTGGCATTGGTTAACAAAATCCAGTAAGTTTCAGGTGTACAATTTAACAGGAAGGCGCGCGCGCGCACACACACACACACACACACACACACACATATATTTCATGTATACATTTCTTAATGTAGCCTAACATATACAAATAAAATGATGGAGCTAAAAGGAAAAAAAAAACAAATAGAATGATGGTGGGATATTACAACATGTATCCTTCAATATCAATAACTTGATTGACACATTCAATATAATTTATGTGTACAAAGCAATGCACACAACTGCAGAATCTATATTATTTTCAAGTGCACATAGAACATTTGTAAAAATTGACCAGATGCTGAATCATAAAGCAAGTTTCAGTATTTGTAGAGGACTGACATCGTGCAGAGTGAATGCTTTTTGTACACGAATTAATCCGAACTAGAAAATCTCCAGATATTATGAAATTTAAAATAGACAAATTTGGACTACTTCTTGGGTTAAAAAAATCAACCTGAAAATATTTTGAAATGAATACAAATTGAAATGTATGTAACAAAACTAAAGCCAATATTAAAGTGTATTTTAAATATGCTTATAAGAAAAGAATAAGGCAGAAAATCAGTTATAAGCATCTATCTCAAGAAGTTGGGGGAAAACAACACATTTAACCCAAATACAGAAGAAAAACAATAATGAAAATTAAATAATATAATGAAGAATATTATATTGTGTATTATACCAACTATACAATAGAGAAAAATCAAGAAAACTAAAACTATTTTTAGAATAAACTGATAAAAGAGGTAGATATTGTTAGAAAAAAGAGATGTGTCAAGAATAACTAATATATGGACTAAAAAGCTAAATCTCTAGAAATCCTGAAGATATTAAATGGATGTTGGAAATTACTTTTAAAAATAAAATTATGAATAAAATAAATTTCTAGTAAAATATATATAGCCTAACAAAACTGACAAGAGGGAGAATAAGACAGTCTAAATAATCATATACCTATTAAAGTAATATAATGAATAATAAAGAACCTGCATAAATAAAGCTTTTAGTACATAGAAATAGAATTTTCATTATAAGTATCATTTGGTAAATGATATCTATGAAATACCTACAATAGATTTTGAAATTAATGGTAAAGATTTCCCTTTAACATCAAGAGAAGGATGCTCAGGATCACCGCTTTTATTCACTATTATGAATATGTGTAATATATATTAATATATATTGTTTGCTCTCAATATAAGAGCAATAGAAATCAATTCCATTTTTATGAACAAGTGATAAATAGAAAATAAAAATACTGTTTAATGATATAAAATATATCAAATAGAAATGAATCTATTGAAAGATATAAAACCTCTACGTAGAAAATTCTACTACGTTATTGAAATAGATAAAACAACAAAATATAAAGATAATTCATGGAATGGGAGAAAATGTTTGCAAATGATATATCTGACAAAGAATTAATATCCAGATTATAAAAAGAGTAGTGAGAACTCAAAATTTAAACAGTGAACAAATGATTTGAATAGACATTTCTCCAAATAAGATATATCAATGGGCAATAACAATATGAAAATTGTTCAACATCATTAGTCATTAGGGAAATGCAAATCAAAACCACAATAAGCAAACTCATAGACACAGAGAACAAATTGATGGTCACCAGATGGGAGGGATTTTGGGGAGATGGGTGAAAAAGGTGAAGGGATTAAGAAGTACAAATTGACAGTTACAAAAATACTCGGGGATGTAAAGTACAGCATAGGGAATATAGTCGATAATATTGTAATAACTATGTATGGTTTCAGATGGGTACTAGACTTAGTGGGGTGATCACTTTGTAAGGTATATAAATGTCTAATCACTATGTTATACACCTAAAACTAATATCATATTGTATGTCAACTATAATTGAAAAATAAAAAATTATAAAGCACAGTGAAATCACATTCACTGGCTATAATGGCTATAGCATTTTTAAAAATGGAAAGCAAGTGTTGGTGAGGATGTGGAGAAATTATAACCCTCATGCATTGCCAGTAGGGCTGTAAAATGGTGTACACACTGTGGAAAATAGTTTGGCATTTTCTCAGTGAAACATAGAATTATCATATGACCCAAAAATTCTATTCCTAAATATATACCCAAAAAGTCTGAAAACATATGCTTATAGAGAAAAAAGTTATACAAGAATGTTCAAGATCATTATTCATAATAGCCAAACAATGAAAAGACTAAAGAATTATCTAATAAATGGATAAACAAAATGTGTTTTATCAATGGAATATTATTTAGCCATACAAAGGGAATACTGCTATGTGTTACAACATAGATGGGCCTTGAAAACATGCTAAGTAAGTTAAATAAGTTGGACACAAATGTCCACAAATTATATGGTTCCATTTGAATGAAATGTCCAAATAGGCAAATCCATAGAGACAGATTAGGGGTTGACAGTTGAAGATAATAAAAGAGAAATGGGGTCAATAGCTAATAATAATTTGAGGTATTGGAAATGTTCTGGAATTAGTGTGATGTTTACACAATATTGCGAATGTACTGCAAACCAGTAAATTGTTCAAATTAAAACTGAACTTTATGTTATGTGAATTATATTTCAAAAAGTCAATAAACTGTTAATGACGGAAAAGGTAGAAAGGGCTGCTCTACTAGATACCAAGGTACGTTATAAAGTTATTTTATGTAAGATAGTGTGAAATAGACAAATAGTTAAATGGAGAACATTGACATCTAGAAACAGAGCCAACTATCTATGGGCAGTTATGACAAAACTAGCATTGTAGACCAGTGAGAAAAGGTATTTTCAATACATTTTGTTGGGTCAATTTGGAGCATAATGAAATTATACCTCATCTCACACAGAAAAACATAAAGTTCAGTGGATTTTATGTGAGAGGCTAACAAATGAGTTGTCATGTGAGAGGCTAACAAATCATCACATAACAAAGATTTTAGAAGAAAATAGGGAAGAGTATATGTGATTTTGTATAAACAGGATACAAAAAAAAATAAAGAGGTGGTTAAGTTGGACTGCAGTGAAATTAAAAATTAATTTGCAACAAAACATATAGAAAGTGAGTAAAATGTTGAGCCTTGGAGTGAGAAATATATTTTCAACACATATAAACAACAAAGGGCTCATATCTAGAATACATAAAATGTTTCTACAAATCAAAATAGAGAAGACAAGCCACATACAACATAGACAAGAACATTGAAAATATATTCTTAATGTATATGACTAACCTATGAAATTTAATAAAACATTAATAATCTAGGAAATATAAATAAAAAGTATAATTACACAGTAAACTGATGACTTATTAAGCAGAAAAAAAATTCTTTCTGGTGAGTTTGTGCAACAGTGGCAACTCTCACACACTATTTGGGAATATTTGCTAAAGTAGAACATATGCACATTTTCTGACCTTGCAGTTTAATCCTAGACTATATTCAACAAGAATACATGTACAAGCATAAAAATGCATTCATAGTAGAATTATCCATTAAACCAAAAAGCGGAAGCAATCCATATATCTGCCTATAGAGGATTGAATATATAAAGTTTATATTCACCCAATGGAATACTAGAGAGTAATGAAAATTAACTATAGTTATAAGCAACAAGACAGATGAATCTTACAAACATGATGTTAAGAAAAAAAATGACATAGAATGTCTATGTCTATGTCTATATGATTCCAATTGTATATGTTCAAAAGTAAGGAAAAATAAAGCTATATGATCAAAAAAACTGAAAAAAAATGTGATAATTTATTGAGATTATAATACACATTGTGTTCAATGACATCGCACGATATGTTCAAAGAGTTGTCCCTCTTTGGCAACGCGTAATCAGTATGCCATACAAAAATACAATGACTATATGGCATTGATGCTATATAGTACACAAATCCCTGAATATGCATCTGTGTTGCTTCAGATGGTTTGTATTTTTATTTACACCTGTGCTTTAGCATAATGCACAAGAAATATTCAAGTGGATTTAAACTTTGTATGTATACGTGGGTATATATGCTGTATATAGGTGTATATATATATATTTATATACACATGTTTACATTGTATATGCTGTATATATGTGTGAACAAGTTATGGGCTTCCAAATGTTATTTATGTTCTAGTTTTTGATCTAAGTGATGATTACATGAGCATTCACTTTGTGACAATATAGAGCTACATACATTAGTAATTTTGCAAGGTTTTATGTGGTTTATAACTCAACAGAAAAATAACTCAAATTATAAAAAGAAAAGAAAACATACCAAACATTCTCTATGGCTCCCATGAGCAGAACTAAGATGCAGGAACAGAGGCTTCTAGGAGACAGACCATCCACTTACACCTTTGAAGTAAGGCTAGGGAATTCGAAGAGCTGTCGCATAATACAACAGAATTCATCATTTTCTCCTCATAAGTGAACAGCTACTCTTCTCACATAGTTCTAGGACTTAGAGAAGGAATTTTAAGATTCTTTCCAAGCAATTTTTTTTTTCTTTTTTTTTTACCAATTAATGGTCTAGCATTATGTGTATAGTTTTGGTCAAGAACCTAATTTAAATATTCAAAGTATAAGGTGCAGTCATATTTATATGCACAGAAAACCACACACAAAGTGTCTAATTCTCTTTATTGTATTTTCTGTTCTCCTTCAAGGAAAGATAAGTGTTTCAATATCTGTACAATATGTACTTTCAAACTTGATTCCCAAGGCAAAAAGAAAAGGTGATCATCATATGTTTAAAAAAAAAAACTCCTTTATTTTATAATAATAAATGTTAGAAGTTCAATATCTCTGCTCAAACACAGAGGCAGGCAGGCATATTTACAAAAGTCTCACAATGTTTGCCTTTGCCTTTACACAAGACAACATTTATAAAACCTTTGCATCCCATGGCAGGTGCTGGGTCTTCTCTTGGGGATTTGTGCTGTTTAATATTGCCTTTCATTTGAACGTCAAGCACCTTTAAAAAATAGAGACTGCATTTTAATATAATTTGGAAATTAAAACCCATTAACTTTTATCATAATATCTTTCATGAATTTACTTTTCAAAAATTAATCAAAACCAAAATTAATTACTGTACGATAGCCAGCAAGGGCAGAAATATGGGAATTTTTTTTTAAAACTGAAGCTTTGATTTGCCTCACTCATAAGAAAATTAAATATATGTAATAAATATTAGAAGATTTAGGTACATTTAATAATAATAGTCCCCCTATTTTGAGTACTTAAAGAATTAAAATGATAATTATTATGGCCACCTGAATAATTAGAAATATTTCTTTTATTTATTTTAATGACATACTATGAGATTAAACACTTAAATTTAAGTAAAAAATATATTTTACCTAAAAATGATTTCCTAAAGCATTTTCATCAGTTTGTAATACTTGTAAATATAATAATGTTATAGAATTATAAAATTTTATTGTGTATATTTTTAAGCAATACACTAAAATGACTTTTTTTTTCTGTCTTCCTTATTTTATTTTGTTTTTAGGCTTGGATTCCTGGATCATCTGGTGACTTCAAAAATTTGGTAAGATACTTTTTTCTGTAGTATTATCAATATTTTTGTTTCCTTTGCCACACAATTTTGGATAATATCTTTCTTCTTATCTCAGGCTTAATCCTTTTTCTTAATTCTCCCCTCATTACTATCCCCTGAGGTTGAATCCCACAAGGCTAGTAGGAGTGAGTTAATTTCATTTTAACCCACATGGGATGATCTGATAAGTCCAGATATTTCTTGAAGATTCACCTTCATGGGTCAGGAGAATATTCCAAAGAGGGGTAGCATTTGTCTCTTCAGGAACAAAAATTGCTACTGAAAGAGTCAGAGATAAAGAGAATTATTCAGGTAAGATGCAGTATCAATTTGAGAAATTTTCTTTTAAGAAAGACCAAAAGCAACAGCAAGATAAAAGCCATGGAGAAGAACGAGTATGATAACTGTATTTTTAAAAAGTTTTTCATTGCTACAATGTTGGTATTATCATTTATATATTGTAGAACTAGAAACACCGAAGGCTCTGGTCTTTTACACATAGAAACAAAATTCTGAGGTATCCCTCTGGTACATATGTTATAGGCATAGAAAAGATACTTTTTAATGAAAAAATGACTGGTTGAAGTAGAAGTTTTTCTACTAAGTTATATTTTTTCCAGACAACAGCTTTTGTATTCTTTTGAGATTCCACCCAGCCCCTTTTTATCTCCAAATATTCTTGAAATATTGTTTGCATTCCAATTCTTATATTGAGATCCTATTACGTTCTGAACCTATGTAAGACTGTAAAACATATTTTATCTCTTAGTTTATCTTAATTCTCTAAAGAATACTTTAGCTTGGATTCTTATTCTTGTGTTATCTAGGAGTCTCCAACTCTTCTAATTTCTAGAGTACTCAGCCAAGAGTACTATGAAGTTACAACTTGATAGACTGCAGGAGTACAGTCTTACACACCATTCTTCACTAATAAATGGTTATTGCTGGATTAGAATAGAATGAATGGGAGAGTGGTGAGAGTTCAGCCTGTTTTTGTTTTGCATTACTTCAGGCTTCCAGATGTTTCTCAGGGTTTCTCAACTATCTTCTGGTCATTTTATCAAAGCTTTCCTATGCTGCTCCAGGCCATCCGAGTGTATACTTCCTGCCAAATAATAACAAAGTTGACAATAAAACTTCATGTTTAAAAAATATCACCAAAGACGAGGTTAAGCTAACAAAATTACAGCACACAAAAGGAAAACTTAAACCTTTATTTATATCATATCTTACTGCTCATGAAAGCCACTGCACCTTGCATTCTCAAAAGAGTATGCAATCTGAGTCACTTTCCTCAGTACCAGCACACTGCTGTATTGTTGGTGCCTGCATCCTCCCCAGCAGAATCCACTTTGGCATTCTCTATATTTGAGTCCAGCCAGCTAAGTGAAGAATATTTTAATATAATAATATGTCAGTGTTTTACCCGACCTGCAAAAAAGAATAGCCCTTCACTGTGCAAACTTTTACTAGGCAGTGGAGGATTTTGCATTACCTTTGGATAGGGTCATGTTGAAATTACACCCAAACCAAAAAAAAAAAATAAACAAAAAACATTCTACTCATAATGATAATTCAGTGTTCCATATTTAGCCATGAATAGGAGCAATAGAAACTTGAAATTTGTATATTTATTCTCAAAATGAGGATGAGGGTTAGCCTCCATCTCTTTAACACTCTGAAAATGAAAAGTTTTGTTTAAGCATTTGTTGGGGAGGAGGGAAGACTTGATGGGGTCTTATAGATAGCAGACATTTTATCTCCTCATTTGCAGTGTGATAAAGTTCCTGGATGCCTCCCCCCACAAAAAACACAAAATTTTTTGTCTCTATTAGTGGAATCCCCATTTTCTTCCTATAATTATTTTTTTTTCTCTGAATTCCACCTTTTTTCCACATATTGAACTTGACTGTGGGCTCTTCCAATTCTGATCATCACATTTATCCTCTAGGTCTTCACGCATCTTCTAATTTATATCATTTTAAATCCATGTTTCACAAAACAGACAGATTTATTGTTAAACAACACATATTTCTCTTGTTTATGTACCCCATCATGTTCCCTGTAAGTTTATTTTTTCTAATCTGTTATATAAGATATAATCAAATATTTCCATATTTAATCAAAAGCAGTCATCCTTGAGCAAATACCAAGAAACTCAAGGAAGATTACATTGGTCAGTTCTTTCCTCTTGTAGCCCTCATTGTCACTGTTTCCACTTCTGTGAACAGTTATTTTTCCTATCTTCCATACATTTCTTTCTATTCATCCCTCAAGGACAAGTTCAACTCCCATTTTTTCCTGGAAGACTTCTTGTTTTAAAAATCATAATTTGATTCCTCCTCTCCATGAACTCTTTATTTTCAGGATCACAAAGTTTAGCACTTTATCTTATACTTACTATCATATGTTCTAAGGTTCTTGTGTTGTGTGCAATTTTGCAATTTTGCAGCTCGTTAATTTAAGTGAGGTAACAATGCCATTTTGTGCTATTTATTGTGGCATACCTAACATATTGCTCATTGTTTAGCAGTTCCCCAAGAAATATTTTCAATTGAATAACTTATTTAAGATCTCAACAACACTTATAAAAACTGAACCTAAAATTTAATTTATACTATTGTTTGCTTCTATTCCATTATGATTTTTAAAAGAAATAATGACATGGAGATGGTGGTTGATTAATAGTATCATTTAAAACAAATTCTGAATTATATGATACACTCTTTAAAACTGTGTTTTTGTAGTATAATTCAGAGAAAATAAAATAAATGTAAAATTTAAACCATAAAAGTATTGAAATATAAATGGTAATATGTAAATTATTACAAAATAAAATAAAATATACTCTATTCAATTATCATATAACTCTCAAGCTAAAAAAAAAGAAAAAAAAAAGATTTACTCTAGAACTAAATGGCAGCAATAAAAATTTACTTCAATATGAAGAGTTAACATTGCCCACGTTGAAGCTGAAAATATTTACAAAAAAACGTTACTTCAGCATTTAAAATTTACATAAGGTAATGTGTTTAATGCTTATGATTCACTGAATTTTGTATCTGTATGCGCAATTACAGCAATCTGTTCCAATTCATAAATTTTATTTTCTGCACCTGGAGTTTGGACATTTTAAGAGGTCAACATAATAACACATGCACAATTATATACAGTTGATGGAAGTACATATTTTTAAACATTCACTGTATATTAATCTCTATGCTATGTGCTTTTTCTGTGTAGTCTCATTTCAAACTTCCAATCACACTTTGAGGCATGAATTTTGGTCACCATTTTAAAGCTGAACTGACAAGGGGTCAGAGAGGTTAATTAGTTCATCTGTGGTAACTTAGTTAATCATGATACTGAGATTTCAGTATTATTCCTAGGACTCCAAAGACTCCACTACAACACCTTCCCAAACAAAACTCACCTCAATAAGCTTTTAATAAAACCCAATTCTATATATTTTGGAGTAATATCCTTTATCTTTAGTCCTTAAGAAAATTGATACATAAGTGACTAAAATGAGTTTTAAACTTTATACCTACAGTTATTTAAGATGAAAATTCTGCCATCATCACTGTTAGTATGCTCCCCTGATAAATAATTTGTCATTATGTGAACATAAGTCCTATATTCAGAGACCAAAGAAAGGAATCAAACTCTCATCAATTCATTAATTCATCCATTCTCTCACAATTTATTGAGTATTGGTGCAAACAATCTCATAGAGTTTGAGTAATATAGAAATTACATTCAAAAACCATCATTTTGTGTGTTCTTCATGGCAGTGCTTTTATTTTTAATTTTAATTTATTTTTTAATTGCTGTTGACTAAAATTCTGAGCATTTGTTTTAAGGCTTTTATTGTTTCCTTCTACCTTGTGGGGATAACAAGTTAATGGAAATCATAAGGCAGTGTGAGAAACATTGTTAATGCACACCAATTCTTCCCTTCCTTTCACTCTTGAGCATAAAGAAGATTATACTTTCCCCTCACCCTACATTTAGATCATGGGATTAATTCTGGCCAAGAAAAAATGGAAGCGAAGTCTATCACTTCTAGGCAGAAGAGCTGTGCTTTCTAGTCTTTTTCTGCCTCTGCAGAGGATACATCAATTTGAGATAAATTATCCTGGATCCCTGAGTCACTTGATGGAAGACAACTGTTCTGGCAAGTCTCACAGTTCCATAGCCTGCCTATAAAGAACAAGAAGTGAATTATTTTGTCTTAAGCTACTGAGTTGATTTTTGTTTGTTTGTTTGTTTTATTTTGTTACAGCAACATAAAGCTTGCCTAAACTGATCAAATGGTCTTTGAGAAAATGAGCAGTGTAGTGTTTGGGTAATTCTGAAATCTGGAGTCATATTTCCAAAGGTATATTTTGGCAGTATTATTTTTTACATTCATATTTATTTATTTTGAATTGCCACCAAATAATCTGAGGTCCACTTATTACTTGGCATAGCAGGTAACCTAGGCTCTCAAATAAGGTCCACTTACTTGCTTGGCATAGCAGGTAACCTAGGCTCTCAAAATAAAAGCCTGGGAAAATCTGTACTATAATATTTAATAAAAATTAACTATTATTCATTTAACAAATACCTTTAGATAAAGTGAACAACCTGAAATAGAGAGAAATACAAGACAACTATCTGAATTTAAAATGGTATACTTTCTTGTTGAAAATTGAATAACATTCCTGTTACCCCTTTAATCTTAACTGTCATTAGATTACAGTCCCTATTAAAGACCACACAATTATTTCCTTTTTACTAAGTTAAAAAAGGGTCTCCATGTCTTAGATTATTTTATTTTGGTGTGGTTCTCAGAGTAATCTATGTTCAGCTCTTTACTTTTTGGAAAGATCTGAAATAACACCCCCTCCTATGTTTGGTTCCTTTTTTTATAGCAGAAGTCTCTGTATGCTCTCATTTTTTCTTGTTAAGAGATGTACTAATTTAAATATCATAAAATATTAACTAGCATTATTTCTACAACAATTAATTAATTAAACATACCTCTTTTTTTTTCACACATAGGACTAGAGATAAATAATTGTATACAATTACCTGGAACTGAAAGGATTTAAATGTACTACTACGGAAAGGGGCACAACAAATTATGCCTCATGAAGTATTTCATGTCAATCATTACTAGCCTCTAAAATAGTTGTAGGACATTAAAATCTACCTTTATAATGTTTATTCAACTTTTAAGAGTCAGAGTCATTGCATCTGGTAGTCCAACCTGTGTGTTACATTCCTTCAACAATTTCTATTAACTTTCTATCTGCTTGCTCCTCTTACCTAATTTCACTTTTAGGATGGAGTTCAAAAATCCTTCTTAAGGCATCACATTTCATTTGGGGGAGATGACTAGTTTTTAAACATATTTTCTTAGCGTTGAGCAAAAATTATGTTAATTGTTTTCTCCTCAGGGTGGCATAGTACTTACATATTTGCTAATAACAATCCTTAGTTGGACTCAATTAGTTTCAATAATTGGACTACACGGAGAAGTGTCATTTTAGTGGAAATTTAAATTATCTACTTTTTAATTTAAACCACTCTCGTCTGATGTAGAATATTAATACATGCTGTTATGAAAACAATTTGAATAGGAATTCTAATAAATCTTCTGACATTATCTATCTTAGTACTAATATAGTGAAAGAACTTTTTGTGGTTAATTAAGCACGGCATCCTTGCTTCATTTCTTGCCTGCTGTCCTAAGTCAAGCAGAACTTTTCCAGGTGTTCACCAAAATAGAAATACTACCCTAATAGTTTTTTTTAAATATTTTTTTTAAACTCCATATTTATTATTTTGTGTTTGTTCCTCTATCCTGGGTATTTAGACCACTAAACATATTGTACAACCAGTATCATGTGATACCAGGGAAACTCCAATTTGCAGCTGATGCCCCTGTCAGCTTTGTTCCTCTCTCTTTGTTTTTGAGAGAGATGCCAGGACAGTCATTTCCACTTTGCCCCAGGCTGAAACCCCTCATGTAATTCAAACTCTAGTATCAAAAAAAAAAAAAGATATATGCTTTGAAAAGTTGCCCATGGACATATTAAGACATATGAAACTGTCTTTCTATGCATCATTTCTACTTTTTAGTTTACGCTGAATCAGTTTACCGTTTTTGTTGTTAGTGGGAAGGTATGTGGTAGAAGGTGTCTTTTAAAATTTCAGAAATAGAGGAACAGAAAAATATGAAAGTTAATAAAATGATTGAGGTTGAAGGAAGGCAATATTACACAATATGTTTAATTTTCCAGAAAAACTTTTAAGCATAGACTTGACTTTAAATACTTTTATCATAATTGTCATAAATAAATATTGATTCACTGTCAAATAAATATCTTTTGATTATTATTATTTTTTTTTATTGACAGAATATTTGCTTTGTCTACATCTGGCTATTTCCAATTAGACTAATTAGTCCTTAAATATTTATATTTTATTCATTTAAATCTATTAAATAAGTGTAGTTCTATTAATAACACATTAAAAGCAGTATCCCCAAAATAACCACTAATTTACCAGCATATACAATATCATACATATATATTTATGTTTTTGGTTTGTATATAGAGTTTTTTGCAACAACCACATATTTTGAATTTTTACTTTAGTTTTTTGTATGCTCTCTTATTAAGTAAAATTTTATAACAGATTATACAGACACAAGATGATTTTTTTAAAAAAACATGCTTAAAGAAAACCAAATCACTTTGCTGAAGGTACTGAGAAATGGTAAGTGGCAAGGTGCATGGGCTTTATGAAAATTGGGGCTATGCTCATAGGAGTAAATATGGTGGATTTTACATTGTCTTTCCGAAGGCTAACTACCGAAGGAGAATCCCACTTGAGCCTCTATCTTTGCTTCTGATACACCTTTATAACCAGGAAAATATTCTGGTTTCTAGACATAGAAGACATATAAAGGCTTAGCACATGTGCATGGCAATCGTAGATTATCATATGGATCTCTGAGAGTGAGGATTGTTTTTTCTGTTTTGTGCATGTGTGTGTATGTGTGTGTATAGGATGGAATGGAGAGGACCAAGGAGATTACTGAGAAACATAATAATAGAAGATTAATTCTAGGATAATGTTTTTTTATTTATTTTTATTTTTTTAGTATTATATGACATACCTTGCTAAATAGATGTGCAAGCTACCCACAAACCATAGTATAGGATTTCTTTTTCTTATCTAAAGTTTTAATTAAAATAAATCACATTTCATAATTAGGTAGCTAAATAGTTGGATTTGTTGGGTTCTCTTTCTGCTCTTGTATGATTCTCTTGAATCATATGATTTTCTAAAGGATGTTCCTGCTAGGGAAGACTTAGAATAAAACCTCTGATTACATATATGATCAAATTTTGTTTTCAGTGTTTTTAAATCACAATTCTCATTTTAAAAAAATTTATTGCAATTTCATGAAGACTGCAATCTGTCATTATTTTCACAAAAGGATTTCCCACAAAAAAAATTTCTCAAATCTTTCTTCTTCTTGACTAAGAAGAAAATATGGAAATTTTGTTTGTACCAACATCTATCTGAATAATTACAAATACTTTCTATCCTGAAAAAGAAATCAAGGAAACTGGGTAAAGAGACTACTTTAAAACCTAAAGATATAACTATACTGATGAGCCTCCCTCATTGACACTCATGCTTAGGAATAAGCAAAGACATTTTAAAAAAAATGTACAAAAGTCATGCTTAGTATTCACAGCTCAAAGTTTTATTAAAAAAAAAGAAAAGAAAACTCAGATTGTATATTCTTTTGCGGTTTTGTTGGTGATTTTTCATTCTACATTCCAGTGTGTTAAAATGATTCAATATTATAATTTTTAGTACTAATTTGATCAATTTACCTTTCCAATGAACACAGAAATGATCTGAGCTGCAAACCACTGAAGTTTTGGACAGAACTCATGCTACCCCAGTGCCCATCTCTTTAAAAACTCTATTGGGGAGAATCAAAATGTATGAAATCAGCATTTCAGAATCTTAAAGTCAGACTTACAAAAATATTAGTGATGTTGTACGTTTACCTTCCATGGTAATATCATTGCATTTTAGCAAAATGCAGATTTCTTTTCTGTTCTCTTGTCAAATATAGAATATTGAAATAAAAAAAATTATGTTCTGATAGAGGAAGATAGAACGTGTATTAGTAGTTGAACATGTGTCTTTATAGATTAAGACACACAATTCAAGTTTTGTTGTGGCATGGTTTTGTTCTAATTGACTCCTATTAAGAAGTAAGACTATTTTTTTTAAATTAAAAATAGTATAGTCTATATCTTCTTTGTCACATTCAGAAGTGTCATTTTTAGGGGATGTTTTTATGCTATTATTATTTTACAGTGTTTATTTTGACCACGTAGCAATACTTTAGCACATACTTAACAATTTTAAAATTTAATAAGTAAAATTTTAGATATTATTATTGAGAATATTTTGTAATTCTGCATTGCAACTTCCCATTTACTTACTTCTCAGTACTGTTTGAATGCAGCAGTTACAGCCAAATTTCTCAGTAGGAGTTATTTGCGTGGGAGTAAGAGTCATGTATGCAGATTCCATTAAATCTTTCAAGTTATCCAATCACTTTTAGTTCAAAGCAATAATACACAGTTATTCTATATATGTTTAGTACACTGCCCAGATTATCTGTATTTGTCTTGATTTAAGATTTTTATCTTCGTATCCTTAAGTAGATAAAAACTTAAAATAAGTGACTTATTCTTGATTTGAAAAAATATGACTGTGGAAGGGATATCGTGCTCTTGGAACATATTCATGCTCCTTGAGCTTAAGTTGTTGGCTAGTCAGAACTTCTTGTGTGACTTCTGACAAATTTAATGTCTTAAGTCTTAATTTTCTCATCTGTGAAATGAATCTATGTGTAAATTGTTTCCAAAATTATTTTCAAATCTGATTATATGTTTTGGATAAAAATTGTCTCCCCACCCCATTTTTTTATTTGGGTAAATAGTCACAGATGTTTTCTTAAATTCTCACCAAAGTTATACACAGTTGAGCATGAAAATCCTGAGCATGATGACATTTTATCTTTAATGTTGATCTTGTTTCACATTGATGTTTGCAAATTTAATTTTCTCTTATAAAAAAAATATTTTGGTATATTCTTTACAGAATGCCAGTAGATAACTCAAGTATTTATTTTGTATTTATAGCTATTATTCCTTGACATAGTGCAGAAACATTTTTTTTTTTTTTAACACCTACAGCACCTGGTATTCCTAGATGGTCTCTCATCCAAGTACTAATCAGGCTGGACCCTGCTTAGCTTCTGAGATCAGACAAGATCAGGCACGTTCAGTGTGGCATGGCTGTAGACCAGAAGCACTTTATGTTTATAAATTATATAGTACTATTTCCACTTCTTCCAAAAGTAGAAGAAGGTTATTTTCTGGGAAGTTAGGAATGATTCGAATTTGTTGTCAAGATTTACTGAGAAAAAGATAGATCTTTTGTTTCAGGTCTTTCCATTACTAGTTTATTTTTATTTTTGATTTTTGAGTCCTATGATATATATTTTTACTGTGAGAGTATTACAATGAAAGTATCAAGTAATTCATATGTTGTCATATTATTTTTATAAATGGGGTGTCTGGTAATTCAAAATGGATTATCCACATCAAGATTAATGGATGGATAATACTATATCAAGATTAAGTGCTTCTGTCTATTGTACAGAAAACTGGCTTCTTATTCCCATCATCCCTTAAACTATCAAAGGCTTTCAAGACTATAGTTATGGAATAAATGTGGCTACTCCATATCCATGGTAAAACTTTCCCCTGGGAGTACAGAGAAACTTTGTTTTAAATAATTTCTTTCATTTCTGTTATTTTTAGAATTAAATTTTAAGATCCTAGTTAAAATGGCCACCAAAGTAATGTAAACAAAATGAGTAAGATTTTTCTATCTGTACATTGAAAGATAAACTTATTAAAAAGTTTATTAGTATTTATTTGATTATTAAAGGGTTTCATTTTAGATAGAATTACAGATTGTGTTAAAATTGCTATCTACAATACTCTTTAGTCTTTCAGTTCTTTGCTTAACATTTTTTGGAATAGGATTTTAAAAATATGTGCCTTTTCATATTGAGGTGAAAGAGCTCATTGGTATAAATAAGTACATTCTCAATACTGTGATTTTTTTTTGTTTTTTTTTCCATCTACATATCAAATATATCTAAATTATTTTTGAAGTTGAGGATTTGCATGTATTTGATTGTCATATATTCTTTCTTTTTAGTTTTATCTGAAACAGGTATTTATCCTTTGATTCTAGAAATGAACCAAAACTGTCCATCTTTTACTTCACATAGCATAATACCCTCAAGATCCATCCACGTTGTCACAAATGAAAGGATTTCTTTCTTTTTTAATGCTACACACAAATTTTAGGATGATTCGTACTGGTACTGTGAAAATGCCATTGGATTTTGATAGAGATTGCATTGACTCTATAGATTGCTTTGTTTAGCTTGAACATTTTAACATTGTCCTCCAAATCATCATTATGTCTTTCTGTTATTTGAATCTTCAATTTCTTTCATCAATGTGTTATAGTTTTAATGTACAGATCTTTTAGTTCCTTGGTTAAATTTATTCCTAGATATTTTATAAGTTTGATGCAATTGTAAATGAGATTGTTTTCTTTAATCACTTTCTGCTAGTTCATATCAGTGTATGAAAATGCAATAGATTTTCTCATATTGATTTTGTATCTTATAACTTTACTGAATTTGTTTTTTCTAATAGTTTTTTGGTGAAGTCTATAGGGTTTTCTATATATATAATATGACATCTGCAAATAGTGACAGTTTTACTTCTTCCTTTCCATTTTGCATGTCTTTCATTGCTTTTTCTTGCCTAATTGCTCTGGTTAGGACATCCAGTGCTAGTGGTGGGAGTGGACATCTTTTTCTTGTTCCTTTGAGGAAAAGCTTTCAGTATGTTATTTGTGGGCTTGTCTATGACCTTTAATTTGTTTAATTAATTAATTTGTTTATTTTGGTATCCTGCTTCCTTTTATTAAATAAGGTTTGCCCTCTCTGTATGTCTTTTATTATGATGAGGTACATTCCCTCTATGTACACTTTGTTTGATGTTTTCATCATAAATGGATGTTGAATTTTTTCAAAAATTCTTTTTGTATATGAATGTATTGAGATGATCATATGATTTTTATCTTTCATTTGCTCAATGTGATATAGCACACCAAATGATTTTGGGTTGTCAAAACATCCTTTCATCCCTGAAATAAATCTCACTTGATCATGGTATATGATCTTTTAAATATATTGTTGAATTTAGATTGCTAATATTTTGAGGATTTTTGCATGTATATGCATCAAGAACATTGGCTTATATTTTTTTTTTCTGTTACATTCTTGTCTTGTTTTGACATCAGGGTAATGATGGCTTTGAAAAATGAGTTAGAAAATGTTCCATCCACTTATTTTTATTTTTTATTTTTGGAAGCACTTGAGAAGGATGGACATTAATTCTTCTTTAGATATTTATTAAAATTCATCATTGAAGTCATCTGGTTCTGGACTTTTATTTGTTGGTAGGTCTTTGATTACTGATCCAATCTCTTAGTAATCCATCTATTCAAATTTTCTATTTCTTCATAATTCTGTCTTGGAAGTTTGTGTGTTTCAAGAAATTTATCCATTTTTTTTTCTGAGTTGTCTATTTGTTGGCATATAATTGTTTATTAGTAGCATCTTATGATCCTTTGTATTTCTGTGGTATCAGTTGTAACTTCTCTTTCATTCTGATTTTATCTATTTGAGTTCTCCCTCTTTTATTCTAGGTTAGTCTGACTATGGCTTGTCAATTTTGTTTACCCTTTTGAAGAACTAGCTCTTAATTGCATTGATCTTTGCTATTGTCTTTTTAATCTCTATTTCATTATTTCCACTATGATATTTGTTACACCCTTCCTTTTACTAACTTTGGCTTCATTTGTTCTTCTTTTTCTCATTCCTTGAAGTATAAAGTTAATTTTTTTATTTGACATTTTTTTTTTGTTTCTAGATGTAGGTATTTGTCACTATGAACTTGTTTCTGACAACTGCTTTTGCTGCATTTCATAAGTTTTAGTATGTTGTATTTTCATTTTTATTTGTCTCAAGGTATTTTTTTTTTTATTTTTCTTTTGATTTGTTCTTTAACACATTGGTTGTTCAGGAGCATGTTGTTTAATCTCCACATATTTGTGATTTTTTCAGTTTTCTTTCTGTAGTTTATTTCTAGTTTTATATGATTAAGACCAGAAACAATACTTGATATGATTTCAGTCTTTTTTAAGTTTATTAAGACTTGTTTTATGGCCTAACATATGATTTATTCTGAAGAATGTTCCATGTCTGCTTGAGAATAATGTGTATTCTGTTGCTTTTGAATGGAATGTTCTGTATATATTTGTTAAGTGAATCTGTTCTAATGTATTCTTTAAGGACAATGTTTTGTCATTGATTTTTCTCTCGGTGATTTATGCATTGATGAAAGTAAGGGTATTAGTGTCCTCTATGATTATTGTATTGATGCCTATTTCTCTCTTTAGGTCTGTTAATATTTGCTTTATATACTTAGGTACATTATTCATTTTTTAATAGAATTTTTATAAAATTCTTACTGAGTTATATAAACTCTTATACATTAAGGTACATTTTAAAAAAGCACCCAGGGATTTTTGTCTTGGTTTTTTTTAACTGCATTTATGATGTATTTTGTCACTCAGAATTTTTATGTAATTAATTTTACTAGTTGTGTTCTTTATTGTTTCTAGTTTATTGCCATGTTTAGAAAAATTTTCCCTATTTAAAGGTTATATACGGTCTCACTATTTTTTTTTGATATTTTTAGAGTGTTTGTTTCAATCTTTCTTTGACTAAATATCAATTAATTTTCCTGCAAAGCATACCAAAGTAATATAGCTTTTTGTGTGTATGTGGCAAAAACTAGCTAATTATCTCAATCTCATTGCTGAGCAATATTTCACTCACCGATTTAAATTAATGAAGTAATATTCTTATTGTTATTCTTTTACACATATATATATGTGTGTATATATAAAATATCTGAAAATATGTTTCATGCCAATCATAAGAGCTCTTAAAATTGTCCCACATTTACCCAGAATTATATGGCTATGGACAAAGCCCAAGTCAATTATTATAACTTTCGGTTTGATTTTGCATTAATATTTAGTTTTGCAGTGATTTATCAGAGCAGTTTCTCTTCTCGCCATGTAAAAGTGTGTTAATGCAGTGATCCTCCTCTGAAAAATGGTGATGAGACAAAATATGCTTTAGCCCTATGGTAGAAGTAGCATTTATATCAATTAAGAATAAAGAAAATCCAACTTCATCTTAGCTTTTATATAGGAAACTCCAGTGAGGTAAGTCTGTGTCTCTTATCTTCATATAGTAATTTACAGTCAATAAGCTTTTTGCTTAAATGGACCACCTGTTATAAAAGATATATTTGCCCCATTATATCATTATATATCAGCATAATCTACTTTTGGCACAAGACATCCTATTTTGAATACGAAACTTAGAAATTCAACTTGCTGGTTGAGAGTTGGGAGGGTAATCTACCTTCCTGGAAGTTCTTTTGAGAGTTCCCAGCACTCATATTGGAGAGACACAACTTTGATAAGAAATTTCAATTAATGATAAAAGCTACAAAATTGAACTTCACCAAAACCCCAGATTATAAAATCAAAGACAAGTGGCCTTATTTTTAGTGAAATCTGCCAACAAATATATATATTCACCAATATTCTATTCTTTTGTTTCTCACTGTTTCTGTGATTAAAAGAGCATGCATGGGTGCTGGCAAGATGGTGGCTATGGCAGGCCTACTGTGGGCCCTTCTTTGCCTCTGCCAGGTGCCACTGTTTCTTTCACATTCTACTTCTTTTCCTGTGGCAGATCCTTAAATTTATAGCATTTTCACCAAATGGCTCATCTCATTAAGAAATCTAAGCCCAACACAAACTTACACAGTAGTTCCCAGAGCAGCAGAAAGTACCAAATTTTTTTTATTATATGATGAGGTGTCTAAGCAATGGTCTGTATAGTGCAAGTCCTGCAAAATGTGTAGAATGCAAAACTAATTTCTCCTCTGTCTATGAGAAGTCTACCACTTTAAAAAATAATGAAAAAGAAAGAGCATGAATGGAATAGTTTATATAATATCCTATCTTTCTTGAAACAGGGTGATTTAGAAGGCTCTGCATTTATTTTTCTAAAGTGAGCCATCTTTTCATGGGCCAACTCAATTTTAGTTCTATGATGCTTTAAAGTATCATAAATTAATCTCCCTTAGCCTTGAACTACCTTTAATTTATGGCTTGAACCCTGTATTTTGCACTTGGTATAATCTGATTATTATAATTGTTTCCTGGCTGTTTATGACATCCCTTGAGTTCATTCACTGGAAGGAATTAATGACAGAGGTATGGATCACATATCTTGTTGTCTGTCATGTCTAGCATGAAATCTAGAGATCTAAGTGGATTAATGACGTTCTTGATGCATCTTATCATGCCTCACTTATCAGAAACATGATTTCCTTTCCCCACACTAAATTTCCTTATTTTTTAAATTAATATTTCAACAACATACAAGAAACATTTATGTCTTTAAGCTTAGTTCTTAGATAAATATTAATAAACACTTTATATCTGAGCTTATCTGGCAGAAATAGAATGCAAGGCTATGAGTATTTCATTTCTAAAATAGTAAATGTAGACATCAGTGCAATGGGCCACCTACCAAGTAGAATAAACTTGCCCATTTACAACTAGTTTATTTAAAAGTTTGAGCATGGCTTAATGAGTGCTGAATATTAGGATTCTTTTTCAGGGATTCAAACAAGTCAAGGTGGACAAGAGTAATGACTAATTTAGCAAATGAGTTTTTTATTAGTGTATTTTATATTCCTTATCCATCATAACTTCTTCTTTTCATTTTTTCTGTCACAATAGCAATCACATACCATTCTAATGAAAACAATAAACACCATAAAGAATATTTTATGGAAGTTTTTAAAAAGCTGTGTTAGGTAATAGACTACTTTTAATACATTTCTTAGGTCCTCCTGGTATGTTATTGGGTTTCAAGTATTCAGGTAGAACAAAGAAATTTGCATTATTCTGGGACCAACTGGATGAACTAAAAAAAAGCTTTTGTCAGCCTAATTGGTATAATAATCCATTGTAGTGTCTGAAGGGTGCCTATATGTTCAAAAATGACAATGCATTACAGAATAGGTATGTCATCTAGCAGAGACTTACTGTCGACCATTCCAGTAGTTTGGACAAGCTTAGGAGGAACTTTTTCTCATGGGATAGTATTTCTCCTTCCCTATGGGTTTAATTTGTTTTTGACTGAAAGAGAGCATCATGCTTTTGGCAGTCTGTAAATTAAAATATTAATGAACTGAAATAAAAAGTAAAATAGAGTGTTTTTTTATTAAACGCAATCAAAGTTTATAAATATATCTCAGACTTGTCAGCCTGTCAGTGTGTCCCTAGGCTCAAGCAATAAAGGAGAAAATTTGATGAATTTTATTTCTTCAGGCTTATGGTTATTGCCATTTTCTTTTAGAAATGAGAAATGCTATTATTTTCTTCTTTTGTCCAGATGGCTACTATTTTCATGTTCAACAATAAAAGAAATCAGAAGTAAAGGAGAGAAAATATTCAATGGATATTATTTTCTTTTATTATTATTTTGTATTTGGTTTCAAATGCCATAGAAACTCAAAATTCTGTTCTTCTAGTTAAAATCAGTGAAAGGCTTGTTTGAATTTTGTGTTTTGCTAAACTGGCGCAAGATCTCAAAACACTAATGCTGAATTAAATCCTAAAGGAAAAATCATGTACATTTGTGCATCAAAATTGACAGTATGTGTGTCAAGAGAACTATTACTGGTTTATTTTTTCCATTGAATGATTCTTCATATAGTTGGATATAGCTGTTTAACTTGGAAGTCATGCCATGCTTCTGAAGCTGTCCTGTCTAATTAGGCTCTCTGACTCCTTCTTGTTCATAACCCACAATTTGAGGGCTGTTTGAATAGACCAGGGTTTCTCAACTGTCACCCTATTGACATTTAAAGATATTCTATGTATTGTAGGATGCTTAGAAGCATCCCTGGTTTCTATATACTATATACAGTAGTAACCCACTAATTCTGACAAACAAAATTGTCTCTAGGCATTGCCATTGCTACATGGATATTAAAACTTCCATATGTTGAGAACCACTCAGATAAAGTGAATGTAACTCTAATAGAAGTCCTTTATTCTCAGTATTTGTTCCATCTTAAAGAAACAACCCTTAAAACAAGATAAGTAGTCTAATTATTATTTGAAATATTTTATTTTTATATTTTTGTTTCTGTTGCCAGAGTTTTATATTTATCCACTGAGTGTTGCGAAGTAGCTAGAAACACTTGCATTATCAACCTACATGTATATTATACATATACAAATTATTTATGAATATATACATATATTAACTAATACAGCTTTCTCTGCATATCAACTAATCTATATGAACTAATCTATCTACATACATAAAAACTATACTCAAAAGAGAATATATATACCCTGATAGGTATCAATTCATGATAATAATTTAGACAACTTTCTGGATGGTCTCAGATTAAAATGATATAGTCCTGTTTAACGTAAATGAAGAATTTCAAAATAAAAGAGGATTCAATTAATATTTCCTTTAGTAAATAAAATTTCAAGTTCTATTATGAGACCTTTTAATTAACAGTAAAAACAATACAGAAAAACTCATTAAAATCGACAATGCAAAATCTTTGAATATAGTAAGAATGATCTGAAACGAAGAAGCAATCCTTTAAGTTCACTGTGGGTTACTTCCTACTTCATAATCAGGAATCAAGTACTAGAAATAAAACTGCTCAAGCTTCTGTCTTTATTTATTTATTAAGAATTGAGTTACATTATTGTAGGCCTAAGTCCTTAGTATGTTTCTTAATCACCCTTTCCATTATAATTAATTCTAGGTGTGTGGAAAGGGCCAGACTTTTTAGAGTTCTGGATTCTTATTCTGCTACTTATTAACTATTTCAATAAGCTAAATTACTTAACCTTATTTAAGATGTAGTTTCCAAAAGTAAAATATGGAGTAATATGCTCTCCTATTTACCTTATACCTCTGCAACAAAGATATTAAACTATAAGCACTACAGTGTATTCGCTCTACAGATAAAATCAATTCATTCTGACATATTTTCTACTTAGTAAAATGACTTTTATAGTAGTGACACTAGAAATCTATTCTACACTTTTTTTTACAGAGAAGGTTAACAAAATCTACCTATACAATTGCTTTCTACTGAATTATAGTATCTCTAGATTAGAAGATATTTTCATAAATTTATATAAATCCATTGTAAAATGCAGAAAAAAACAATAATCTATTAATCGTATTCAATAATTAGATTTCTGGAGCAAGCACATTCATCCATATATAAACATGGGTAAATCAATGTATGTAGATAAAATGTCTCTAAATCTCCAAAATATGATTAAATGACTACTACTATATACATAGTGATTACAGTACTGCGGGCAGTAACACAGAATAAACATACTTTTATTTTTGACCCTTTAAAGTTTGTTTAAATTTTGCCTTCTGTAAACAGAAGTGATCTGCTACATTACCCAAATACAGTCTTTCCCTTTTAGAACAGCCAAATGTGAAATGTACTACTTAATAAAGCAGATGCAAGGTTTTGTAGTATGTATTAAGATAGATTGCTTATGTGAAATGGAAATGAATACCATAAATCAAAATAGCTCATTATATGGTTTTTTTTTTGTTTTATAGTAATTTATCAGTTTTAGATTTTTTTAATTGTTCACGTTTGTAGTTTACTGCCTGAGTGTAAGCCTCCTTGTAAAAATTAGTTACATGTGTGCCTTTACCACAGTGAAAAAGTGCACACATAATCTTGCCATTGCATATGTGAGATAGAAATTATTGAGGAAGTTAAAGTATTGCTAGTTGACAAGCTCATAAAAATGACATTTTGTAAAATAAGTTTTGATAGTTTATAAATAATGAAAAAGAAATGTTTCAAAATAGATAATACAACCTACAAGATAAATAGAAATACAACAAGAATCTAGAAACTTATAAGACAATATTAAGTATACTTGACTAATCTTTTATTAACATTACTCTGTTTGTTTTGTTATTTGAAAGTCTGTAACACCATATATTCTTACCTTATAACATCTGTCAGTTTATTCAGAATAAGGATGTTTTATAAGGTCTTAAACTCTTGACATGCATTCACTCATGAAATTAAGACTACAGAAATGAAAAGATATTGTTACTGTTCTCAAGAGGCTCATGATATAATTAATGTTTATAATGGAACCTGAAGAGTCCCAAAAAATGTCATCTGGGATTGGCAAATGAAATAAAAAATTCGATTTAATTAAATTGCAATTTTAAAAACATATTTTTAATTAATTTACACTGCAATTTCAACTAAATGGGAATGCGAAAATGTGTCATATTGTCTTTTCAGTGGCATTCTCAATTAGATATTTGGAAAACTGGGTATTATGCAAGTTTCTACCAAATTTTAAGTAAATTTGAATCTGTCAGTGGTTATTTGACAAGTGACAGCTTCTTCTTTCCCTTCCTTTTCACCCTAAATGAACTTTACCAGCAAAAGTAGCAGATAAAGAATATAACTTGGAGGATAACTTCTAGGTATAGAGAAATAGAAAATACAGATCTAAATTTATCTGTGACCAATGTCTTAAAATTAGTAAAATTAGGCCCAATAATTGTAGAACTTTCTATAAGCATGTTTCAGAAATCCCTTATACCAAACTTTGACCATCACAAACCCAATCAGTAACTTTAAAGTAGGCAGAACTCAATAGCTGAAAGAAACACTATAGTCTCTTCCATTAATAGTACCAGTTCTTACAGAGAAATCTTTCTCAGTGTCATTTAGAGTCTCTGTTCTTACTTTTCAGCAAATCTTTATAGGCTATTATATGGTTTTCTCTCATATTTCTAATTTTAAAGGGGCACATTAGAGGGCAAGTAAGAGAATTCTTACTTGTAGGCATTTGACCCTGAGAAGTAAACACTGGGAACGAGAGAGAACTCTAATAGGCATAAGGAATTTCAAAGCATAGAAATGTGGAGCTCTTTATTAACTCTAGATTTTAATAGTCTTTTATATACCAGAATGCTATATACATGTACTGCTAATACATCATCAAACCCAGTGGAATAGTGATATTGCCAACACATTATCAAAAATAAGATGAACTTTTACAACATGCTTGTAAAAAAAGAAATTAAGCATTAACATATTTTAGAAAAAACTTATATTTTTAGAAAACATATATATTTTTTAATGATCTACATGTAAAACTCTTTTTCCCTGGATGTTTTCAGAAAAAATGTATTGTTGAATTATTTTAGAAATGGCATATTGAATAATATAAACAGTGATCATAGCCCTATTACAATGAGTATGGCAGCATTATTTATAAATGACTTTTTACACCAATTCCATTACATATCAAATGCTATTTTCTATCAAAAAAAGAATTCTCAACTATTTTGCTGTATTAGGTTCCATTAGAAATGAACTGAAAATAAAATAAGTTATGTCCTATCCATGACATGATTTGGATCTTGCGTAGGTTGAATAGTGAGTAATGATATTTTTTCATGAAAATGTGATCTCTGAAGACTCCAGTATGGAAATATGTCAACAACATGTTTTTTATTTTGTTTTAACAACACACTGGTTTTAGTTAACAATAATTATAATTTCCAGTATATACCTTACAAGTGCAAAAATGCCATTTGATATTGCCTTCAAAATACAATCTATATTTTTTTAGTTGGAAAAATAATACTGATTTACACAAGAATTCCTTTATGATATTTCTAAATTTTACTCAGATGTATATATGTCATTGTTGCTTTGGCAGCTGGTAATATTAATTAAAAATTATATATTAATTTATCTGTAATTACAGATGATCAGTGTTGAGTAGCATTTCTCACTTTTAGTTCTTTTAACTAGTTCTATCATTTTATCTTTGCTAGTATCTAATTATTTTAGTGGATATGACCAAATGATATTTGATAATGGAGGCAAAAATTTTAGATTTTTAAAAATTTTTATTTTTTTTTTGCTTTGGTTTTAATCTATATAATACACTTCTTCTAGCAATACCTACCTCCTCTCACTCACTCTCAGCTAAAAACAGGCTTTTGTTCTTCTGCATTTTATGTTCATTTTTCTCTTTAATAAATTATTTGGATACACAATTGAGTTTTCAAGAACTAGCAAATGCATGGTGATATGTAATGATATATTGTCATGAATGAATGTAACTTTTACCTATTTGATGTCTGATAATACATTGGAAGAAAAACTTCACAAGAAATGTCAGTGTGTGCAAGAGGCTTGATAATCTCAGTGAGATATTTTAGAATAACCAAAATTGTTTAGGAGAGAGAGTTTTTATCCAAAATATATAATATATGAATAGTAATAAATGAGAGAGCTCAGAACAATTTGTAGTTTTCTTATGCTGCAATTGTACATCTTTCCAGATTAGTAATTCAAAACAAACTGTGTGGTAATCTGAGTAGCTGTAAGAGAAGTGCTAGTATTCTTAAAAAATAGCTGTCATTTATTCAGTATTCATGTGCTACTAACATTGCTATATGTTAGATTATTTAATTTAATCTTCACATGGACTTTGTAAAGAGATACTATGCTCATTTTATAGATGAAACTATCACTCAGAGAGTTTAAGTAATTGGTCCAGGAGCTGGGCAAACCATAGTCTGTTAGCACTTATAAGCCTGGTACGCTCTTTGCACTAAGCATGGCTACCTCTCTCTTTGTCTTCTGACATCATTGGCAGAAAACACAGTCAATTTTAAAGTGATTTAATTGTAGTTCAATACCTTACATGAATAATTTCTTAGGAATGGGGCAAGTTGATAAAAATATTTAATTGAATAATCATTCTACTTATAAAAATGAAAAGACTTAGACTTCTTTGATTTTTATATATATTAGTATGTACTACAAAACTGGTTAAAGTAGCCGAAGAATTAACCTTTAATATTATAAGTAAGTATATCTCTTAAAATATGTTTTAATATAAAATATTTTTATTAGTAGAGAAAAATTGATAGTTTAATCATTATATGCTATCAATATTTTATTATGCACTTCTAGAATCTTAGAGAGCAAAGACCTTGAGTTCTTAAGAGAAGTTTCTATTTTAGATAATAGAAGTTATCTTCTTCTTGGTAAATGTAAAATGAAATGTAAAAGCACTTTATATGTTATATTAATGTTATTTGTGAGTGTTTTAATATAAAAACAATTAAAATTTATTTTTTTCAATATAATAATATTTCAGAATATTGGAGTTTAGCTTATCCATACTCCATAGCTTAATTCTACATCTAATTAAACTAATAATAATGGAAAATGTATAATTCTACATTACAAAATTTTTTTCAAATTTTAATTCATTTATATTTATTCAGCAGCAAAAAACCACCATCATGAGAATGAAGAAACCATTATAAAATATTATTTGTCATATGCAATTCTGTAAATAAGTACTGAATAATAATTGACCTAAGATGCAGCCAAGTATGTAAGATGAATTTCTAAGTCCATATGAAGTATTCTGTATAGCATTAAAAATTGCTCACATTTATTTCAGAGAGAGAGTGAGATCGAGAATGAATGAGATTATGTCCTATTTAAAACATGTAACTTGAGGAATCACAATTCATTTATCTGTTGCTATTTAACAAACTACCCAAAACTTAGTGACTTAAATTAACAACCATTTTACTTTATCTCATTAATTTGTGGGTCAAAAGTTTGGACAGTACTCAGTTGGAGATTCTTCTGTTCCATGTGTCATTCATTAGTGTTCACCTGAAAAATGACTGATCTGGAGTGTACAAGATGATTTCATTTACATCTGGTGCTTTAGTGGTTATCACTAGTAGGCTGGACTTAGCAGGAATTGTCAACCAGAGCACTTCCATGTGGGCTCTCTATAATGGTGGTCTCAGGTAGTTAGACTTCATACATGGCAGATCAGGTCTCCCAAACAAAGTGATCTGAGATACTCTGCCAGAAGCTGCGAGAGCTTTTGTGAGCTAGCCTTGGAAGTCTCAGAATATCATATTGACTTCATTGATTTGTTCAAATAAATCACTAAATATAGTCCAGATTCAAAATGAGAAGAATTATACTCAACTTTTAATTGGAGAATCATAAAAGAAAGAATTCGTGCTCACCTTTCTTGTGCCATTCATGGGGAATCACAAACCAAATTCTCCCCTAATATTATTTTTTTCTCTTTTGAATTGTCTTAGCTATAGATTAAGAGCACACTAAATAAAGACTTAAAATAATATATCAAGTGAATTTAAATGTTTTTATATGAATATGAATAAACAGAGGTAAAGGGACACACACACGCACACAAAATATATATATATGTATATATATTTAGTGAGCTACAGTAAACCAGGATGCCATTCGATCCCCTGAATCATTGTTTATAATCTGTTAGATTGTGTATGGACATGCCACACTTGAGTTTGAAAAGGACCCAGTAAAAGCAGAGTTACATTATAATGTCTAGGTAATCCACACCTACATTTTAAAAGTCTATCTGGTTTCAGTCATCTTGCAGAACTATTTAGTAAAAAACTAAAATTATTCAAGTAACTACTTTTAAACCAGAAAAAAAAAACCATCCAGCATTCTATATATATTAAATATTACTTTAACATGCGATATCATATATTCTTGTTCAAACTTAATTTAACTCTTTAAGGTTATTTTATTGTGTATTTAATCTCCCTGACTTCTAAGAACAAATTAAATATGTGTTAGTTCTTGGCAAAAAAAAAAAAAAAAAAATCACCTATCAACAGATATTCTTTCAAAGAGGCAGACTGTACTTTATATAATAAATCAATAGATAGCAAAACCATCAGCCACATATAAGTAGTAACATATTATTTACCTTAATATGTTATAACTCAGTGTTTCTCATAATAGAATGTATAGATTAAATACCGGAAGATCTTTTTAAAATGCAGATGATAATTTCTTAAATCTGGGGTAGAACTTTAGTATCTATGTCTCTAACAAGTTACTCAATTATGCTAACGCTTCTGGTATACGAACCATAATTTGAATACCAAGATTTTAAATGTTAAAATAATATTAAGATAGAAGGATTTAGGAAATAAAATTCTGAGTTGGGATGATATAATGCATTCTGTTTAAAAAGAGGCTAGCTTTAGATTGACTTTATGGCATACATCAAAAAGGAGTTGGAGACTTTCAGTGCTCATCGTTCTTGTCCCTCTTGGTTCCTTCTTATAAATCTTACAAGAAACTAGTTACAGAGTGTACTGATTAATATCACCTTGATTTTTCTTTTGTATCTTCACTTTCATAAAGTCATTATTACCACTTCTGAGCAAACTGCTTTCTTCACTTCCCCTATATTTGAGTGCAATATATAAGTGGAGTTTCTACTTCCTCTGAGCTACCACAGCCCTTTGTATACACTTTAATTCTGCTGACAACATTCAGTACTGTAATTGTTTGTTTATGTCTATAACTTTCTGTTATTTGTGAGTTATTTGATATCAGAAACTATATTTTATTCATATTTACATTCTAACAGCTTTGGCTACTGCCTGAAATCTACTGGAAGTTTTGATAGGAGATGAAAATAGGGTATAATCTCTACAACTTAGTTAAGGTCCAAAACTAACATTTTATAATAATGATGGTAGTTCTAGTATATATAAAACAAGGAATTGTTCTATATTATATATAATAAAGAATTATTATTTATTATTATATTTTAATAGTGTATATTAATTGAATTATCGAATTTTCTATTTTTATTTGCATTATCATTGTCTAATGATACATATTACTTTTAATATTACATCGTTCCTTGTGTAAGCATCTCATTTTCTCTCCAAATATGTTTTTGAGGGCAGGAGTTAGGTTACATGTACCCTATGAAACTACTGTAGAGTGTTTATGCACATCTAAATTCTAGACAGCGGATGATGATATTACCATATTACAGAAAGACATGACATTAATACATAATTATTTTCTTGTACATTGTATTCATTTTCTGTGCACTCAAAATATATATTTTCCTACTTAAAGTGCACTGGAATCTTTGAAAAATAAAAAGAGACTTCAAGTAATGATTTAGAAGATGTTAAAAATTATAAAATAGTCCTACTTATATATAGTAGTTTAATATATTTCCCAAGGCTAGTATTACAACAAAATGGTGATATGAACATAATAATTAGTCTCAATCGATATCAATCATAAGGAAAAAAGGTATATATACTCTAATATCTTTTCCAATTTAAGTGTTAGATTTATCCTAGATTAAAATGTGACATTATAGTTAGGAAATTTAACATTTTTAATGTCATTTTTTTCCTCCACGAATCCAATATTTTCTGTAAAAATAACAATCATGAGTATACCAATGCCTCCCTGAGGTAATAAATAATTCTGAATGATGTATACTTGTCAGATCCAAGCTCCTTCTGCAGGGTTATCTCACAAGAACTGGAAAAACTGCAACCCCAGACTAAATGAGCACCTGGTACAGGGACTGTGATTTAATCATGTTGCTTTTCTAGACAGACTAATTGTTCTGATTTATGGTTATCACCTGTACTCCATGGTGTCTTGCTTCTAGTTCTAATTAATGTATAATTTTCAACTGCTGAAATTTTAATGCTCTCTCTGATTTCAATGAGTGCAAGAAATAAGACTGCTAGCAAATAGAAGCCCCACTGTTGTGACCTTTCCATAGTACTTAGTAGGTCAAAAGAAAACTCAGATTCTTCCAACTGAACATTTCCCAAAATGAGATATTTTAAGTTGCAGATATTGGGGGGGGGGAGGGGACTCTAACAGAATATTCTTTTTAGAGTTCTAATTTAATACAACTCTTAGTTAAACCATCATAGACACACAAATCCCTATGTTCTGAAGATGTGACAGTGATGACCGTATTTTATAGTTTAATCATGCCATTCCTAGGAAGGAAATAGAACAAAAAGGAATTTTAGATTAAGCATGAATTGAGTTTTTTAAAAAACATTTTATTGGAAGAAATAAATAGTGACTAGTAATTCAGAAACAAAATGAACGTGGAAATATTTAGATCTTGATTATTAGCAAATTCTTAATTTGCTGTTGTACTTGAAAGCACAGGACTCACTAGAAGCTATCTATGTAGAACAAAAATGTTACATTTGGTTGTATTCCAGGTTGACTAAAATGCAAGTACTGGAACTAAACCTTACGACTAACATGAAAACCACACTCAAAATATACAATTATGGATTCTTATTCAAAATGCAAATTAGATTTTTTCAACTGAGGGAAATATCTTGTAGCCCTTTTCACAGATAATAAATATAAGTAGAAGAGGAGATATGAGAAACTTTCATAGTAGCAAAGAGAAAGTCATGCTAAAAATAAATTTTTGAATAAAAAGGAGGATGCATGTAGCAGTGAAAAACCAATTTTTTATCTCTTGATTTGTACTTTTTGAAGTCTGTAGCAAAAAAGTTGATAAATAGAATAAAGTCAGATTACAAATAATAATTAGTAATGTGAAGCTTGCCCACAGTGGCTTTTTCTTCTCTTTTGCACTCATGGTTTCTTGAATTTCTCTTTTAATGCATCACTCTTTATCAGGGCACATATATTTTTAATTGACATGAACTTCACATACTATTTTAGATATACATCATCAAAATAATTAATATAACAGGATTTTTAAAAACAATACTATATTTCACTTAATTCACTTAACGTTATACTGTACTATTTTGGATATTTTTTAAATGAGGAGAGAAAGGCAGAGGAAAAGTTTAAATAAGCTGTAGATGTTAATTAAACTGACATCCAAAACCATGCTGTCACTGCACAATTAATACTCAAAAGACACAAATAGAAAAGGATAGAAACACATACACTATTTATTTACTTATTCATTCATTCATTCATTCATTCATTCATTTATTTATTAGGCAAGGCAACCCTTGGTTGACCTCACAGATCGCAAGGACCTTGTCAGCTTACAATCCCTTATTTTTTATTTTTTATGCCTACAGCACCTGGTCTTCCTAGTTGGTCTCCCATCCAAGTACTAACCAGGTCCGACCTTGCTTAGCTTCCAAGATCAGATAGGGGCGGGCTTGTTCAGGGTGGCATGATGGTAGACTACACTTTCAATATAATACTTATTTAACCTCATAAAAATTGAGTCGCACTTGATGTTTATATACATTTAATTTAGCATTATTTTTAACTTTGTAGTTTTATGTTTATATGTTAGACTATATATGTATGTATGCATGTATCAATTCATCTGTCTATCAAGTAACTATTTAGCTAACCGTCTACCCACCCATGTATCAATATTCAGGATATAGCATCAGACAGTTAAAAAACAGCATATAGCTTCTTAGCTCATTTTAAAGTAACTGTTGTATAAAATGTCTCTGGAACTAGGAGAGTTTAAAGTGTGTGAAAAACCTGTGGAAGCTGGTTTCCTTTTATTTTAATATCACTTTATAGACTGCAAAAATATTTTTAAAAATAATCCTCTTTCAATTAAGTACATTTAACTTTATGAAAACTGCCCTGCGTGGTCCTTTTTTTTCCCTCCAACTCACGGGGTCCAGAGAACTCATAGCTAGGATTTGACATTTGTGAACCACTATTTTCTACAGACAGCCTAAGGCTGTTTACACTCTAGGAAGCTCTGTGAAGCCGCTCATGAGCCTTCCTTATGCAAGCTTCCACAAAGGGGGTTCCACTTATCCTGTCATGTAAGCAAGTTATTTCTCCCACCTGTGTAAGGTTTATTTTAGTAGAACACATTTCCTCATTTTAGCAAGGTCTGTATTTTTGTGACGTTTATGTCAATTAGTGTCTCAAGTTTTTAAACACAGCTTCTCTCTGTTTCCTAAGAACTCATGTATCCAACTGTATTGTTAAAGCGTGGTATGCAGATCTGTGTGTCTGTTCATGTATCCAGCTACCTTCTCTCTCTCTCCACTGGGTTTATTTATTACACACTCATACTTGCTTTTGAACACTGCAGTGCTAGATGTGAGGATACAGAGATTAATAATACTACCTGGATGCAATGAGTTCATAACCTAATCATGAAGCAGGAGTTGTAGAAAGACAGGTATCATGACTTATTTTTTTATCTTTTTTAAAAAATTTTTATATCTTTGTTTTTTACAGCACAAAAAGACAAGCATATTGGGAAAAAAATCAACATACATCTGTTGCTTAAAAAGCGTTTCTCTCAAATTTGCTTTTGTGTTGTCAGAGTATGCTGACTTAACTTGCTCCAAGAGAGTATCATTCTTACTTTGTTTATAGACATGTGTATGCCTAGCTACTTTAACTTTATAAATGCATATTATATGCATATATTTTATTGTAAATATTTATTACTGTACAGCATATATATGCAAAGGACACAAATCTCAAGTATATAGTTTGATAAATCTTTTCAAAGTCAATGCCTGTTTCAAGATAACAAAATTTACCAATACCTCAGAAGCCTCTCTCACCGTCTTCCATCTGTTGCCCCATTCCAAAAGTAACCACTTTTAGACTTTTATCAGCATACATTATTAATATGAATAGATAATATCTATCTAGAATAGGCAATAATCTATAGATTATGTAATAAATTTATATAAATTATTGTTTATTCTATCACCATTCTATAGATGTGATTATAGAGTCAGAGAGATGTAAATATAAATCAAATCAGTAAATGTTTGTTGGATTGAACCATTGAAATGCTTTACAGAATACATAGTAGATAGATAAGTTCAAATGTAAACAAAATAATTCATTCACACACACACACTCACACACTCTCACACCTACACCTGAAAAAGTGAGGTGACAGAGGATTAAATTCAAAGTTAGAATAAAATTGGTAGTTTACAGTATTATGACTCCCAGGGAAAAAAATTTAAGGAAGGCAAAATAGTAAAATATAAGATTTAAAAATTAAAAATGGTCATTTCAAAAATGAAAACAAAATAAAAACAGAGAAGATAATGCAATATAAATGGAGTATCTAGCTCTCCAAATGCAAAACTTTAAAGGTTATTTTCCTGAAAATTAATTAAACTTTTTCTGAAAATTAATAATTTTGTAAATATATATTTATTTCTGCCTTAAGTTGCTTATGCTCTTCTAAAACACCAAAACATCTTCTAAAAATTCTAGATGTGTGTGTGGGTATGCATTATTTCTTTTTTAATTTCCAACAATATTTTTCCTTATTCCTTTAATTCAATGAAGTTGTCTGCATATTTTGATTCAGATATTATTAAGATCTCATTTTTAAAAATGTTTTGAAATATTACTAGAAGTAAACCAAGTTCAAAATATATACTTAAATTAATTGAGGAGTTATATACTTAAAATCATACAAATAATGGATGTGAAAATAAGTTTTTTATAGTAAAATATCTTTATCTCAATTTTAAATCCAGTAAAATTTTATTGAACTTGCATTTGTGGAGACTCTTCTTGTTTTAAGTATGTGTTTATGTGTGGTTGCACAGATGTGTGTATTACATTTGCATTCTTTTAAAAAGGTGAGATCTAGAATCTAAATAATACTATAAACTATATATAACACATAAAAATAACCATATACTTAAAAATTTTGTATACTTATGAGCTAGAAGCTGGTTTTATTTTTATATTTTTTCATAAGTGTAAGAACTATAATCAACATGTTTGAATACCAAAATGTAGATGGAATTATATACCTAAAGTTATGTTTTTATATACTTCTTAAAGACCCATTTCTAAAAATTAAAAAGTTTTTGCTTAATATTAATAGATGACAATTCTTGTGTTCTCGATGTTCTAAGAACATAGATTTCAAGTTATCAACTCAAATAAGATTGTTAACAACACTCTGAGTTATAGGCTATTATTTAGAAAGAACGAAATTAATACACAGAAAGTTTAAATAACATGTGCAGGATTAACAGCTAATTAACATGACAGAAAAGTTTGTAATCTCAGTAGTGTGACTTTAGATACCTGATTATAATCATTCATTTAGTACTGCTCCATAGACAACTGCACTTCTGGAATGACTGAAGTAGAAAAAGTAACCCAATCTAGGAAAAGTAATAAGAAATCCACAATATTTTAATACACATAAAAATAATTTCTAGGAAATTTATGTATTGTTAAATAAAAAAAGACTTTACATGCATTTACTGGATATTTAAAGAGTAACTTCCTGCCCACTTACTCTGCCTCATCACGAGCATTTTTACTCAATCACCAGCTACAAAATAAGTAACTATGCCAGATTGGAGGCTCTTTCTTTGAGTTGGATTGAATGGCCAAGGGAAATCTAGCTGAGGCCATAGAGAATAAGGTAGCTGATGATTTTAGTACTGAACCGATCTAGGAAGTTAACATCTGATGTTCAAAATGCCTTTAGTCAAATGTTTTATGAATGAAAAAGTACCCAACAATGATATGATCTGGGTGCTGGAAAGTGATAATATCTCACATATTACAGTGCCGTGGTGATTAGCACAGCAAAATGTATTAAATCCTGTTGCTATTTGGAAGCATACTTGATTCCTTCCTGATAGGAAATGTCAAATAGCCTTTTATGGTTAACCCTGCATGTCACATATATGTTCAGGTTGTCTTCTTGTCGAACTAGGAGTAAGTAGGCTCTTCAATGATTGTAGAATCTGACCTATATTGCTGGTAGGATTGTGAAAATATCTTCCCAGAGTTCTATAAAATCTCTTTTTAGGTACAAATAAAGTTTTTTCATTTTCAGAAAAACCTCTTTTGGAAAACATTTATGTTGATCATTCTTGCTTCTGTCAGCTTAGGTTGCTAGGGTCATGTAATTGCTATTAAAATTAGAATAGTCTGTATCTTAGAACCTAAAGATACTCTTGTGATTATAAATATTAATGTGTTAAAATGAGTATTACCTTTGAATTTTCTATCATTTCTGTTTTGTGATTTTTATGCATATGAGATGATACATTACATAATTATATCTTACACTACCATCTTAAAAAAATACTAGCTCACTTAGCTTTGCTTTATGTGCTTTTTTCATTTTTCATTATAGATTCCTGTTATTATGTGATTATTAAAATCTAATGCTAAAATACAGCAGGCAAATAAATCTTATTTTTTTGGAGTTTACATCCTGCGTTTATTTTGTTTGTTTGTTTTTTTCCTGAGTGTTTGTTCTTAAACCTATAGGCAGAAAAACATGTAGAACAATATATCAGTTTTTATCTGTATATCATTGCAAAGATTTTCTTATCAATGTAAATGTTTTTCACTGAAATTCTTAATAGCTCTATTTTTTCCAAAGGTAAACCAGGGCTGTTTTTTTTGAGCTGCTATGATAAGAAGGAAAATAACATATTTTGTTACTTTTTTTTCTATTTTTGATTGTTTGTTTTTCTTGGACTGTTGTCTGTCCTCACTGGTCTGTTTCATCAGTGGCTGGCATCTGTCCCGAAATTCTACCCTTGTGCCAGAAACCATGCTATTTACTTGACAGAGTTCTGTGTTGCTAATAGCCTGCTTATCTAGGCTTCTGAAGAAAATCAATCTACTCCTGAATGTCTGGTAATTTTTCCCTGGCACTCTTCAATTGGAAAGCACTAATACTTCAGGTTCAACTTCTTAATTAGCAATAGCTAATTTAACTTGTTGAATATGACATATCATTTCAGTGACTACCTAATTTAGTGCTTCAATCTTTCTATCAATGGCAGAGAAGAGTAACTGTTTCTAGGATCTTAGCCTGAAGAGCTTGCAATTCAGAGCATTATATTTCTTACAAGTCTTCTGTCTCAAAAAAGAAAAAGTTTGATTTTAGACTCTGCTTCTAATATATCTGTGTTGATTTGACTATAAACAGTAATGCGGCTGTTACTGATGTCTGTCCATATCTTGTTCAGCAGTTGAAGTTTTTTTCCAGTGGCCTTCCCCACCACCACCCACTAGAGATCCAGACCAGTCTCTCCCCAGAGCTATGAGGTCCTGGGGCTTTTTTGGACTAAGCAAAGGGTTGTGAAACTGATGGGCAGTATTCATTCAAAACAGGTCCTAAGTTATGTCCTTGAAGCAAAATTTCTAAAAATTTTCTAATTTTTAGTGCCAGAGAGGAATGTTTTTTATTGGAGGGAAGAATAAATGGCTTCCAGAGAATGTCTTAGCTCCCAAACTCATTGTAGGATACTCCGACAGTGACTGTAGGTAGGCTTCTCCAAGCACTTCCAAGGTCTAATTCCCAAGCTGGCAACTTCCTTCCCTGACTTCTCTTGCCCCAATTCTCTGTAAGATTCACCCTCACCGTCCACTCCCCACACACTTTTATTGATATACCCCACCAGAAATAAAAGGAACAACACAACTACCAAAGCAAAAAGACAAACTAAGAAAACAATTTGTCATCTTCTCATTCTTTAGAAATAAACCTTGAAAATCTCTTAAACACGTATCTTGAATTATTAGCTGACTACAGTTGATAGAAAATGTAAGCATTCTCTCTATATAAAGAAGATATCAGGAGAAGTCATTAGAAGAAAAAGTGTATATCATTGGTATGGGGAAGAGGATCCAATACAACTATAGGTTAGACAAGCCTTAAGAGATCACCAAATCCTATCCCTGTCCTCTAATTTTAGTTTTGCCTCAAGCCAGTGCAGACTTCAAAGAGGGTGATGTGATAGCAACCTGGCTTATAAAACAAATTTTTCATTAAGATCAGTGCCAGGTTTGTATTAAACCATCACTTTGCTGTTATCCAGGGGCTGGCGAGTTAGAGCCTCTGCAAATTATATGTTTGGCAGTTTAACGAGATTGTCAAGCTCATCAATTGTCAGAGAGAGAGAATGGGTAATGACAAGGAAGAAAGTTCAAGGTGATGTCTTTGCTAAGCTCTGGAATGCTAATAACTGGAAATGGACATAAATACAGCATCCCCTATATAAACATAAATGATTTTATTGCACTATTACTTTTTTATTGTCAACAGCTTCTGTGTCCTGAGTGCCATTCCTCTTGCTGGTTTGTATATGCCAATTCTTTTCTGTTTGCAAGTCAACAACCAGCTAGGAAATGAACTCTCTAGTGATCACCTTTTAATTAAAGCAACTGCTAAACTCAACATGCACTTTTCTATTATTAAAATTTCTTGCCATACAGGGATAACATAGAACAGATTAATTTTCCCCAAGGAGATAAAAGATGCTAGGAGAGTTGGGAAGTCATATCTCCCAACCTCATATGGTGTTTGCTTCTTTTCAGATGGTCTGATTAAAAGAGACATCAAAGTGAAAAAGGTCACACAGGAGGCAGAAGGGGCCAACATGTGGTGGCATGCTGGATTCAGACAATATTACTCACAGTAGGGTTATGTGTCGAGATCATATCTTTATACACTATTGTTTTGATACCGCTCAAATTTACATGGGGGCAGTGTTTGCCCAGGATGTTAGGAAACTCGAAAGTAGATAATAAGGGAAGATAAAAAATAAAGAGAACAATATCCATTCTGATATTTTAATGTCTAAAATTAAGTCACTTTGAAAATATTAGTTTTTATATACATTAATTAAAAAATGTGTTCCAGATTCAAGTAAATGGAAAAATCAACTTTGATCAGTATTTCCATTTTTGGAATATATGGCTCTCTAAAATATATTTATTTTGAAGTATCTGTTATGAATTTGAAAAGTATGATAAAGTAGAGGTTCCCAAAAGCTGCTCTGTGGCAAAATTTTTACCAGTTCACTATAAAAGAGCTAAATGAGAACAACATAGTAAGATATTTAGGAAGGTTTATTTGGTCAATTTTAAAAGACGATCCTTTATTCTTTGACAGTACCTCCTATTAACTTTTTATTTTGTGGCAAATCTGTTATACAAACAATATATTTTATATTTTAAAATACCAAATATTATATGTATTTTTTTTATAATCGTGATAATCTTATGTCATGAATTATATTTTTTCTCATTATTTTAAACTTTGTGAAATCAAAAATCTGGGCTTCATTTCTATAAACCCAGTACACATCCACCTCTATGTTGTGACTCTCTTTTTGTTTAAATGGTGAAAAAAGAGATCGAAGGGGAAGGGAGATGTAGAGATGGCTATATCATTCTGACTGACATGAATAATCTACAGCTTTGAAATTCACCATGGAGAAAATGAACATCCAATCACATGCAAACACAAGGCTAAATCATTTTGGATAATTTTGTCACTTTTGACTGAATGAGGTTATTGAAAGAGTAGTTTCTGAGAATCAATCTCAATAGATAATTAGAAACACCAAATTAGTAACTATACTTTTATTAAAATACAGTAATATATACCTGTGTAGTATTCAATTACACAAAGATATATATCTATCCTAAATACACACACACACATATATACAGTGATGTGTCCATTAGGTGCTAGACTTTGTGCTAGTTCTCATTTACTTTCCAGACAAAAAAACTTATGAAAGATATATTATTACAGTATTCCTGTTTTATAGATGACAATACTGAGGCTCAAAGTTAAGCACTTTTCCAAAAACAATGCATCTATTATGGGAAGGAGCCCAGAATTTAACACAGGGCTTTCAGGCAAGCTTCTTGATTCTCTTTGTATAGAGCCATGCTGTAGGCCACGGTATCCTGTTTTATTAAACATCTATTAAGCTCTGGTTTGTTGGTTATGTAGATATTATCCTTAAAGCATTTGAATCATTCCAGTTTCACATAACATTACCAGTCATCCAACAAAGAGAAAATTATATAATTTTAGGTCTGCGAAATAGCTTAAAGATCAATTGCTATGGAACCTTAGTTTTACTGTTACCAGCTGAAGCAGCCAAATGTTTTATTTCAACCATGTTTTACTTTCTCCTCTCTCTATCAATTAACCCTTTAACAGTTGGGAATTTGCATCCCTTCCTCCTCTTAATCCTAAGGAGGATGGTGGAAGTAACTCAAGATACCTGGGTGTCCAGGCCCTCAAATAATATTTTTTTTTAGTAAGAAAAGACCAGTTAGCTTTTCCCAATAACTCTCTAATAATTCACATAGTTTTGCTTTTACTTGTTCAAATTTAATCTAGGAATATAATTTGTACAGATGTAAGTTAATTGCTCTTGATCTATTTGTTTGGTATACTTCAGTCAAATGATAATCAGGTTTGTAAATGACCAAAAGAGACATATTCCATTTTAGCCAGGTATTTTAGCTTTGAATGATCTTTACTGATTGTTTTAATACAGTGTTTTAATAATTAATAATAATTTTCCATATTGAGATGGGTGAAGTTTTAATAGATTATAAGCCACCTTTATAATTCCTATAGAGAATGACAGCTTTCAATCAGACTATCAACACCTCAGATTAAAAATATATAGCCAATAGTAAGAAAATATATGTGGTACATTAATTACAAAGAATAATAAGAAAAGAAGAAATAAAAGTAAGTAAATTTAGAAACTAAAGCAAACAAAAGAACAAAAGAACTAGTATACATCTTTGTATAATTTGTATAATATCTCTATACAATTATCTGGTAAAATATCTTTCAACATATTGAATTTATCACTTTGGGGACTGTATACAAGATTATTTCTCATTGGTAGAGGCTCACCAAATGATTGTAATAAAATAATTTGTGTTATAAACTTTTATTTAGAACTAGTAATAATTCTAGCAATTTGTGAAAAAAAAATGTTATTTTATAATTTCTGGATGGTCTTGATGTACAAATGATACCAAAATGAGCTTTCTGTTTGTTTTCTAATTTCCAAAGCATTATATTTAAATATGAATTCGATACTTTGGGGGTCTCAGCTTTTAAACATTCTAGTTGCAAATCAGAAAATTTAACTTTTAGTAGATTATGGAAAATAAAGGCTTTTTATCATTTTAAGTGGAAAATAGTTGTGATGAAAAATTATCTTGACAGGATTGCTTGAAATAAATATCTTTATAAGATTGAGAAGCTATTGGGAGTCATATAACTATCAAATGTAAGTGAATCTTAGCAGTATTCATTGTTACCCTGATAACATATTTATCTTGGGGAAACTTGAAAAGAAAATATTTTAAAAAGATTATTCTCCACAGAAATAAACATTCATTATTTCATATTCCAAAGCAAGAGATGTATTCAGATACTCTTTTGACAGTTGTGCATATCTTATATCAATTTTGCTATTTGAGAAAACACACTATTTTACTCCCGTGTGCTGTTATTTATTCTGCAAATTATTGACTGACTCTCTGGATTTCTAGAAAGATTGGCAGAAACAAATATTTCTTACATTTTCATTTTGTTTTTAATGAAATTATCTTTGAGTCACTGAAGTACAATTGAATTGGCAAATCAAGCCCTCCTGCTTTTGGTTATTTTTATTTTATGATATTCTGTTAATCAGTATGAAGTTGAAGAATCTAGGACACCCAATTACTTTGACCTGGCCTTTTTCATAAGTGCCTACTTTGTAAAAGTGCCCACAGTTGGAATTTGCTGATGCCATCCTGTGATGTTGTTTCAAGCATTCCTCTGTAAAATGTTACTTATCATAGAAGTAACTGATCCATTTGATCATAAATTTTCAGCCAAATCAATTTATAGCTAGTGTATATTTCCACTAGGTGACACATGGACTCGATTTTTAAAGCTATGCTTTTTGATAGTTTGTGCATTCTATAGGTAAATCTTATTTATTAATTATACGTCCAACATCTTTGCTTAGCTTTTATCTTATATGCATGAATTCATATGTATGTTGCTAGATTCCTAGGTCAGGTTGCCCTCTTTAGTATATAGCAGAGTATTTGTGTCTTGGGGATGTTGGGAGGAGGAGGAAGTAAAGGGAGGAAGGAAGAGGGAGAGAGATGATAAGTTATTATATTATTTTTCAATCAATCGGTTTTCCCCTTTGGTTTCTTTACCCCTTCACTATTTAATTGCCAAAAGACTTCTCATCTTTTTTTTGCAACTTTGACTCTCAAGTAAACTTTGAAGACTATGTTTTCAAATTGTGCATACTTTACTTGTCTTTCCTAGCATCAGAACTCTCATCTACCACGAACTTTTTTTTTTTTTTTTTTTTTTGTGGGAGATCAGGTGGAGAGTTGTGGAGAGTATTTTTACACAGGGTGATTTTCTCTTTCTAGCATTAGTTTTAGAGTGATCTTAGATGTCATTTGATCCCCTATTCTATCTTTGCCTGCAGAGTTTTGCACACTGTATTTGATCATCACAAATCTTCTGGCAGGAATATAAAGGTCTTTTATTAGAACTTAGTGTTGTTTATTTTTTTTTTTCTATATTCAGTTGTTTTAAAGTTGGGGACCCCTCTAGTTATCACAAGAAGATTTACTATTTTTGGAGTTTTATTTTTGGAGTTTTTATTTTTTTGGAGGCTGCATAGGGAGATGCGAACTTGAGAAGCCACCATGATTGCCAAATGAATGGCTTTAACATTTTCCCATCAACAATGATGTTTACTCTGATTTTTAATAGTTATCCTTAAAGTATCTAATTAGAATCATAAAATATTCTTCTTTACGTTCTAACTTATCTAGAAAATTTTAAAGATGAAATATTAGATTACATAAAATGTTTTATAGTATATTTTGAGGTAATTACCTTTTTATTATTAAATCTGTCCATGTGGTGAATGATAGTTGTAGTTCTTTAAAAGAACCCTTGCAATAATGTGATAAACTTGGCCATGATGTCTTACTATTTTTATTTATTGTTGGGTTTAGTTGAGTAATATTTTGTTTGGAATGCTTGCATCAATGATTATAAGTAAAACTGGGTATAATTTCCTTCTCTCATAGTGTTTTTTATTTTTTCATATTAAGGTTATTTTAATTTCAAAGAATGAGTTGTGAAATTTTCTTTGTTTTAAGTATCTGGAATGATCTGGTTATGTTGATAGAATGCACCAGTACAATTATGTACAATTATTTTGACCTGCTATTTTTATTGTTGTCTTTATAATAAAATTCAGATTTTTCCATTTATTCTTAAGCAAATTTTATGTTTTATTACTTTAAGTCTTTGTTGCATCTGCATTTTTAAATTACTAAAATAAATTGTTGTTGTTTTTAATTTTTTAAAAACGTTAATCTATATCTATATTTGTGTCTTTAAAAATCATTAATATTGGATATTTGTTCATTTTTTAATATCCTAATTAATGATTTTTAATTATTTTATGTTTTTTATTATGTTTGTAAAGAACTAACTTTACCTTTTGATTTTCTTTGCATTATCATTTTCTATTTGATTGTTTGGGGGCGGGGCGGGGGGCGCTGTCATGACGCTCTTTCTTCACATTTCTGGTTTGGGCATTAACTATTTACTTTCCAGTCATTCTTCTTTTTTCCATCATAAGCATTTAAGTCTATACTATACTATGGGAGTTCTTTTACTGCATGCTGCAGATTTTGAAACCAAGAAATTTCTTAATCATTCAGTTCAAAATAACTTTAAATGGGTTCTTTAAGGACTCGTGAGATATCTTGAAGTAGTTAGTGTCTAAAGAGATTTTCTATTAGTTTATCTTTCATTATTGACTTTTAATTTATGTGCTGTCATACTGTGATGCCAAAAATCCCTTAAATATTTTAGAGTTGTTTAATGGGTAGAGTGTGGTTAATTTTTATAAATGTTGATTATGAATTTGACATGAGAAGAATTCATTTTCTAGTTTTGTATACAGGATTCTATATAGTTCATATATTCCAAAATAAAGTTTGATATTGTATTCTTCAAACTTTCTCTAATTTAACTATTTTTGTTGTCTGTATGACCAACTCACAGTTGAGAGAAGTGAGTTTATATTTCTCATTTTATGATAAATTTGCCAGTCCACTTCCCTCATCTCACCCTAGCCACCAGTGATATAAAGCATGATTTTTTCTTTTTATAGTTATCAAATTCTTTATATTTTATGCATACATATTTAGAATTGTTACATCCTCTTAGTAAATTTAAACTTTTATCATAATATAATGTTACTTTCTACATTGAAAAATCATTTAATCTAAAGTTCATTTTGTCTAATATTAATGTAGGTGACAGCATTTTTAGGTATATATTTGACAGGCTTATGCTTTGATATCTTTTACTTTCAATCTTTTTGCTTTTATATATGTATGTCTCTCAAATAGTATATCTATTTTGTCTAGGGGTTCATATTTGATTATTCTTACCCTGTTGACTACCTAAAGTTTCTTCCCTTTTTCTGGTAGAATTCTTTTCTCTAGAAATGATTTGTGTTTGTTTCTCCAGGAGCCAGAGGATACTACAGACATATATCACTTTAGTCTTTTGAAGAGTCTGAAGTTTAATCTGAGTCTTTGATTTCCCTTTACATACAAATTAAACTTGCTTCCACATACTTCCATACCTTTGTCATTTATTAGCTTGGTCATATCAAGGCAAATTATTTAATTTCTCTGTGATACTAATACCGATACTAAAATTTACCCTCAAAATAACCTTCCTTTTTGTGTTTGTTTACTATCACAGTTCATAGCTCTAATTTCTCTCCATGAATGTGGAGGTTTGTTTTTATAGCATTGGCAATTTGGTAACATCATGTAAACCTAGCAATACAACAGCAACAACAAAATATATCTATAAACTTGTATATCTGTATCTATATCATAAATATATGTCTATAAATGTTTCTTATTTACCTATCTCTCTATATATATGCAGTTTTTATATGATAAAATATGTGCATATATTATGCATAATATATGATATGTAGTTTTTAGTTGTTCCCAGTAGAAGGAATCCTCAGTGTTCCTAGTATGCCTTTTTCCTCAAAGTAGAATTTCTGTCTGGTAATGAGATTAATCATGTCAACATTCATTAACAACTATTTTAAAATAATTTCTCTGAGTTAAGCAACTTAATAGGCTAAAAGTATATCTTGGTAGGTGAAACAGACATGCTCTTTTCTACCTGTAGCTTACAGTCTAATGGGAAAATAATGAAAATAGGCAGAACAACATATTAATACATAACTAAATGGGTTATTAACTTTCAGGATTTCTATAAAGAGTAAATTGAGAGAATAGATTGCTAAATAGATACATTTCAAAATATAGTTTGGATCTCATTCTCTCTGTGAGGTAGCTCACTGTTCAAGTCATGAGCCCCAGGATTAAATTGCTTAGGAATTCTATCTTTGTCATCTATTAGCTCTATGATATCAGGCAAGGTACATAATTCTCTGTGATTCTATTACTCATATGTGATATAAGAATAGTAATAGTGTATTCTTATGGGATTATTTTGAGTATTAAATGAGTTAATATTTTTAAAAGTATTTATAGCAGCAGGCACACAATAAGGAATATCTAAATATAGATAAGATCATTATAGCAATAGACTTATATGGGCAATTTTAAATTTTTAAATATTTTATTTGCAATTCAGCTATCAATGTTTTCTAGTTTATTAAGAAATAGCCTTTAATCTAGATAATAGAATTTACTAATAATTATGCTTATTTGGATTTCTTACAACTTTCTCAGAAAATTATATTGTGGTTATAATATGGAATCATGTAGAATGATATGTTTTCTTTTATTTACATATTGAAATAAGTAATGTTTTTCTTGCTTTATCCTGTAACCCTATTAATGACAGCATCTCTTCCCCCCATAGCAGTCAGTCCATGTGATTCATTTATTCACAGCAGTTACACAAGCTGTAAAAATTGTCTCACTCTCTCAAATATATCTCTGACAAGTCCTGATGGTTTAATATACTATGGCAATTTTTATTCTTCCCATTAGAGCTCATAAAAACTCCTTAATCATAGTCTCATTTGATTTGAATGTTTCATACAGGCATATTTGTGGCAACTGTCTCTCCTCTCAGCTACTCCAGTTGTTGCTTTGAGTTCTTCCATATTAAACACACTTTTTATGATCTCATATTTATTTTTAGTTCAACACAAATTATTCGTAATTCCCTGTCAAATATTCCCCTAACTTACTGTCATATGTTTAAATTTTTAGTTCTATCCGATGAAATATTGAAAATAGGCTAAAATAAAATGAAAGGGCCAATAAAATATTTATAAATAGCAATGATGAATGAACACTACAATTCATAATGTTGTTGGATTATGAGTGTATCTTAATGGGCACATGGCTATAAACATGTATATATATAAATAGTATTTAAATTATCAATGCTAATTTTAATATCCATGTACATGATCTTCAAAATTCTTATCATAAAGATTATTTCTGTTTCACTATTTTAGATGGACAAATTTTAATTATAAAAATGATATGGGTGAATACTGATGTTAATTAAAATTGGCCAAGTTTCTATGAAAATTTAAGTTTTCATATATGAAAATTTATCCCTTACAAAAATACAATAAAAATTTTAATTTATAGACTAAACGTTTCACTAAGGCACAATTTATTTTCAGATAGTTCAATAAACTTGATATTTTGACAAGTTTAAAAGCTGTTTTCAATACTTAAACAGACATTAGAATTATATCTATTTTTTTAAATTAGTTTTAAAATGACACCTTAAAAATGGTGTTCATCCATTCCTTCTAAAGCACGCACATATCATTTCAAGATCTCTGTTTGACACACCACTTTGATCTCTGACTCTTCTTTTTATAATATCAATTCCTTAACGATACAAAGTAGATTACCTGTGTTTGGTCCAGAACTAATTACATAACAATCAGGAATAGTGTGTACTGTCAATTTTACTAATAGAATCTTCATTTATCGTGTTCCTTGTCCATCTCAGAAGCTGTGGAAGTTAAAATTGCCTCTTACTGCCATTGGAGAAAACAGAGAAAGCAAACAAATCTGCTATTAATTTATCACTTCACTATTATTTTGCAATAGGAGGTAATCAAGACTTAACTTATAAGAAATATCTGAATCAAAATGTCATTCAAGACTTACTTTTAAGATTCGTCCTCAAAAAGGTATTTCTTCTCACAGTAGATTTTCATGAGATTGGAAATGGAGGAGAAAGTGAAGGCAGTTTATAGGAACCATTATTGACATTGATGTCCTGAGTTTATAAAATCATATCAATCTGAAAGGAAAAAACAATCAGTTAGCTGAACTAATTAAGAGCTTAAAAAAATATATATAAATAAATATGTAAAAGTACCTTTAGAGTATTAACAAATGCCAGGGGCAAGTTTATGGTTTAAATGTTTAGCACAATTGAATTTCCCTTTATGCTGAATGAACAAATCTATTAAGAACAAAGAAGATAAGAGTTAGTTTATAATTTCAGAGGGAGAAAAAAGGCCAATCAAAACTTAATTGAATCCATTTAGAAGAAAAATGATAAACAATGTACTAAAAAGGCAATAGTAATTAAGAAGGCATTTAAGGATTAATACAATATACTCATATTGTATGTCCCAGGGTAACCAAATCAGACCTAATTTAGACTTTGAATACTGCAATTAGCAAAAATTTCCACCAATAAGCAAAATCCTTTGCAAAAAACTTAAAAAAAAAAAAATTCTGGAGAGGAAATGAGAAGTCTTGCTGAAGACCATTTAAGAAATAAATTGTCAGGTCCAGATGGTTGTTCAATAATGTTGCATAAGGAAAAAACAATGGCACTAGAATTAATTTCCTTTTATCAGTCTTGCTTATAATCAGTTCTTGTTTTAAGAGCTTCTTCTGCTTTCCATGAGTGAGACCTGAGGGCTTATTATTCAAAAGCTATATGGGGATTATTTTGTTTTAGCTTTGACAAAGCAAACTATTATTTGATTCTCTGATCTTATGATTCAAAATCAGAGCTAGGATCATAGCTCTGGTCTGGAAAATTGACAATAGTCTGCCCATTTTACAAGAATTTTGTTTCACTGCAGGTTGCTTTAATAATCTATGTAGGCCATAAATCCTTATTAGAAATAATTGCAAGTGTTCCATTTCTAAGGGAATGTTTTGTAAAGAAGGAACCCCAGACAATGTACAGGAAAGTCATGTGGGATGCTTGATAAAATGCAGATTACTACTTCCCTCTCCCACCCCAGATTACTACTTCCCTCTTCCACTTTGAATAACTATTTCTGGCTGACATACTGGAAATCTACATTTTTAAAGTAACACAAATGACTCAGAGACATACTAATATTTGACAACCAGCTCCTTAGGCATTTGCCAGGATTTGTCAGCTGCTCCAACTATCTGATTGTCCAGTTGTTGCTTCTAGGTGATCAGCCTTTGCTGCCAGCACTTGTATCATTTCTGAAAATCTCTGGACTTTTAAATGGATTCACTTTCAAGTATAGAACCAGTCTATAAGGAGTAGAAAATAATACTACTACCTATAATTAAAGTAATAATGTCTTACATGTTTAATGCTGCGTATTTTGTGAAATGTGTTAACGTATACTATCTCATGATATTTGTGAAAACCAAGGAGAGATGGGGAAGCAGTTTTGCTGGCTCTGGTCACAATATTCACAGACTCATTCAATTGTTTATTAAGACACTGTTAAGGACTTAGAAAAGTGAAACATTTTTTTGGCGTATGAGAATGAGAGAGGTTAATTATGAATTTGATAATCTCAGAGGGTTTAGGGAAAGAATAGAATTTGAGCAAGAATTCAAGTAGGATATAGAAACATGGAGAGCTTTGATAGAGGTGGAAATGCTTGAAGAAAGCACTGCTGCAAGAGGACAAATTGGTGTAAGAAAACAATTATGAAAGTTAGAGAAGGTGAATTGGGGTTTACCAGCCTGAGTAAATCAGTTGTCAATGAAGCACTTGGAGAAAAGAGAGTGAAGAAGAAATAAAACTATAAAGGAATCAGATTGTAAAGTAACCATAAAAGACAAGCTGAGATATTTGTTTTCATTGCATTTGTACTGTGTAGGTAAATATGAAATATGTTTAAAGAAAAATTATGTGTTTTGTTCATTTTTTAATAGTAAAAATGTTTATCAGTAGTTCAAATGGCCCATACCTTGTACTTTTGCTGATGATTTGCATGTAGCATTGTATCCATAGCAAAGGAGGGGAAGAAGTAAGCAAAAAAGCGGGTGGTAGAAGGAATCTGATATTGGTCTTATCATTCTACTTAGATCATTCTTTTTTTGATTATTATGATAATAGCTCAACCATCTCTTGCTTTTAGAATGGCTGTGTATTAAATTTATTAAAGAGGAAATAAACTAGGTAGAGGGATGAGGGACTACTGCAGCAGTATAGTTCAAATAAAATAAAGGCCTTAACTAAAATAGTACAAGCTAAAAAATAAGACTTGTGGAGACTGAATTAACAAGATTTGCCATCTGATTAAATACAAGGTCAATGACTTAAGTTGCATATCCCATTATCGTTATTAGTATTAATAATAGGAATAGCAATATTTTGGTTTTTTTAACCATTGTCATTATTTTTGTAAAATTGAGTTGTGTGTAACTTTAAAATTTTAACGAAGAAAAGAAAGCAAAAACCACACAAACTCCCACCAGGGAGAGATAATATTCTAGTCGAATATTCTCTCTATGAAAGATAGAAGTATACATGTCACAGAAATAGGATTATGATTTATGTCCTTGTTGTTTTTGAAACAGCTCTATAGTGTGTCATAGACTAATTGATATGTCAATAAATATATCTATATTGCCCTTTTAATGGATGTACAGTATAACATTTTACAAAGATACAATATTTTAATTAGCTAATTCATTACCAGTATATACTTTGTTGCTTCCTTTTTTGATATTATGAATAGGGCTTCAGTTATCATCCCATACATGTTTACTTTTTTGGAATAAATGCATAGATGTAGAATTTTGATATGTGGATAGCTATTGGAAGACTTACCTCCAGAAAATTTATACCAACTAATTGACAACATCATTTAAATTTTTTGTATACACAGCACCTGCTTCTTTAAAATTTGAGAAGATGTATGACTTTGGTACCATCATATTTTATATCTTTACTCTTTTTAAACCTCATATCCATTCATTGGTTATTAAAACAAGTAAAAAAAACATTTGAAATATAGTATATCACTTAAATCAAATCATCTGTTCAATTCTTGGTAATATGCTTCCTGCAATTTGGTGGATAAAGTCCTTAGTTTATCTCAGTACCACGAAAGAAATATTTTATTACAGAAACAATCATTCGAAGACTTTATAATAATATCTTTAATGTGATGTAGGGAAAAAATAGAAACAAATTGAAATGGTACTATTTTAGCTGTCTCACATGTAGGACGTGGGGATGTTCTGAAGAGCAATGGTCCTTGGCAAACTGCAGACGTAGTTTGAGGACTTATCTCATCCACTACCTGAGGGGCTCTGAGTAAGATCTTTTCTTCATAGAAACTCAATATCTTTAATTTGATATTTAGGATCCCATATGCATAGAAAACCAAAATACCAAAGTGGTCTTCCATCAGTGTTAGTTCTCCTTCTTCCATGTCCTATCACAGTGAAAATTTATATATTTTTTGACATTAAATTTAAAAATCCATTTTGTCTGTTAACTAAAAATGTTTCACTTTGGTGTGATATCATTTAACACCAATTTTGTAAGTGTGTAGAGCTCAAACAGATTGAACAGAAATATTAATGAATATTAATGAACAGAAAATAACCCATTTTAAGGTTTTTATCCATTACTGGAAAGTTAGTTATTCATCTTTTTGAGTCAGAATACTTTTTTGTATAGCTGTCGCTTTTTAAATAATTTTTCTTTTCTCCCTCCCTCCTTTCCTCTCTCCTTTCTTTCATTCTTTCTCTCCTTTCTGTCTCTCTTTTTCTCTCCCTCTCTCACATACACACAATGCCCTTTCCTTCCTCCTGCTTAATATCGACAAATATGCATACACGAAGAAAAGAGTGATGTTGTGATACTGTTTTATTATTTGCCCATGTCTAAGAACTTACATAAGAATTTATATTCAAATATAAAAAAGTTTTAACTAATTGAAATAAATTAAATTTTAAAATATAACCTTCTATACTAAAGACTGATGGGGAAAACGTTTTTGTGCTTACTCAGCTCTACTATGGTCTAGTTTCAGGAAGTTAAAGGTTACTAGTTCAGAAAAATGTTCTGGGGTAGACGATTTCTCATTAATATACGACAAAGGTAGAAACTACTTGCTCACTGATTTTTAATCAGTTTATGACATGGACTGCAAGGCTCCTTCAAAAGGAGATTCTGCTTGACTAATAATACATTAGCAGTAATCCAGTGATCTGTCCATGCATTAAGGATACAATTTATTTTTCTACTGATCAGTTCTTTTCCTAGTAAAACGAATTGTCTAACTTTTGATGGAACTGTCTAACAAAAGAGCTTTGTGGATGAAATTGATAGACCTTATAGGGTTCAATTTAGTTTGAATGCTTAAATTAGAAACTCTTGTACTAGGATTAAAATTAAAAAAGAGCTGATCTAATTGCATGTCCGAGCAGATATGTCAAATCTGGTTTCTTATGAGCATTGAATTCAAGCATAGTTCATAAGTGTAGTTAATATATGAGAAGAGAAGCAATTTTTAAAGGCTAAAGATATCCCTTAGAAAAAGATTCTTATATTTGTGTATCAATAATCCTTCAATGGTGATTATCAAGCTCACAGATGATTATCACTGTCAATAATAACTTCTGAATATACTAAGATTTAGGACTCATATCTTTTAAAATTTTATTTATTTATTTATTTATTTATTTTTAGGCGAGGCGACCTTTGGATGACCTCACAGTTTGCAAGGACCTTGTCAGTTTACAATCCCTTATTTTTTTATTTTTACGCCTACACTATCTGGTCTTCCTAGGTGGTCTCCCATCCAAGTACTAACCAGACCCAACCCTGTTTAGCTTCTGAGATCAGACAGGATAGAGCTTTTTCAGGGTGCCAAGGCTGTAGATTAAAATTTTTTTAAATTTTAATTTTAAACACTGTGTGTAAGGGATGCATTACAAACAATCCAAGCTTTCTTCTCAGATGCATAGCTTGCCTTGTCTTACTGTGTGTAAATGTTTATATACACATGTATAAATATAGGTTACTTAAAATAAATTAACATAACCCACAGTAATATAAATAAAAATTACATTCCACTGAAATGCATGATATAGTATCTGCGTAGAATAAATTTCTGTGAGTTTGTAAACTTTTATTTTAAAATTACTCAAACTCAGCTCTACGGTAGTAACAAGATTAATTAATCTTGCTCTTTAAACTTTGTTTTTGACATCTAAAGTATTAATTTAATCAGCTGTTACAATTGTTAATCAAAACCATTAGAAGAGAATATTAAGTATCATTATATATTTATTTATTTATTTACATTTCTGTAAAACACTTATTATTATGTCATTTTTGCCAATGAATGAATTAAAAATTGAATTCAAGCCTTAGTGGTCATTGAATGTGAAAAAGGAAAAAAAAAGAGAGAGATGTCCAATATAAAGCCTATGTTTTTTACTGAAGAAAACAGTTTAGATGGTGACATTATTTATCAATATAGGCAATAGTGGAGTAAGAACTTGTTAGAGTTGGAAGTGTAATTCTCTTTGGTTTACATTTTAGCTGCTTTTGAGAAGACAGATAAATAAGTGAAGCACATAAACTTGTTTCTGTCAGTCTAGGCTGAATTTCTATCTTAAATCTATCTTATTGAGATGATATCACTTTTTCTTTGCTTACATTGAATTCTAAATGTCTTTACTAAGTATTAAAATGAAATTAAATTTGTTAACATACCTAATAACTTCATGTTAACATACCTAATAACTTCATATCTTTAATGATTGTATTTTATTGCTATGTATTAGTCGGCATAATTATCTAATTCTATTTAAAAGTAAGTATTTTCTTTTCATGACATTGCTGAGTAATATGGAGACATGGAAAGAGAGAAGTGGATTGATGATATCAACCTATTCCAACATTTAATTTCAATTCTGAGCTTTTAATTATAAAATCACTAGTTATAATATCTATATGCATATAAAAGCACATGCTAGCTTATTTTTAATAACAATTTTTGCTACTTATATATCTCTCAATTAGATAAATATTGCAGTATGTGAATTTATATACTAAGCAATGTTTGTATAAACTCATAAACAAAGGGAAAAAGTAAATTTGATTGTTGCCTTAGGTAAAGCAGATGAGATTTATTGATCATTATGGTAGGAACCTCATTGAGAATAAACACAACTGTAAGTCTGCTCTTGAGCACTCTACAGTTTAGTGACAGATAATACATATATAGAACAAACTATGAAACGAGGTAGACTAAGCTAAGCATCATTCGAAAGTGATTTAAATACCTTGGACCAGTCAGTCATCATTAATTTATGTAATTCTAAAAAAGGACAAATCTTAACTAGATATGTGTGGTGTAGTTACATTTGGACATTTTATTTTGTCTTTTAGGAATCTTACTTTGTATGATGTATATTTTGCTTACATAAAGAATCTATTGTTGTGGTAATTGAAAATGTTTGTCTAGCTTTTTCATGATGAAGCTATTCAAATATTTTAACAGAGAAAGAAAACAGTATTGCTCCATATGGAGTAAAATAATAAGTTATACCATAGCAAAACTTGGCTCTTATATCCTTGTTGATTGTTTTCTCCATACATTATTGCTTATTTATAGTACAGAATGTTTTAAAGAGAATCCTATTGATGTCGTAGCAGTAATGTGTTGCAAATAAAATGATCATGATTGCATTCTTTGGGGAAATGCAATTGCAGTTTTTCAATTTTACTACTTAATGTATATATTTGAACAGTTTTTTTTTCTACTACACATAGAGTTGAATGTCACTTTCATAATAAATAGATAATAGGTTTGTCATGATGCTCTATGTAAGAGATTCAATAATAATATATGTAAATATTGGAACTGAGAGCTTGTCTTCCTAGGCTCTCATGATATAACTATATGAGGTATTAAGAATGTTACAGTTCTTTAGTCTTCAATAGAAGAATATTAATTTATAATTTCTTATGTAGCATGGTGATATTTGACTACTTCTATAAAATTGGGCATCATTATACTTTAAATTAGATCAAGAATTATAGATATTATATATCATACATATGTATATGTGTGTGCCTGTGTGCATATATTGCTAATTAGTATTACATATAATATTTAATTTATACATTATAATTATTTAACATTTATATATAAATAATGTGTATATTTATATATTTCATATATATAATATATATTTATATATATTATATATAATGTATTTATATATATACATTATATATAATCTATATTTATATATTTCATATATATAATATATATATTTTACTAAGCTGAAACAAACATTCAAATTTTCCTCTTATTCCCACAGTCTTCTTTCTTTTCTTAACTCCTCTCCTTTCCTCTCTTCCTTCTTCCCTCCTTCTTTCTTTCTCTCACTTCTTTCCTCTCTTTCTTCTTTCCTTAGATGATTAAAATGTAAATCATATATCATGACTTTTCTCCAAACCCTATTGTATGCCTAGCATTATGTGCAAGAACCTAGATGAATAGCAAACAAGTTAGATATCTTTTGTTCTTGTTTAGTTTTCATGAAATGTACAGTACTGAAAAGACAAATACAAACAAATAAACTCATATATAAATATTCTATACAAGTAAATAAGTCATAAGTATTCTACATTGTCTTGATACCATAAATTGGTAGAATTGTTAAAAGATAACAATTATTTATCCACAGAAAATAAAATTGCTTCATGATTGAAGCATTGAAAAAATATGATTTCAAAAACATTTGAAGAGTGAGATGAGACTGAATACAAACTAATATCAGTTTTCAAAATATGCAGTTTAATTCAGTTAGAATGCTAGATTTTAACATACTATTTTTAGTTACTGAACAGTATTTTTATAGAATTTGTTTTAATTATCATTTATGTAAAATGGGATCTTAATTAGAAAATGGTGTGCATAGAAGTAAGAAAGGGACATGTCCATCTTGATTCTTTATAAAACATCCAAGTGACCTTCCATTGAAAATATATAGCATATGTTTTTAATTTAATTTGGGCCCCCACATGCAGAGACATTGTTTAATATATTAGATTTTGAATTTTCCTTTTTAACATAGGAAAATGTATTTCTTTTGGGAAAATTATGTGGTGATTCGTTAATAACAAAAGAGGACATTAGATAATTACCTGAATAAAATATTTCCCTACTAAGCTGCCCATTAAATCTTTAAAATTCTTAGTTACTGAAAGTCACTATTTAAACATGACACATAATGACAACAAAGTGATGAATCCTAGCATTGGTAAAAGTAGAACTTTCCAAATCAGACTCTAGGTTTATCATATCTAGGTTTATCATAGAAAGGAGGGAAAAGCCTATAAGTTTATTTGAGATTTTTGAAGATTGTTAGTTTTCTACACATAATGTATGTATATGTGGGAATATGAGCAAGGTAAAGAACTGGAAATCGCTTTATTATATGCTTGAATATATGAAGCCCAGGAACTTGTTTTTTTTTTTTTTATTTTCAAGATTTTGATAAAGTGTTCATTTTTTAGGATGCATACAAATGATCGTATTACTGTAACTACGAGTTTCTAAAAGCATATCATATGTAATAAGAGTTACACATTCACCATGGCTTCTCTCTTTTCTACATCCCATATCCCAAGCACAACCCACATCTAATGTGTAGAAAATACTATCAATTAAACTATATTCAAGATCCCACTATTCTCACCATCTCTACTATTCATTGAACCAGGTCACCATCATCTCTTGCTGAGATACTGAAAAATCCTTTTACCTGTGTCCTTGTGTGTGCCTTTCCTTTTACTGTTCTTGCTTCCCTACAGTCTGTTCTCTACAGAGATAAGATGATCCTGTTAACATATAAATCAAACCATGTCACTCCTCCACTCTAAACCCTCCAATGGCTTCCAATCTAATTTAAAAGAAATTCCAAAATCATATGTTCTTATGACCAGGTACTTCTGTAATCCCTCTGCTATTATTCTCCTTTGGACCAGTTATGAATTACATGAAATGTTTTGAAGGACAAAAATGTTGTCAGCACATAACAATTAGGCCAAACAAATAAAAGGCAAATACCCAGCTATATTAATTTAATATAAAATATTTTTAAAAATAAACTTTTGGGACCAGATTTTTTCATTGCCTTGGATATTCTAATTTAGTTGGATAGGTTGTTTCCTTTAAATAATTGCTGAAATTACTATCACTAAAAGAAAAGATAGTAGCACCTGTAACATATAGAAGATTTGTGATCTCACAGAATGTATTGCCAGAAAGTTTCTAGAAGTAAATAACTTGACAAGGTTCAAAAAGAAATTAAGCATAAAAGTCAAATGGGTTCCACTTACCTGGATTCAATATGAAAGGACAGTCAGGTCACATTCTCTCTTTAGGTCAGGGGAAAATGTCCCAGCATATTATATTGCACTGCCCAATTAAGTGCTTTATGGAGGGTTTGTGGATTTGCCTTACTCTAAAGTGTATGGGTCAACCACTGTCAAAAGAAGATGACAGCTCATTGGTTTATTGCAATGTGGCAAACCTATAGTCCTAGATCAATGTATGCTCCATATGTCTTTCATGTATTATTAGAAGAAAAAATTCTGCCAATAAAAAGACAATGATGAGGTTGTCAGCAATTCAGACCTTGATTATATATTTTTAGAAAGTAAAATTGAAATCAGAAATAATTTGTCTCAATTTCTATTATAATGTTGATGTTTATTTATTTATTTGACATAGCTAGAAGATTAGATGTTTCATTTACTTAGTCAAATTATCTTCCAAGCACCTATTATATGTCAGGCTCTTTGCTCAGTGTTAAGAATTCAACACGGTTAACTGTTCAACAAAGTAACCATTTTTTGAGTGCACAGCAGGCACCAGACATAGTGCTAATATCTTGGCATAATTTTCTCATTCAGTTTTCTAATTTTGATTATTTTTATAATAGACTTTATTTTTTTTTTTAGAGAATATTTAGGTTCCCAGCAAAACTGAGAGAAAAATATAGAGAATTTGAATATGCCCTCTGCCCCTGCACAGCCTCCCCGACTATTAACACCCTTCACCAGAGTGGTGCACTTGTTATAATTGATAAACCTACACTGACACATCATTACCAACGAAGTCCATAGTTTATATTAAGAGTTGTATATTCTATGGTTTTTTACAAATGTTTAATGATATGTATCCACTATTAAAATTATACAGAATAGTTTCATTGCCCTTTAAATTCTCTGTGCTCCACCTATTCATTTCTTTCTTCCCACCGACCCCTGGCAACCCCTGATCTTTTAACTATCTCTATAGTTTTACCTTTTCAAGAATGTCAGATAATTAGAATAATATATTAAGTAGCTTTTTTCAAATTGTCTTCTTTTATTTAGTAATCTGTATTAAAATTTGTCTAGTTATTGTCATGGCTTGATAGCTCATTTCCTTTTAGTGCTAAATAATATTATTTTTAGTGCTGAATAATGTGTACGAATATATCGTAGTTTATTTATCCATTCACCTACTGAAGGATATTTTGGTTACTTGTGAATAAAGTGGCTCTCAACCGCTGTATACAGATTTTTATGTGGACATCAGTTTTTAAATCATTTAGGTAAATACCCAGGTCAGTTGCTGGGTCACATGGTAATAAATAGTTTTGTAAGAAACTATATTTTCTCCCAGCTACGGCTTGTCATCTCATACTCTTGATCATATAGTTCTTACAACAATACCGTACGGTAGGTGTTATGATCCTATTTAAAGATAAGGAAAATTAGTCAGAGAGGTTTAAAACCAATATAATCCCTATCTACAAGGGGCTGAAAATTTTTTTCAAATAACTAGAGTACATATGCAAGCTTCAGTTTAAAAAAACAGTTAGCTATTTGTGGGGAAAAAAGTCATTCTTAAATACAGTTTGTACATATCCTCCTTATAAAGGAAACTATATAAAATCATTTAAGGATTTCTTAAAGTCATTGCTATGACCAATTTTAATCAGGCTTTATAATAGAAAGCCCTTTAGTATCCATTAAAGAAAATAAGTCCTTTATTATATACTTACCAAACAAGCCTGATGTGTATATATGCATGCTATATATCTGTATGTGTGTGGATCCCGACTTAAAACGTCTTGCTTTTAACATTGTTCTTGGTTCTAGCCAGCTTCCTAATCAGATTATTTTAACCTGCTAAGGGTAAAAAAAATAATAATAATTAGATAACCAAACTTGGGGATGGAGAATTTTCTTATGAATAATATTTATTATCTTTAATTAATGAAATAATTTTGCACAATTTATTTGGAATGCTCAGGGGCTGTTTTTGTTTATTCCATCTTCTTAATAACATTTTTAATAGATAAATAACTACTAGTTAAATATGGTGTTAGATGAATTGTTCGTGTTTAATGTATGTGTGTATATGTGTGTGTATAATTTATTTACATGTATATACTTAGACATATATGTATAGATATAACTTAACATATTGCTCATACTGAAATCATTACCTATGTGATGACAAAAGGAGACTTGACTTTGGGTGATGAACACATAATGTAATAAATAGAACTGTGCAATTCAAACTTATATAATCTTTTGAACCAATGCCCCCTCAATAACTTTAATACAATTTTAAAAAAAAGAAAATTAACTCAAGTAAACATTTTTGAAGAGTATTAAACATGTTACTACCTATGAAATTATACATTGACATATTAGTGTTTCTATAAATTCTCACTCTTATTGAAGATATTAAGATTAAGGGACAATAAGATTATTAAAAATCTTTCAGTGCTATTACCTGCCTAGTTACATGATATTGCTAAGAAGCATTATAATGTAGTCTGGGGTTGGATAAAAAGTGTATTCCTTTGTAAGAATGAATTATCAAAATATAGCCATTATTTTCAGCTGAAGTCTTTGATCTAAGGCAGTGGCCTTGTAAGATTTCAATTTTGTAACCCTAACCTTCCTTTCATCATGTTCTAAGTGAGGTCTATAATATATTAGCTACATCAAAGCAAAAATAAAAAGTTCATATGTAATAAAATTACCAAAAACACCATTTAAATAAGTCTTCTACTGAAAGTAATGATAGATTTCAAGACTTTTATAAAGGAGTTAAAAGAGAAGTCTAATTTGTCTTTATCACCTCAGATACAATGTGTCCTTAGTTAATAATTTGTCAAAACTAAATCCCTTTAGGGGAAAGAGCCCTGTACGTGTATCAAAGAGTAAAATGTTGGTAATGTCCGAAACACTAATTTTCAGTACTGGTCTTGGTTTCTATGAGCAAACCACTTCAAAACTTTTATTTGGATTGCCTCTTCCTGCCATTAATTTATAACACAGCATCTGAGTAATAATGTTCTCATGATGTTCAATGCAGTTTCTAACTGTAAAAATAGGTAAGCAGCCTACCAGGAAACCTATTTATGATGGAAGCTTGAGGCTATTTTTGTTTATGTTCTTCTAAAAGTAAAGGTACAGTGTTTTCTTTTGCATTTTGAAAAAAAAAATCTAAAGAAACTGTGTATTTACTAAGTACAAATCATACTTTTGTCTTGAGGCACAAAATGAGAATGGGAAACTTTTTAAAGCTGAGACAAGGGCTTTGATTGAATTTGTATTGAATACTTCCCCATAAAGGAGAAATTGTGGCTAGGAATGCAAGTAAGCAAAAAAAATATTAAGCACATTAAAAGTGGAAAATCTTTTCTAGCCAAAGATATGTAAAGTGTTATGAACCAAATGTTTATGTCTCCCCAAAATTCATACGTTGAAATCCTACCCCTCAATGTGATGGTATTAGAAGGGTAGCCTTCTAGAGATAATTAGGATTAGATGAGGTCATAAGGGTAGATCTATCATGAATGGGATTAGTGCCTTTATGAGTCACAAGAGAGATTGCTTCCTCTGTTCTGCTCTTCACCATGTTATATATGAGAAGTTGGCAGTCTTCAAACATGAAGATGATTCTCACCAGAACTTCACCATTCTGGCACTCTGATCTTGGACTTCCAGCCTCCAGAACAGTGAGAGATAAATTTCTGTTGTTTGTAAACCACCTACTTTATGGCATTTTGTTATGGTAACTTCACCTAAGACAGAAAGTAAAATACCTTGCATTTACCCTCCGGGAGTTCAGAATCTGTCTCATTTCAGCTAGGCAATAAAAGAGTTAGAGGAATTCCATTGACATTATAGTAGTCAATTTTCCCAGATTGTGATATCAATGAGTCTAACTGCATTCATTCCCCAATTGCAAACTTTCTAACTTTCATTATATGGGAGAGACGTGGGTTTATTCCATAGTTAAGAAGTTCCAAAATCTAAAAGGAAACCATCATATATATTCATGCAAATGATCAGTTTCAGATAATTTATCTCAGATTATTGGCTGAGGGATTGGTGTGAGAGTGGGTAAGGTCAAAGAACTCAGCTAATTGAAGTGTGGGGAAGGAACAAAGGGCTTCAGACAAGCCAGTAGATATTATGGCAAGGAAACACTGGTAATAGGGTGAACAATTTTTAAGGAGGTATAATTAAAGATAAGAAAAAACAGTATGTCATTGTTACTAATAATGTTAAATCCATATATAGCTATAATAATTCTCAAAGCTCATTCTCAATGTTTCTTTTCCATAGGAGCCAATGTTTGGCTGAGGGGAAAAGCTTAAGACTGAGCTATCCCGGTTATTAGCAGAATGACTATGAGTGTACTATTTAGCTTTTCTTAGGCTAAGTTTCCTTATCTATAGAATGGGAATAATCCCAAATTGTAGTTTTATGAAGATGAATCATTCATATAATTTTATCTAAATTATTCTCAGAAACATATATGTATCATTTTTATACATGGAACAACTATACTTATGAATAATTATAATTTTAAAATAAAAATATTTATAATTATATATTACACATGCATATGCAATATATACACATATTATTCTTGCTATATAGAAAATATATATTATAGAATTTATAAATATTATAGCTATAATTAAAATTAGACAAACCGTTTCATACAAAAGGTTACAAGAATATGTGTAACATATTCTTGCAATTTTAATTATAATATATATTATAATTATATGTATTATATATATTATATATATAATTTCCATTAATCCATCCTTAACAAATATTGTGAAATTATGTAATAAGTAAGACTGCATTTTGAAAAATATGGCACACTAAAAATTTTAAATATTGTTCTTATATTTATTTGATTCTTATATCACAGATTTCCCATTATTGTTCACAATTTACAAATGAGGTTGAAAATGTTTTAGATGTTTTAAATAGCATTTATGTACCCATTCAGCTGATGCACACATCAAAACTAGGACTCATGGCTAGTTCCGGGTAGAGGTAACAGTTTGGAAATAATACCCTCATCTTAAGGAATTACTGCTTCAACACATTTCACATTTTCTAACCTAAGAACACCTATAGTATTTAAGTAAAATGAGCCAACATGTGCAATACCCACTTTTGCAAATCTCTCTCCTCATTCTCTGCCTTTAAAATTACTGTTTGTTTATCCTTTGAGGTCAAGCTCAAATTATGTTAAAAAAAATTCATTTGTTTTTATCCTAAAGATAAGGCAATGTAATTAAATTTTCAAAATCACCAGGATGAATAACCAATAAATATCATTCATTAAAATGCATTTAAAAGATCTTTTTATTATTAAAATATGCATATAATGGAAAAGATAAGAAAATTAACTCAGAGAACCACCACCTAAAAATAAACCAATATTATTATTTTGACATTTTTCATTCCAAACTTTTTCTCATAAAATGGTTTTCCTTGGGGAATGTTTTGTAAAACTGGTTGTGATTATATTGATTTTTATTCTTCTTTACATTTCTTTAATAAAACATTTTCAATGTGATTATAATTTTTTCAAACATGTTTTAGAAATTTAGATTTTTAAAAATTTTTAGTAATATAAACAGTACTTTGATAAACATCATATTTTTAGCATATAGGATTATTTTCAGACTTGATTCTTTGATTAGCTAGATCAAAGTCATTAACCTCTTTCAACAGTAGACAAATCATTCAAACAAGTAACAAAAATATAACAGCAGCAGAGAATAAAGACATAGGAAGTGGTGTGTTTGGTGTTCAAATAGGGTCCATATGCCCTTCTTTAAAGAGTTAATAAAATTCAAAGTGCTCAAAGTAAAACAAACAATCAAACAAACAAAAAACTTACTATTAACATTATAATATAATCAAACAGCAAGTACAAAAAAACACCTCCAGGTAGAATTAGCGCTCCCCCCACCTCTGCCTTTATTTGTGTTTCTGTTTAAGATAATTTTAATAATTCACTAAATGATATTCAGAAGGGCTTTATCAAAAGCATTTCCTGTCATAATTCATTTATTTATTCTTTCAACAAGTATTTTTTGAGAACTAATATTTTCAAGGCTGAGGATTTACTCATTGATAAACAACAGAGACATGGAGCTTTCCATCTCCTAGTGAGGAAGAGAGACTCAAGAATGAGAACTAACAAACATATTACAATTGCAAATGGTGATGTGTTATATTACAAGAAACCAAATACATGGTAGAAAGGGAAAAGCCTCTCAGATGAGATGGTATTTAAGCTGAGAAATTAAGTATAAGAAAAATCTGGTTAAAGAAAGAGGAAAAGGGAAGAGTTTCCTGTCAGAGAAAGTGTTAAACTAACAAAAAACAACAGGGAACAAATAGAAGGCAATATAGCTTAAATGGAGGGAGAACAAAATGGATAGAAGAAGAAAGGGCCTTCTAGGCCACTGTAAAGTGTTCAGATGTTATTGTCCTGAATGATCTTTTTAGCAGGGACTTGATTCAGAAGGTATTTTAAATAGATAACTCATATAGAATAGAATGCAAAATATTTTATTAGCTATGTAAGCTACGGCCTTCATCCTAAATCTGGAATGTTATACTTTGACAGTAATGCTGATAGGATAATAATGTAAATACACTTGTAATTCTGTGTTAACATGTGAAAGTAATATATTGCACTGCTTTAAGGTGATATCACATTAACGAGTACAAAATGAATAACTCAGATATGAGAATTTCAGATATGATAATAGATAATGAAAGAAATATTTTAGTTATCTAAGTTTGTGATATGATTTCATCTCACTAAAGCTAGGTGAATATACATTTTTTTCTCTTTTTTTAACTATAAAATATAAATTTTTTTCTTTGTAATTTCTGTTGAAAAAAAACTCTTCTTCACTTTAGGATTATATAATTAATTACCTAACTTTCCTTTCCATACATTTATAGAAAAATGAATGTCATAGAACTTAAACAGTTTATAATCACTGCTGCCATTAAGATTCTTCTCTAAATTTTGCTATTTTACAAATAGAGCACACATCTTTTTACCTCAAAGTAGAATATATAGTGTAAGAAGGAATTTCTGTGTTCGAGAAACATATTTAGTGATAAGATAGGTATATATAATACTGATTTTCTAGTATATTCTGTTAATATATAAAATTGATCATACTGTAAGAAATAAGTGGCTATATAGTATATATATGTGGCTTTATAGTATACAGTTATAAGTTCATTATTTACAGGTCCTAACTAACACTTCAGTCTTGGCTTGTTTACTTCCTCTCAAATTCTTGCCCAATTCCCCTAACTCATGCTTAGGACTTGGGAAAGTCATGCCTTGTCAACTCGGCCCCTCTGCTTATTTGGTCTCTCCCTGTGATATCTGCTTCATTTGTGAACCTGTTTTTTGCTGCTAGTGTTCACAGTTGTTACTTAAACTTTGCTTCTTGGTAGCTATCTTAGGCAATTCCTCCTTGAGAGATTTCATTTTGCTATTTCCTACCTACAACTTACTTGAGAGTTTGGGCTGCTTGTTTAGTTAGTTTGAATTTTTCTTTAAAAAAGTTTAGAAATAAAGTAGAAAATGCAATATAGCAAACATACCTTTAGATTTGAGGTTTCATTTATACATAAAGAAACATAAAATGAATCTCATTAATAAATTCAAGCATTATCGGATTCAAGTCCCAACTGGTACTTTAGGGAAGTCTCTGAACTGCCCAAAGGTGTTTAGGTCTGAGTGCTCTCCTCTCTAAACTTTTGTTCTGCCTCTAAATATCTTTAATGTTTTACCCCAAAATTAGCCTCTATAAAAGATTTGCAGATAGACTCAAATATGTCAAAAGGAAATTATTTCTGAACATAAATATATGTAGATATATTAAATATGTATCTTAAAATATATTTAAATATATAATTGAAAATTCTTTCGTAAGAAACATAAATGGTAATTAGGAAAAAAAAATCCAACTCTCATAAGTAGGAGGACAAAGAAGGAACAAAAACCTTAAAGACATTAAAAGATCACCAGATGTAATGTGTGTTTTTTTTTTTAATTATTGCAAAATAGATTTTGTGCTAAAACAAAGAAAGTGATATGCAGAGGACACAAAATGAATGTAAGAAGTGTTGAGAACTGAAGTGGGTGTCAGAGAAACCTTTCAACTTAGGGTTTCAGGAGCCCTTAATTTGAGCTTCCAGTTTAAATTTCCCTTGGGGAGCATGAGGTAGGATTTAAAATCTATAGCATGCTCATGTTATGGAGACTAATAGGAAATGTCCTATATAAAGCTAAGGTTGCCCTCAAAATGTAGGTAAACAATAAATGAACCCATTACTCAGAGATATCCTGCCAGGAAACTAACATTTCTTGACCTTGGCATAGGATGAAGGGGAAGACAAGTCTCCACTGAGAATTTATAACCACAAGCCAAATATTATTTTTAGCCCACATTTATATTATACCTATATGGAAAAATAATTTAAGTAGTATTTTATAGGTGGTATGCATATAAGACTGGCAAAAGTAAGAATAAATAACCTTAGGAGAATTGCATATTTAACCCAGGCTTCAAAATAAGAAAGCATAGTTGATCTCAATACACAGAAAAATAGCCCCCATATCTAGACACATAAGTAAATTGAAGAAAAATGAAAAGAGATCATTATAGTAACCAAAAAGGAAACAAGCAGTTTTCTTCCAAATGACCAATATTCTATTAAATGATTTTTCAACACTTTCCAACAATAGAAATTGGAAGACAAAGGAATAGTATTTTAAATGTGCTGAGTGAAACACACACATACACACACACACCTACCTGTCAACTCAGAATACTGTGCCCTAATAAGATTCAGTAAAAATTCATTTCAAGAGCAGAGACAAGATAAAGACAAATAAAATTTAAGGTTACCAACAATAGACCCTCTATAAATGCAATTAAAAATATGTAATTTAAGTAGAATTAATATTGTGCCAGATGGAAGATCTAAGATGAAAATCATCTTGGTAGGTAAAGATAATTGTAAATATTGCGTCTAAATATAAATTAAACATGAACTGTATTCTAAACTAATGCCAAACAACGGCAACACCAGCAGTGATTACAATACCTCATTTATGAAGAGAAAAACATATTAGTAAAAATGCTATACAAAATTTGCATGTAATTTTGATGGAAAGTAGTTGGCATTAAAATACACTATATTCTATTTTCTTTATATTATTCAGGAAAAGGGTAAAGATATGAGTGTTGAAATAGTCAAAGTTTAGCATTAAAAGATTAGATATAGAGAATATAATTTCCAAAAAATATAGAGGGGAAAATGGAATAATAAAAGGAAAGAAAATACCATTGAGTGAAGGCAAGAAAGGGGGACCATCTAGGTGGATCTGATTCTAAAACTTATGCTCTTTGTAGGTCATTTTGAAGATACCCAAAACTCTGGGACATATTATGGCTTAGATTCTCAAACTAAAAAGCTAAAATGCTAATTAAAATGTTTTGATTATTTAACATTTTATTCAGGAAAATAAAAACATGTATGTAGAGAAACCTGATAATTTCTATAATGCAATCAATCAATCAATCAATAAAATCAATGCCTACATTACCCTTCCCAAATTAAAAAGGGAGTTTAACATGAATCAGGCATTCTCAAATTTTGGAATGCAGTTAGCATTAATACATCGGCTAGGCGGAGTGTCAGGGGAGGGAGTGTGCAATTCGGGGGATCATTTTATGCACTATATAGATGTCTAACCAATGTACTGTATACTTGAAACTAATTAAAATAAATAATTTTTTTTAAAAATTGTATTTGTTAAAAACTTCTTAGATATAGAAATTATTATTCCCATTTTATACGTGAGGAAACTGAAGTTCAATGGACGTTAAGTAACTTGCCCAAGGTCCCATAGTGGAAGAGTCAAGATTCAGACCCAGCTTTACAGAAAACTATACTCATTATTTTCATGACTCTACAGCTGAAATACAAGAGAAGGATGCTTTACTGGTTTGTAAATCTTTATTCACACCAAGTAATTTGAAAATGATAATTCTGAGAGAACAACCTAAGCACAGGGGCAAAGATTGTACTATTATCATGCATGAGCATATGGGATATTTGATTTCTGCTATATTAAATCAACTAATACAGAAGCCCAGACAAACCAAAAGCTTTGCTGTTTCCAGATTCCCTTCTTTTTTTCCTCCCACCTCCAACTATCTCCTACCACTTGAAATTGTCCTTTTTCTTATGCAAGGTAAATTCAAAGTGCTGAGAGGGTTAAGTAAGGCTACAAAAATACACACTTTCTGCTATTCCAAAGAAATCTATATAATCATTTTATGAATAAAAGTAATTATCAATAACACTTTTGTATTCCTTGAATAAAGTGGAATATTTATATATATTTAGGAAAAAAAATCCTTAAAAGACTAGCATTTTGAAAAACCATACCCTTGCAATACACAAACTTTGTATTAAATGAATGGTTTTGGCAGAATTGCTAAGTAGACAGAATTTATGCAATGGCAATAGTTGTAGAATATTGAAATGCATATGAGTTTCACTGATACAATATTTTAGCAGACAATGCTTAAAATTAAAGCAACATTGGATCCAGAATAAAACATCTATTTTAGAAAAGTAGGATTTATTGTGTTTGGAAACTCACGATATGAGTTTTGGGGAAAAGCAGCTTTATATTTTACTAAAAGGGACTATTATCTAAGAACAGTCATTCATATAGCTACTGATTTGGCAGTGATCCAATTATATCATTATGATAGACAAAGGAAGTGAGGCTTTTCAGGCTTTTTAATTTAGAAAAATAGATTTTGTTAGTTTTATTCTCCTTTCTATTTTCTATAATATGTTTAAATGAGAGGATAGGATTGATTTTATAAGGCGAGGGTGCAAAGGAAAGATCTGCTATCGCATCCATCAACCATAGTTGCCTAGAGCACTTTTTGCTTCCTTTATGAAGAAAAATATTTTCTTATGTTCAACCTGCTCATTCTAGAATCATCTCCACTATAACAGGTACAGATGAAAAAGCTATTTTCCTAGCAGTCCTGGAGTTACAAATCCAATTTGACTTTAGTAATTGTTCTTGTTTTAATGTAACTCCACAAAGCCTAGAACATTCTATGTGGCTGGTTCTGATTAAGTATAAATCCATGATTTTACATGTTTCACTCTGTCATCAAGATACCATTAGAACCCTCATTGTATGATTTCCCTGTATAAAAATCTCCAGAACTCTGTCACACAGGGTTCTGCAAAAGACATTCTAGACTACATGGTCTCAGGAACGCATGCCTCAAAATTCTCTGAGTAATTAAAATTGTGAATTTCTTAGCTGCTTTCAAAACCTACCAATTCAAATCTCACATGGGAACCTACATTTTAGCAAGCTTCTCTATATATTTTTATATATACAGAAATGTGAAAACCAGTATTCTAAAGGTTTGAGAAGAGTTGAAGGCAGCTTAAACTTACAAGATAATGGATTTTGAAGTCTTGCAGGCTCAGAGTTGTCCTAGGGCAAATTACAGAGTGCTTCTACAGCATACTAGCTATGTGACCTTAGATGCATTGCTTGAGCCCGGTTATCTAATATGTAAAATGGAGATAATAATACTTGTCTTACAAGGTTGTGTCTAGGATTCAAGAAGCAAATGCTGTGTGTGTGTGTGTGTGTGTGTGTGTGTACACACACACATACTCAAGACACTATGTCTTGCATTGTTTAAAACGCAGTGCTTATTATTTACCTCTGTGTGCGATTTTTTTAGAACCCATACTTATCTTAGTAGTAATATAACCTACTCTCTTTACTTTTATATAGAATCTTATCATTTCTAGTTGTGAGGCTGCTAAGTTCATGGGGTTAAAAATGAATCCCTTTTCCATCTTTGCCTGTGCATCATCTCATTTGGAGAAAGGTTTATGGAAACTTAATGGTTTTTTTTTTCTTTTTTTGCAAACCCTTGGAAAGATTTTAGCCTATTCTGTCACTTAGACAACTAATTACACCATTACATGCTGCAATTACAATTAAAGATTTTCAGCTGATGAAAGGCATGTTCACTGCATTCTCATTACCTGACGTTTCCTTGCCAACACTCAGGAGTATCATGATTTTGATGAAATGAAAACAACTCAAGGAGCTATATTTGTTCAGTAACATCAACAGAATAGTTCAGGGAGCCCATTGCAATCCCCTTCTGCCCCATTGCATTTTTGCACCAAGCTATTTAAAGCTATAGTGTTTGTTATTACCTCACAGAACATGTTAGCTTCCAAAAGCACTAGTAAATTCTGCTGATCCAGCATTGTCTATGGGAAGCATCACATCCTGTTGGGCACATAGAGCCTTTTTTTTGGCAGGAAGCCAGTTGGATTTGGTCTTAAGTTAACTCAGACCAGATAAGTCAATTCAAATCACTTAGTGCCAGCAGTGCCTGGCATATAAGGTGCTTGCCTTAAATATCCATTATTTACAACAGCCTCTTAGCAATAGCAGAATTGCCTAAGGCCAAAGGACACCTCCTTAAGATTTTCTTCTTGTTCCTTTTTGACTTATTGCTGCCTTGGATCACCCTTCAGCTCCCAGTCCCATAAATGTGATAAAGATCAATCACCATTCTGATTCTTGGTCTGTTTTAAACCCTCCCTTTCAAGTAATTTGTTAATGCTAGAATAAGAACTTTTCAATGAAACTTAATACCTCCTGAGGACTTACCTTCTGTGTGAATATGTTTAATAATTTTAAAAGACCTTCTTCATTGTATCAATTACAAGTTATGACTCTTCTCCAAGTAACAGAAAACCTGATCCAAACTATCTTAAGTGAAATGGTGATTTATTGCCCCAACTAAATGAAAAGTGCAAAGGCTTCAGGGATGGTAGAATATAGAGATTAAAAACGATGTCATTGGGCCCTTGTTCCCCTCTCATAGTTTCGGTTCTGCCTCATTGCTTACAGACAGGCTTTCTCCTGAATCCAGAAAATAGTTGCATATGCCCTAGGATCTCACCTAAGCTCAGCTTCAAAAACTGCAGGAAACAGGGCAAACTACTGTTTGAGAATTCCTAGCAAAGTTGATATAACACTTCATTGGCTGTATTTAGATCACACAGACTTCACTAATCCCATTATTCTGGAGAAAGGAATAGAGTGCTCTGATTTATTTTGACAAACCACATAAATGTCTTTGGACTGAGATTTGGTTATTTGTACTCATACCACGTGGACTGAGAGCATTGGGACAGGTCTCTAAGAAAAAATCGAGGTTTAGTTACCAAGAGAAGAGGAAACACATGACAAAAATAAATGTCCTTAATAGTCAAACAAAAGTTACCTTCTTAGAGGCTCCTGTCATTAATGCACAATTGATTCCTCATACTCTGCAGAACAAAGCCTATTTCTCTTTCCTCTGCAACCTGTAGATTCTTGAAGAAACAATGATGCTCTTTCTCCAAACTGTAATAAATTTAGAGTGATTAGTTAATGCTATCAGATCCCTTAAGTATTTTTTTTTTGCAAATTTCAGTAGTTTAGTATGTAGGACAATGGATAGAATGAACAGTAGTTTAGTATGTAGGACAATGGTTAGAATCCATTCATTGAATGAACAGTAGTTTAGTATGTAGGACAATGGATAGAATCCTTGGAAGTGTCTCAGAATTACATTATAGAGCAGAGAAAAAGTTGAATGAACAGTAGTTTAGTATGTAGGACAATGGATAGAATCCTTGGAAGTGTCTCAGAATTACATTATAGAGCAGAGAAAAAGTAAGCATGCCTGTATATAAAATACACCAAATCTACCACCCCAGAGTTTCGGAGGATGCTGCATAGGTATATACATTTTCAAAAGCATCACAATGATTCTTATATGCAATTTTATTTATAAAGCACTGATCTCTATAGAATGAAATAAATGATATATCTATTATTATTCTCTATCTGGCTGGAGACTAGCTAAAGGATGTCCATAGTAATAAAGGTCATATTTCAGAAGGACAAAGATAAACATAGCTTACTCATAGGGAAATGACCAGGGCAAAATTATGCCTTTTGAGAAACAGAAGTAACTGACCATATGGATAAGAATAGAAGATAGAAGGGAAAAAAATTCAGCGTGTCAGGAGTTATTTCAGAAATTTTTTGGTATTCATCCATCTATCCCTTCATTCAAAAAATATTGAAATGGCAAAAACTATATTCTAAGCATTGAACTAGATGCTAGTGTTAAAATGATGAGTAAAAACAATTATTGGATCTGATCTCATGGACCTCATAGTCTAAGACTGAAATGGATATTACATAGTTAGGATGCTTTTGCCTGAAACCCCTAAACAGACTGGTTAATTCATAAAACTGTTAGTATAGGTGTGGGAAAGGTTTTGAGGTTAAATGATTGAATTGTTCAGTGACATCACTAAATATTTAGAATCTTTCTGTCTCTCTGCTCTTCTACCTTTGGTGTTGGTTTTATTCTTAAGCTGGTGGTCTGTCTACTGTGCTTTCAGAGATTATATCAAAATATCCAGAGGAAAAAATAAGACTGTTTTTCTTTCTACCTATCACAGAAGTGGACGAGTTTTCCAGAAGCTCCGATCAGATTTCTTACATCTCACTGGCTAGGTTGAAGATACATAGATACCCTTGCATATCCATCATTGGTAAAGAGTGGATTAGTATGATTGGCCAAAAAATATTTTTAGATTATGTGGATATTGAGAATCAATCAAAATGTCTGCTACAGAAATTAATAAATTGAAGAAACAAATAAAAAGTTATAAATATGGAAGAGTCCCATACCATGTTAGAAAGTTTTTACTAGAGAAATGTGATGTCTGGAAAGATTTTCCTGAGGAAGCTTAAGCAAAGACCAAGAAAATGAACAACATTAGAATGAGTAAGGAGCAGACAGAGAAGTGTTTTAGGCAGAGAGAAGAGTAGTTGAAAAATGTACTGTGGCTAGACAATGAAGAGTCATAGAACAATGGAGAGTCAAAGAAATATCACCCCTTTATAAATAGGACCAAAAATGAATAAGGGCAGAAAAATAAGATTTTTTTTCCAAGTGAAAGATGATACTTTGACTTGATGGAAAAAAATGTAGAAAAGTGGACTGATATTTATTTAGAGGGAAAACTTGACATGAGATGGACTGGATATGATTTGGAGGAGTTTTTCAGGGAGCAAGGAAATTGATGCTGTGACAATTACTTCTGGGTTTTGGGCTTTCTGATGTAACTTGTAGTCAAGGAAATGGTTCATGTTATGATTGTATAGTAAGAAGTAATAGAATATCAGCAAAGAAGCAAAGGCAGAGCAGGTTGCAGAGATAGTACATCAATGTTCCTTAAATCTGCCAATGGCTCCAAAGCCTAGAGAATATCTTTTCTCCTGTGAAAGCATAATCAGGAAGCCCATCACTTTTCCCAGAATTCAATGAATTTAGATGAATAGTCTCTTTTGGCCCAAATGAAATCATTAAGTGCCCAGACATGAGCTGTTTTCATGCAAAGCACAGGACTTTATAATTAAGCTCAGGAGCACTCAATAGAGGAAAATTTGACTAACTTGAGGTATGCATAGCCAAAAAAAGCTTCCTAGTAGAATGCATTTCATTTGATGAAAAGTTTCCTAGTAGAATGCATTTCATTTGATTGGACAGAATCTTTTTCCATTAACAAATTGCTAGAAGACACTTAGTGAAACTTAGTAGACCTTCAATATTATTCGAAAGCATAAATTCCTGAATAATAGCATAAAAATTTTTTTCAAATTTTCTGTTGATGATCTTATATCTTGAAGAAAAAAACTATTTCAATTTCCATGGCTATGGTTGTCACTCTTAGCTAGGTAGAAGAACACTTTAATTGGTCTAATCCATCCTTTAAAAAAATAATGAAAACATTTTCTCTTGTTCAAACACTAAATATCATTTACTCAATATATTGTTAAACATCAGATAATCTCTAATCCATCCATTCATCTGTGTCTCACATTTCCCGTTAATTTTAAATCTCTTTTTATCCTACAGCTTTATACCATCTTACCTCTTAACTGGTTATACCACAACGTAGATAACATTTAAAATCACGCAACTACTCAACATAAAAGTAACTTGTAATCCCCACTCTGTGGGAACTGGTACTTAAGAGTTCTCATTAACGCAGTAGAAAGTAATACACTTCACTCTACACCCATTCAAATGAGGGTATGTATTAGGTATGCACAAAAATCCACTCTAAAATCAAATATAATGATTTTTGAGCTTTTAGAATTGACTGCTTTTTAGGTTATATCTTAGATTATATCTTTTGATTATATAGAAACTGCTGCTGTGAAAGATATTTTATTATGTGTTCATATTTTGGTGGTTATATTATGAAATATGAATTTTATCTGGGAAATATATGATGAAACATTTATTTCCTTCCTCTCATGGTAAAGCAATTGGGTGAATTTAAATAGCTAGCAAATCGATTGTTCAAATAGTCTGCAGAAACACACACACACACACTCTCTCTCTCACACACACACAATTGTATTTTTAGTAAAAGATCACAATTTGTATTTTTATTACCTTTATTCTCATCTATTGCTTAAGTCTTGTAGTTGCTCATATATTCCTAGCATAGTAAAAGATCACAATTTATCTGATATAGTAAAAGATCACAATTTGTATTTTTATTACCTTTATTCTCATCTATTGCTTAAGTCTTGTAGTTGCTCATATATTCCTAGCATTAAAATTAATATTAACAATGACTTCTTCATCTACATCTCATTTCTTACCAAAAAATAAAAGTTATATAAAGGCATCAAAACAAGGTTAACTAATTAATAAGCTTGGGAATTTTTCAAAATTAAATTGTACTGTCTTCTCTCTATGCTGGAGCTATATTGAATTCTAGACATTTTTTTTTCCTCTTTTTATTTTCTTTCTTATCCCTTCAAGATTGAATATCTGGTATTCTAAGAGTTCCCATTTGTAAGCAGTTTGAGATCCCTTTCATATCTGGTCCTATTCGTTCATTTGCTTAACACGTATTTATTAAGCAACTTCATACCAATTATGGTTCTGGGTGCTGAGGATATAGCAATAAACAAAACAGAAAAGAAGATTTTGGGAAACTAGTCTCACATTGCAGGAAAAAAAAGGCGGGGAAGGACAATGTCAAGAATATGGAGCTCTGATTCGTAAAAGTAGCGGACATTCATTTTATTTAAATACATTATATTAACAATATCAAGAAAATGAAGAAAAGAAACTAACATTTATAGATTAGCTATGATTTATCAGAAATTATATTAGATGTGTTCACATCAATACCCACAGCAATTTCAGTAGTCAACCTAGGTTTCTGATATGCAGAGTTTTGACACATATCAATTTGATAAGGAACATCATTCTATTATGATCTAGACTTTTTAGCCACACAATTGAAATTGCTTTTGTCAGAATGAACATATTACTGGCTGGTAATATCTAGCATTCTTTAAATAAATAAAATTAAAATAAATTAAAAATATTAAGATCTGATTACACTCTGTCTCTTAGAGGTTCATATTCACATGATGTGTTTCCTTCTTCAGGGATAGTCAGATAAAGGGGAAAAAGTAACAATCATGTAAACTTCCAGTTTTGACTTAGTAATGTGTTTATGACTAGTTATTTGGGTGGGGAATGTTGTGTGTACATGAAGTGTATTTATGCTAATGATTTGCTCTGGAGAAGATAATACAAATTATCCTGATAATATTCTTAAGGGAAATGAACTTTTGAATTTCAAACATATGGTCATACAAAAAAAAAACATGTCTGTTTCATGTAAGAGAGTTTATTGAACCTTATCCTTTAACTATACAAAGGGTAACCTCCAACCTTCAGGAAGCATTAAGAATAACATTTTTTTTTTTTCCAGCATAGATAACAAAATCACCTAAACCAGATTGGGCTCAGGAAGTGGGGCAGAAATCTTTTATCTGGAAAGGATCAGGCACTTCTCCCTTTTGATAGCTGTAAATAATTTATATCTACCTTAATCTCTTTTTTTTACCTTAATCTCTTAGAAGTTTACTTTTACATTCTATATGCAGTGCCAATGAAAGAACTTAATATATATGTTATTTTGAAATAATGCATATTTTGGAATAGTTTGGAGAGATTCAGAACACGTTATCCCAGAATATACTGTTTTAGCTTATTAATTATTTCAAGGTAAGGTCACCTGAGAAATTTCAGATGCAGGGAAGTCTTTATGACCAACCCTTTCTAATTAAAAGCAGTTCATAAAATTTCCCATGAGAAAGATGCTCTCCTAGTACCAGAAAGAGAACATTCTTATCACCAGAGACTGGAAGTGGACACCAAAGTGGACCTCTACAAATAAATCTACTAAAACAATCCCTAATCTTCTATTAATTTCCACCATTTGTTTTCTCGTCACTGTCCCACAATTTACTGTTCCCAGTCGAAGCTCTTTTGTCTTATCAATCCCCATAATTTATTGTTCTTTGTTTTAAAAGGTATATAACCTTTGGGGCCTCACAACTTCTTTGGGTCATCATTTTCCTTCAAAGACTCCCATGTGCACATAAAAACATGAAATGCAATGTGTACAGTTTTCTCCTATTAATATATTTTATGTCAATTTAATTCTTAGGGCCAGTCTCATAACCTAGGAGAGTAAAAGGAAATTTTCTTCCCTTGCAACTACATTTTTGATGAGATTTTGGTAACTCCTTATCATTTACTGAATTCCTCAGCAAATGTGATATTGGATTTCCTTACATACTGACCATAACCTTTCTTTCTAATTTCATTTTTTCTTCTATACCTTCCCAGTTGATCGTGCTTCCCATGGACTTCTTCTGTTCCTTGGCTCTTCTTCCCTCTCCATGAAATATTTTCTTTACTTTAGACCTAACAATTCTTTCTCATTCATTCATTAAGACTTTGTTCAAAATCACATCTGGTAAATTTTTACAAGCTTCTTGTCTCCCATAGTGCCACATTTATATCTTCATCTATATCTATACCTATACATTGTCTCATTTATGCTTTATCAGGCATCCTTTTGAGCCTTCTGGTGTGAAATCCTTGAGTTCCGGGTCTATGTCCAATGTACTGAGAGAGGTCCAATAACAAGAGGTATATCAAAGCAAAAATTGAGACAAGCCAACATTTTAAATCCTTTTTGTCAAAATGTTAGTTTGTTCCTAAGATCTTTTTAATTTTGGAATGATTTATTTACCATGATCTGAGATATTCACTTTATTGTTAAACTCTATTTACATTATAACCTTAGTTTCTATATCATTTTGATGAACTTCTTGAAGAAGATTAGTGTCAATATTATACTGTTATTGAGGTGAAATGATTTATTTTTTTCCAATTACTTGTATTTTCCAATAATTAAAAGCATGTTTTAACTGACCAGCAGTTGGCTGAATCTGGCTGTTTGTTTTTGTGGTGTAAATGAGGATCTGATTACAAGTGCTCTGTTCTTGATCTTTGTAACAGGCTTTTATTACTTTGAAATGATGGCAAAGTTATATCTGCTTCTTTATAGTCTGTTGCCACTTTCACTAAAAACATAGAAAATAAAAAGGATTACATACTCTGCATCTATTTCTATTCCAGTATTTTACTCTTTAATAATTTATTTTCTAATTGTTATGTTTTAGTTTATTTTTAATCAATAAATATTTATCAAATAGTTTTTATATATAAGTATATTTTAGGTTCTATAGGGACAAAATTATGCAAAATCTAATTTCTGACCTCAAAAAGTTTGCAATCTTACTGAAGATATTAGACATATATTCAAATAAACAATGCAATGCAGTGTGTGAATATTGTAAAATCAATTTTTTGAAGTCTCTACTGTTTGGAGTATGACAGTGAAGTGCCTTTGTTCTCCAATCCCTATCTTCCTCCCAGGTTTAATATATAGCCTCCTTGTTTTTCAACAGTTCTTTTAATGGCATTTTGCTCAGATTTCATATATTATTAGCCACTTTGGGTTAACAAAAGTTTGTTATTCAATTGGTTGAGCCTAATCCTAGTGCATTTTAAAATTTCGAGGTCTATTCATGTCTCTTCTCCTCCCCTTCCTCACCATGCTCTCGTGCTATGGCTTCAGTGACTTGAAGTGGAAGGTATGGAGAAGGTGGGGTGTGGGCTGCATTGTAGACACCATTTGCCTCTTGCTTTCTCTTCTATGTTAAATGACAGGGGAAAAATCAGGAAAAGAGCAAGCATCTTGTTAGGTAGCTGGTAAAAATGAATTCTTCTCTTTCACTATCCAAAACTGAGGACCAGAAAGTTGTCTATGACCTAAATTAAAATGAGCATTAGTTCCCAATCTGTCCCCATGAAAATGAGCTCACTTCCACTCAGTTCTCCTCAGAATTTGTGAGTCCTGTAAGATACGGATCCCCATGCCCTGGTCTGTGGACCAGTACAGGTCTGTGGCCTGTTAGGAATAGGGCCTCGTAGCAGGTGAGTGGCAGGCAAGCACGCGAACTTCATCTGTATTTGCAGCTACTCCCCAGCACTAGCATCATCGCTTCAGCTCCACCTCAGACCATCAGGCATTAGCTTCTCATAGGAGCACCAGTCCCTAGTGCCAAAAAGGTTGGGGACCACTGCTGTAAGAGACCAGGCCACCAGTTCTGGCTGACTTTATGCTGGCGCATCTCTTCTGATGTTCATGTCTCCTGAGAAGACTGTAGCCCCTGTTTTCAGCCTCCTCTTGCAATAACTCTGAGATCCAAGAGCACAAACAGGAGCAGTCTTCCTTAACTTCCCAGGAACTAGAAACTAAAGTCAAGAAGCAGCCTTAGCCACCGTCTTCTTTAGCCACCCTCTTCCTGCAAGACACTCACTTTGTCAGATCTTAGTCATTCTCATTTCCTTGCTCTTATGCTACTTGAGGAGACAAGAACACTGCCTAATCAGACATCTACTAAGATAACATAACGCTATCTTCTTGTAAGCCTGTGGAATTGTTTTGAATAATTCTCTCAAAGTACCCTTTCTCCAATCCTATGAATTTGGGAGTGGAAGCAACCCATTTTCCCCACCAAAAGGCATTTTCCTCTTTCCTTTACCCTCTCTGTTAATTGGCATAGAGAGAGAGACAGGGATAGGGAGTTTGTAGATAGTATGAGCTAAAGCCAGTTCCATCACCTCACAGTAAGCCCTTTGCAAAGTAGACTGTCCCCCAGAATTAGTGGGTCTTGGAACATAAAAGCAAAAGTATTCTGTCCTCTTAATTTCTCAGCTATAGACGTTAGCTGAAAGCATAAAAATCTCCCAAAATTCTAATCAATATCCTAGTACAAATGCAATAATAAAGATGCAAAAGAAGTTCTTTAGAATTTTTTAAAAAAGAAATTTCTTATTAGAGAAACTAAGAAAACCATCCTGAAATAAAGGAGTGGCATGTATGGTAGTTCATCATCACTCATATATAGTTTATAAAAGTTTAAATAAGTAAATTTAGTTAAATGAATATATAGATATAGGCACATACAGATATGTAAAAGTAAATAAAATTATATCTATAATGTATCCATAGAAATCTCAATCTCTCTATACACACATACATATCTTAGTTCGTTTTCTTATATTTTTTGAATAAATTAATGCATTCTTTTTGTAACACATTTTTAAATGTAATTAGTGGTTGTTTCCCTCTCTCCAATGTATCTTTTCCCCTCTAACTTTTTTGAAATCCTCCCCATTTCCTGCAGTCTCTATTGGAAGAAATAGGTGCAGTTTGTTTATTCAGCAAGTACACACAACAATTTAAGTGTTAAATGTCAAAATAAATTTTGTCTTTCATTTTACTAGCAGATACCTCACTTTCCAACCACATCTTACTGAGAAGAACTAAATAAGCTATGAATTTCTACTGTTGCAAAATAGTGCTTACTTTTTAGAGGAAAACCCTATCAATTTGATTCAAATTGATTTTATTTATCTCTAGTTCTTTCATCACAGCACCAAATAGTAAATTATCAATATAAATAGTAAATAATTGAATACAAACAAATCAGGCAGAGGAATGGACTAAAAGTCTACAACAATCCTTGGCATTACTTCTGTAAAGGGGAATTTAATTTTCTTGAACTTGAGAAAGCTCTAAATCATTGCATTCCCTAATTATCCTGAAATTAACATTAAATTAATTCTTAATGATGACAACTTTGTCATCCAACTTGTTTCTTCCTTTGATTCCTCCATCTCCTTCGACCCAACATCAATATAGTTATGATTTTATAGAGAGAATAATGAACTTGTAGTAAGACTGTTTCAACTTGTATCCATATGGATACTTATTAGATAATTAATTTGGAGCAAGTCATTTTATTTTACTTCTTGAAATTGATTCTCATCGCTGCAATAAAAATTGTAGTCCCTAACTCATAGAACTTGATTTAGTTTCAAATTAAATATTATGTTCAAAGCACTTAAGAATTAAAAAAATTTGGTTCTCATCAGTGAATTTAACATACACATAATTTCATGTGAAAATTTTAAGAAAAATCACGCCTTTATTCTTTCCTTCCTCCCTCATTTCGTTTTTCCATCTCGTTTTCTCTCTCTCACTATGTCTCTTTCTTTTTCGTTTTATTTTTAAATCAAATAGTTCAGTTGTAAGTACAAATACCAATTTCATATTTGAAGTTATTTGAGATAAATTCTTCCTCAGTTGTTCTGAAGTATGCATTTGCATGTATGTGAATGGCTTTCCTATATAAAAATTTATAAAGCCCTATGACTTATGAGGCACTGTGCTAGGTATTGAGAAACAGCAGGGTATAAAAACAGCAGAGCTTTACCTTTTAGTCTGCTTTGCAAGTTTCATTATAAAAATAGCTGTAATTTTCAGCACCCTACCAACACTGATGCACTGCACTTACACATGCAAGTATTCTCTGAGTTACATGGCAAGGGTTTTATTTCATGAAAAATGCATGTATCCCCATGATCTTGGAGGAAGGGCACTAGAAACATAATTAATATTTTCTTATTTCGCACTTTTTTATATTAGAGCAGGGGTGGATAAACTACAACTGGTTGTCCTAATCCAGCCTTCTGCCTGTCTGTCAAATAAAAGCCCTATAGCAATGCAGACATACTCACTCATTTGCCTGTTGTCTATGGTTGCTATTGCACTACAAAGGCAAAACTAAGTAATTGCAACAAAACCTTATGGTCCACAAAGCTGAAGATACCTATTGTCTAGCCCTTTACAGAAAATGTCTGTTGATCCCTGTGCTAGAGAAAAATCTCCATCAAAATTCATCAGAGTGCTGGCTCTCTAAACATGTTATAATTGGCTCCATTCTCTCTACAATTCTCTCCTTTGCTCTGCTGTTCCTTTAAATAGAACCTATCCTTCCACATTGCATGTGAAGAAGCTTCCCAAAATGACTTTGTTAGTCCTATGTCTCTCTTGTTTAGCATGACCCATGCTATTTGTACAAAATGAAGAGATCTCTTATAGTCACGAAAAATGGTAATTATCCTGAGACTCATATGTATTTAAATTTCTCTTATTTTTCCCTATTGGTTCTTTCTTCATCCCCCAATACTTATTTATTTACTTATCTGTTTTGTTTTGTTTTGTTTTTCTTTTTGTCTTTATTTATGTTACAAAGAAGCAGTATTTGGTCAGAAAACAACCTCATTGATTCAGAGGAGATTGTGCGGTAGTGGAGGCTAACTAGGAAGACAGAGCTGCCTACAGTTAAAAAATAGCAGTAGCTCTCTTGCAGCCACAGGTACTGCAATGCCATGGCCTCCTCCTGGCCACTCTGACAGCATGCTCCAGGCTTCAGGCTCCGGGTATTCACATTTCTGCAGAGCCTTGGACACTGAAGCCAGTAGGCTTCTCTTGTTCAACCTGAGGCCAACTAACTACAGCATGTGCTGCTGCTTCCCCGTCCAGTTCCACATTACCCACAGCCTTGTGTGTCCTGCCTATAACCCCAAATTCCTTCCAAGGAATTTGGAAGGAGGTTTTGTGGAGCCAAAACCATACTGTGCAGGGTCCAACTACCATGCTTTATCCAGCTGGGTAACTTAAAATAATTTCATTTACGTTTCTAAATGTCATCGCTATGTATTTAAGAGTCTTTTAACAATAGTGTTTTTTTTTTTTTACCTTATTAATCAGTAGGCAATAGGCCAGTATTTGTCTTTTCTCCCTTGTAACAATTCTGTAATATCATATTGACCAAATTTTAGAGAAAAGGAAACTTAATAAGCAACCCAAGCCCACATGGCTGGTTATCAACAAAACTGAAATAAATCCCAGCTCCTCTTGAATCTAAAATCCCTACTTTTTCTCACTAATCTATCATGCTTATCTGTAACAACTGACCTTAAAGCAACATGATCAGAGTCCTGAGGACTGAAACTGCTGGAAGATCTCCAAGTCTGATTCTCTTAGCTCGTACTGACTCAATCCCACCAAAACATGTTTGAGATTGGAGGTAAACTGGGCTTTGTAACTCTGGAATAGGTCTCTGAACTGAATTCTGACAGTTATAAAAGTACCAGTTACTTATATATGGTGTAATGAAAAATTGTCAACCAGCAGAGAAGAAGAGAGTAGCAGAGTTAATGATACATTTTTAAAATGTATTGTAAACCAATGATAATCTATAATTTAATTGAGATTTGCTTTTTCCATTACTGAGAATAAGTATTTTCATTTTCTACATAACCATAGTTAGATAAGGACACAAATTACTGCTTGTTTTATGACTCCATATCATTGGTGGATCCCTGTCTGATTTGCTGTGATGATCAATACTTTTCACGAAGATGTATTTCCAGAAATGCAGTTCTTTATGAAGTTTCAAACCCATTAAACTAGTTCACTATTTACCTTTGTTTTGAACTTTCTCTTACATGTTAATTTGCCATTTCCCCCAAATTTTAGTTTTATCCAATCTATAACTAAGAGAAATTACACAGAGGAAAAAAATGTAGAATAGCTGTAAGAAGCACTGGTTCTTGATATGATTTTTTAAAAACCCATTGGCTTGTTTTTACAAGAAAATTTTCAACTTATTATGCAGTGCTTCTCAAACTTCAGTATGCGTGAGATTTTAATTCAGTAAAGCTGGGATGGGGCCCAGGAGTTTGAATTTTTCACAAGCTTCCAGATGGCAGCAGGTGGATCGTTGGACCATACTGGAGAAACCTTTAATTGATTTTTCTATCATTTATATCCTAGAATGTGGCACAAAGTAGGATATTTAGTAAGAAATTATTTGAATGGATAATCAAAAGTGCTAATAGAAATAGGGCAGTTTGAGGTATCCAGTATTTTATTGTTTCAGCACTCAATGAGTAGTTGTCATGTACTGGATATTAACTATCTATCTATCATGCATATATGTATGTTTGTATGTATGTATGTATATATGTATGTATGTATCTATCATTTATCAATCGATCTATCATCTATTTATCTATCTATAATCTATCTATCTATCTATCTAAGATAGATAAATTGGTATACAATTGACCCGTGAACAAGCTAGGGGGAAGATGTGCCGAACCCAGAATAGTGAGTAACCTATGAATAACTTTTGACTCCCCAAAACTTTAACTAAAACCTTAACTACTAATAGCCTACTGTTGACTGGAAGCCTTACAGATAACATAAACAATTGATTAACACATATTTTATGTGTTATATGTATTATATACTGTATTCTTACAACAAAGTAAGCCAGAGAAGAGAAAATATTAAGAAACTCATAGTAAAGAGAAAATACATTTGCAACACTGTACTATATTTACCAGTAATGTAAATTTATGTTCTTTTCACATGATGAAAAAACTTCACATTTAAGTGAACCTGTGTAGTTCTAATCTGTGTTGTTATCTCTATCTCTATCTATACTTCTATCTATCTGTCTTTCTATCCCTCTATAAGTAGGAGGAAAAGTAGGAGAGGGAGGGATAGACAACAATCAGACATGTATGGAATTATAACTGGAATAAAGGCACTTCGTATATGCTCCATGCTTCCAAAGAGCTCTGTGAAGTCTAACAAAGGTGTGGGAAAGTAAAATATAATTCAAAGATAATATTTAATTGTTATTAAATTGATAAGTACACAGAAAAGTAACAATAAAAAATAAAAAATAACGTCTTGCCTCATATACTTGTTACATAGATGAGTTTTGTAAAAGTAAGTTGGTAAATAGTGAAAGGCAATATATATGCAAATAATTATAAATCTCTTCCCCCTTTATAGAGATAGGTAGGTCTGCCCAGTCCCATTCAGTATGTTAACCCCTGAGGGTAGCAAATTGCATATCTCTGTCTGATTTTTCATAGAAGGAGGCAAACGTTGCCTATTTTTGTGGCATAAAATCTGCAGGGCCTGGGGCTATATGTTAATGATTGTCTATCTGGGCTTTTAGAATATTTTCCCTTCTAGCTGTTGTAGCTATTAAATAATTGGTAGAGCTGCCAGAAGTAATAAAGACCCCTGTTCTGAGAAACCTGAGCATAGTTGATCTCTTTGCCAAGCATGTAAAATGTATGCTGTGGTAAAGCTACCCTTAAAAATTGCCTCACCATACCCTTATTATTTAAGCACTATAAATATATGTTATTAATACTCAGAATAGACAGCATGAACTTTTTTCTGGGATCCCAACAATATCCAAACTTTACATGGCAGTGAACTTTAGTAATACAAGTTCATAGAATATATAGGAAATTAGAAATTCAGTGATAAGTTACTAGTTTTCTTTGACAAACATATATATATATATGTTTATATATATACACATACATACACACATATACATATACACATATATATGTGTGTGTGTGTGTGTGTGTGTTTGTACTTCCTTTAAGATATAGTAGTGTGTACTATGTAAATGATAACAATGAGAAGTAAACCTTTAATCTTCTGTGTATTAACTAAAGGCTTACTTAGAATACACTAGTGGAGATATATTCAGCGTGGCATTGTCCACACAATGTGCACAGTTCTAAAATTATTGTTTAACTTGATGATATATGTCTTCTTTTGAGAAAATAAGAAAAGCAGAAAATAAATTCATTTATCTTATAGTCAGTACCCTGAATTTTGAATTTAACGAGTGCTGAACAGAATCAGAGTTGAATATAACAGAACTAATGGTCTATTTTGAAAACCATCAGTCCCTTTTGTCCCATATCCTATAAATAAGTCACATTAAATTAATTCGTTGTTCTTGAATATTTTCCATGTAGATTTCACATTTCTAGACACTTTCTGGTGAGAATATTTTAGAAGCTTTTAATAGGAATATGTTGTAAAAATAAAACCAACCCAACTTAAAATGATAAGGGCCTGTTCAAAACACCACTGGCAGCACAAGCAGTGTTTACATCACACCATGGCAATCTACACAGAGCCACCAGCTGAGTCTGCTGCATGAAAAAGACACCTGGTCTAGGCATGCTCCACTTCAAACTTTAAATAAATGTATTAAAAAAATATAATGCTTCTAAAAGCTGATAGCACCTTATAGTCTTCTTTTTCAAGGAGTTTAAAAATGTCTTAAGAAAGGGTGATGCCTATTTGGGATTTATGATTATTACTCATAAGCTTTATTGCTCATTCTGCTTTCACACTCAGCATCCACATCACATCCAACAGAAGGCATCCAGAGGCCGGCTCATCACTTCAAGTTGTTTTGATAATAATTTATCCCAGAGTCTGACTTCATTGTTCTGCATGCATTACATACAACTTCTCTGGAACATCAAACATATTTATTGATAGAAAATTGTGTCTTTATGAGTGTTTCTATAATGAAATAGGATGAGAGATGTGGAAAGTCACTGGCAGTTTCAGTTTAAGAGGTTCTCTTTAAGAAGAGAAAAATGGGAATGTTTTTATGAACATGAAATAAAACTCTAAAAATAGATGAAATGTTCTTCTAATATCTACTGTTCAATAATGTACAATCATATTGTCCTTTGTGAATGAAGAGGGCACTGTGGATTCTTTCTTGTTGCCAAAAGTGTCCATGTTTAGAAGGAATAAGCATTATACACCTCCTCCTTCATATAATCACAGCCTGGATAGTGGCTACTCTTATAGATATCGAGACTCCCTCTGTGGTTCTTAGTAGGGTACTGATTACTGGTTAAGTGAGAGGTTCTTTATCTTCCCCTGCACCCCAATCCCTGCCCTCCACAGCCACCAACACAAGGGAAACTGGGTCTTAAGTTTAATACTGTTGACAAGATAACCCTGCATCTCTGGAGTACTGGCTTGCAATAAAGGCTATTACCTTGTTGGCCATCTACCATATCATTTTGCTGCCTACTAATGCATCGATCCTTTTTCCTTTTCTCTTTTAATTTGCATTTACAAGAGCTAGGAACCTTACTTGGCAGAGCTAACTGATGACGTAGCTAATGATAAAGCAACATGTCATTACTTGAATCTCAAAAATTAGAAGGAAAGGAAGAGATAATAGTTTTGTTTTTCTATTTTTTTCCTAAAGCCAGAATCTTTTATTTTTCCTTAAAATTGTAAAAAAGGATTATCCCAATGTGGGCTAGGTTATAGTCTTCAAATTTATGTCAAAAGGTCAAATTTGAAAACTATAGGGGGTACAAAAGAGTTAATTGGAAATAAAGACTGAAAAAGACAATAAGAGATATAATGACACTTGGAACACTGCAATGGAAGAGGGCTTAGTATTTTATTTTGCTTAGTTTAAAATTGGAAAAAATCAGATAGATACAACTCTTATGTAAAGAGTGATAGGAAGTCAAACCTCCCAGTACCCTACCTAAGGATGAATATGGTTATCAAACTATCTTAGTGTGAAATAATAGGTTAATTAATAGATAAAAGTGTGATCTGACAGTTCTTGCTTTCAAGAAGCTCATAGTCTAATTGAATATAAGTATCCATATTATGTTCCGAAATATGTACACTCTTCTTTCTCTGCAGTTTTGTCATTAGGGCTGTGCTAGTATCAACATGTATATGTATTCAGCAGCTTCTGCTACTTAGAGCAGTGGTCCCCAAACTTTTGGACAAAAGGGACTAGGGTTCCTATGAGAATCTAATAGCCTGATAATCTGAGGTGGAGCTGACGTAGTTATGCTAGCGCTGGGGAGCGGCTGCAAATACAGATGAGGCTTCCTTAGCTTGCCCGCCACTCATCTCCTGCTGTGCTGCCTGATTCCTAACAGGTTACAGACTGGTACTAGTCCACAGCCTGGGGGTTGGGGACCCCTAATCTGGAGGACCTGGAGAATACCACACTAAGTAGGAAATCAGAAATTCCAAAATATTAGTTTATAGCTCTCAGACAATTGGAATTTTCTTTTAGAAAGACTATAAGCCAAGGAAAACCAAAGAAGTTTAATGATAATAACTCTACATTTCGAAAGCAAATTATCTCTCCATTTTTTCACCCCCCTTTCCACCTTTCCAGGTATATATGTAATGATTCAGGTTGGATAAATCAAAATCACTAAATGTCAAAGCTGATAAAATCATCAAGACTAAGAATTCTTTTAGTTCAACCATCTTATATTCTGTTTGAAACATCCTCTCTAAATTTCCAGTTTCCTTGGGAATTTGGTTTTATTTACTTTTTTATTCCTTCCTTCCTTCCTTCCTTCCTTCCTTCCTTCCTTCCTTCATTCATTATCAGTTACTCACTTTCTCCTGTACTTTAAACACCTAGTTCTTAAAATGCCTCAAACATCTTTAAGATTTTCTCATCTTACGGTAAACAATGTAAAATATATCCTTTGCTCTACATATATTTATAGTGGTTGCTTTATATTTCGTAATCAAGTATCTTGAAAGAATTGTTTTGCTCAGAGTTTATACCTCCTCAATTTTTGCATGTTAACCTTACTATAATCTGAAACTTACCTCCATCAGTTCACTTCTATCCATTAACCTCTGTGTTGCTGAAGCCAAAACACACATTTCTCATTCTCTTTCTAGGTTTCTCTGAGGCATTTCAATTCTGAAATCTTCTCTCTTTGCTTCCAGGATACTATTCTCTCACTTTTTTCTCTTTGGTAGAAAAAAGTATTTATGTATTCTTAGTTCCTTTTTAGAATTTTCTTTTCCTCTGTTTGTTCCCCAAATAGCAGTGTTTCCAGGATCTTCCCCAACTCCCTTCACTTTTCTTTCTATGCGTTCTCCTTGGGTAATTTCATTTACAGTCATGGTCTCAAGTATAACATGGAAAGTTATGACTTCCAAATCTATATCTCCCACCTAAAACTCTCTCATGAATTTCAGAAGTGTATAGTCAGTACCTACTTGATACTCACATTTGACTACCCAATGGGAATCCCACATAAATCATATCCCAAAGAGAACTTATGTCTTTATCTCTTTTTACTTCTTTCTGTGTCCTCTCTTATACAGCACAGTTGGCAAAGATTAGGATGATTTTCTTTTTCTTCCCACGCTCTCCACATCAAGATGGTTGATTCTACCTTTCTAATTAACATTTCTTCCACATCTCTTCTGCAGTCACTACTTTAGTCATGTTCTCACCTGGATTACTTGGTAAAGCAAATTCCTGATGTAGCTAATAATAAAACACCATGCCATCACTTGAATACTTTTTACTCTATAGCTATAGAGTAAAAATAAATCTGGATTAGAGTCTAATTCCTAATAGCTGGAGGAATGCTCTAATTTTTCTAAATCTCAATTAGGTGTTAGTGTGATGATGAAGAGAAAGGATATATATTAAAAGCTTAGGACAGTGCCTATCATAAAAAAGGTATGTGAAAGTAGCTTTTCTTTATATTAAGAAAAAGTTGTTCTGCTTCTGGTATTGCCTGTTTCCAATCTATTCTTCAACCTTAATAAAGAATCATATTTCTAAAATAGTTAAGATTGTGAAACTCTTTTCTAACATTTTGGAAAATATCTAAATATCCTACCAAAGTGTAGAAGTTTCTCTTTCCATCCAAATCACTTAGCACCAGCTGTGCCCCACTCACCTCTTAAATGCAATCCTGAGCTCTAGTTTTACCAAAATATTTACTGTATCTCTGAAGTATTATGTTTCCTTGCCTTCACTTACCTTTGCATGGGTTTCTCCAATTCCCAGAACTCTCTTTCCTTCATTCAATTAAATATCTACTTAGTCTTCAGTATTCAACTCACACATCTGTACTAAGCTTTCCTTACCCTTCTGTTATTATATCTGTGGCTAGGACTCTCCTGTTTATTTTCATAACACCCTGTGTATACCTCAATCCTTATACTTTACATACTTCATTTCAATTATCTGTATTTTAATATGCCTTTCCCAGTACACTATCTTCTTATAGCTGAACCTCTAAAAGTACATTTTAATTAATAAAGCCATTTTGAATTAATTTTAAGATTAAACTGGCTATGAGAAGCCTGATTCACCTTTCCATTGAGTGGTTTATCCATTCTGGTTTTTCTTTCTCTGCAGATAAAGTCAGGAGCTTTGTATTTTAGCTAAACTTTCTCCACTAAGTAAGTTTGAGAAGTAAAAATGATAAAATTGCCAGATAAAGTGTGGTATTCTTTAAGATTAAGCTCAGTTTCACATAACAAGTACACCAAGATAAACAATGGCTCAAGTAAAACAACTTTTTTTTTTAATCTCTTACATAAAAGATATCTGATAAAATCAGTCCAGGGCTAGTACTTTGGCTCCATATTCCTTAGGATCTCAGGTTTCTTCTTATTTTGTCACCATCCTTCACATGCTGCTTCACAATCCAAGAGAATTGCTTCAGCTCCAATCATTACATCCTTATACTACCCAGCAGAAAAAAAGGGAGAGAGAAGTGTCCTATCCCTCCATTTAAGGACACTTTTATTTGTGTCTGATGACTAAAACTTTTTCTGCAATCATACACAATTGTAAGGAAGGCTTGAGAATGTGGTTTGCTAGCTAAATGGCAACATGCTCTGAAGAAATGGTGTTCTTATTACTAAAGATTAGGAAGATTCTAGATATTTTTTTTTAAATTTATTTTATTATTATTTTTTTTATTTTTTACACTACTGCACCTGGTCTTCCTAGGTGGTCTCCCATCCAAGTACTAATCAGGCCCAACCCTGCTTAGCTTCCGAGATCAGACAGAATAGGGTTTCTTCAGTGTAGCATGGCTGTAGATGATAGTAAATATTTTTAACTAACCATTAATCTCTTCTGTCGGTATGTTTGAACCAGGAGTTTATAGAGTGATAGGAATCCATGGAAATGAAGTAACTGCTGAGCAGGAACAGTTGGTGTAGTGGTGTTGCGTGCAATTAAGCATCTTTCTCAACACCTCTGCATCTTGTCAGGAAGGATGTTTATATTAGTAACAAGGTAGATTAATAGGTGCCAAGATAATAATAGTCATCTTAAATTTCCTGTCTGGCTTCTTAACTAATTGGGAATTTTTAATATAGCCATGTATCATCATGTATCCACAACAACTTCTGGGATTTCTTAAAAGATCTCTTGACTAACCTTAGTGGATGAGATCAGAAGACATGGCATAATGAATAAATGTAATTCTTATTAGAGATCTACTTGGATCTTAGAATCTACCTAGGATCTATGAGGAATCTTAGAAGGAAAGTAGACTTCTTGAAGTGAGCAACATTATATGTTTAGAAAATGGGAAACGATTCTAGGTAAACTGTCTAGTTTGTAGCTTATTTTGAACTAAATAGGATCAGAGAAATTTCTAGATACAATAACAGGGAAAGGGTGCCTTCTCTTCTAGGATTATCAGATTTAACAAGTAAGAACACAGGTGTGTGTGTGTGTGTGTGTGTATTTATTGTGTGTGTGTCCCATGCAATTTGGGGCATACCTGTAGTAAAAAATATTATTTTTCTGAAATTCAAATTTAATTAGGCATCCTGTACATTATCTGACAACCCTATTCTACTCTAAGACCCTCAATTTTTTATTTAGATGTAGAATATCAATCTATCAGTATGGGGAAACCATGAAAGCTCAGATTGTGTTCTGTAATAACTATAGTATAATACCTTCTAGAAACAATTTAATTTTTGTCTAGATAACAAACCTATAATCATTCAAAAACAATGAAATATTCTTAGACATTTAGCTAAGTTTGGGCATGTTTATAAAACAAGATAGTTGTTACAAATACAGTGATAGTATTGAGATGACTGGTTTTGAAGCTCAAGCCATTCACTCAACCCTGAGTAAACTACTTTAAGTATAAGCTTTAGTTCTTTAAAATGTAAAATGAAGTACTACTTTGTAAATTTTTATGAAGATTAAATGAGATAATATTTGTGAAGAGCCTGGCACATAGATAGTTCGTGATAAGTAGTAGTTACATTTCTTGTAAGAAAATGATCTCTAGAACAATTTTCACTTTTAATTATAGAAAGCCAAGGTAGCAGTCTAGGTCCAATCAAGTTAAAGAGAGGCAGTATGATACAAATAATTATTAACTATAATAAACATAGCTATAAGCTATCAAGAAATTCTCTATGGTACCCTAAGACTGAGGGAGAGTGCTCAAGAAGGACAAACTTGGAAGGGATTTTGTGCTCTTTGGAGAAGATGTGGTTTGGCCTCTGGATAGCAGAGATGATCACTGGTTTGGCCAGGCTAGAACTGGTCTAGCACTGCTTTGCAGACAGCAGGCCACCCTCCATAGTGCATATGATGTGCAGGTAATGAGCAAATGGTGTCTGGGCGTGCAGTGGGAATCCAGGTGCCAGTGGGAGCAAAAGGCTTTCAGTGCTTGCTCTTTTGAAGAAGGGCTGACTACTTGGTGGATGACTCTCCAGGATGCACGTACTTGCATACAGTCTACCTACGTAGGGCTTGTCAGAGTTGTCCAGACTATCTACTGAAAGGTACTGCCCAAACAAGGCTGCAAGCTCAAAGGATCACATTCTGGGCGGGTGGCTACCGGGTAGTTCCTTACTAGATGTCTTCAAAAGACTCTCCTGGATCATGCTAGAAATTATAGAAAGCTCTACTTCCTGCAGTATCCCCACCCCGCTTCCTTCTAATGAGGAAACATAATTTCTATTCGCTTTAAAGGAGAAATGCGTAAACAAATTTGGTTATTTATCTCATTGAAGGGTGTTTTCAGAGCTGAGAGGCAATAAATTGATAACTGACACAGCAGATAATCCCTAACAAATACAGAGATAATGTAGAAATCACGGCGCTATAAATATGTGTGCAAATACTTGGTTCTGCTCTATAGCTTTTTCAGTTACAAAATTTTTATATGAAAAATTGGCTTATATAGGTGTAGAGTAACTTTAGCCTAATTTAAATATGAATACCCGTTAGCATCATGATAGCTATGCATATGCTGGAAAATAATTTAACGAATTACAAAATAGAACATCAAAGATATGCTATGGTCTATTGAATCAAAAATCTAGTTTTTGAAAACTGCCTAAATATAATTTACCTATCCAATGTCAGCTTAAAATTTGCACAATAGGCCATAATGACTTTTTAAAATCTCATGTAAATAATGACCCATTTAATATGTTTTGCTAAGAAATATATTTTAAATAGTCTATTATATTGCTTTGATATATTGTAAGAGAAGGCTCATTTTCCCCCATTTTCTAAAAATGTTTCTCAGAAAAAATGATAAAAGAAAAATTACTATGCTGAGCATGGTGCCAGAGGAAAACTGAGAATCCTTTAAAATATAAAATTAGTCAAACTGCTGACAATTGCTATATTATGGCAAAGTTACATGGTATTAGAATGAATCACAGTGGTTATCGGGCCAGCTTTACAACTAACCTCCTTGAATCTCAGGCAACCACATCCTCTCATTCCTCTAATTTAATTTCCCATGATAATAGTAATTTTTATAAACAATTGATTCTTACATCATGCCACATTGTGCTGAGTACTTTATATTTTCATCACATATTTTTTATTACAGCAACAAGGCATTATTATTTTCATTTTACAAATGAGGGAAATGAGGAGAATTATTGAATTACTTGTTTAAGAGAATCATCTAAGAAGCAGAAGGGCTGAGATTTGAATAGTTGTCTGTCTGTCTCCAGCGCTCCTACTGTTTTTAGGCATGTTTCTAACTCCAGGCCCAAAGCAGTGATTTATACTTCATAATCAGAGATGTTAGACTTGACAGCACTACTTCTCAAACTTGCATGTACATACATATCACCTGAGGATTTTCATAAAATACAAGCTTTAATTTAGTAGGTCTGAATGAGACCCAAGATTCTAACAAGCTCTCATTTGATGCCCTTATTACTAGTCTATGAACTGTACTTAGCATAGAAAAATGTAAGAGAACAATGCAGTTGGAACAGATCAAAATAACTGGAATCCAAACAATGTGGGATCCAAATAACTAAGATTTCAGCTCTGCAGCTAACTTAATAGAAAAACAAAAGGTAAGTGGAAGGGATGAATTATAATTCCTGGGCTTGAAAATAAGAGAATTTGGAAGATCATACTGTAAACATTATGAAATAATTCACAAGGGCAAGGAAGGATCAATAATAGATGACATTCCTAACTCATCTTATGAGTCCAGCATTACCCTAATATCAAAACCAGACCAAGGAAATACAGGAAAACAAAAGTAAAGATCAATATTGCTCATGAACATAAATCAGTAATCCTCAAGAAAATATTGGCAAATCGAATCCAAAAAGTATTAAAAGAATTGTGCACCATAAGCAAGTAGGATTTACCCCAAGTATGCAAGGCTGGTTCAACATTTGAAAATCAATTAACGTAATCCATCACATTATACTGATATATGATTACATCAGTAGATGCAGATAAAGCATTTGACAAAATCTAATACCCATTCATGATAAAACACTCATGGAAACTCAGAAAAGAGAAATTTTCTCAAATTAATTAAGACTATCTACAAAAACCTACAGCTAACATTAAAAGTAAGACACTTGAAGCTTTTCCACAAAGATCAGGTTAAAAGCAAGAATGACTCTTCTCACCACTGTTTTCCATATCATACTGAAAGTCCTTACTAGTGCATTATGGTAAGAAAGGAAAGTGAAAGGTATAACAGATTGGGAAGGAAGATGTAAAACTAACTGTCTTTGTTCCAAGATAACATGAAAATCAGAAAGAGTCAACAAAAACAAAACCCAAACCAAAACATCTTAGTAAAGTGATTATAGTTAAGTGATTATAGCAAGGTTGTAGGATACAAGGTTAATATGCAAAAGTCAATCACTTTCCTATATAACAACAATAAACAATTGTAATTTAAAAAAATACAATACTATTTATATTACCACTCCCCAAATAGAATATTTAGGTATAAATCTAACAAAATAAGTACGAGATCTATGTGAGGGAAACTACAAATGAAATACAAGCATATGGCATTTTATTGTGATTCACTCTACTGTGCTTTACAAATGACATTGAATTGTTTACCAATTGAAGATTTGTGGCAACCTTCTATCAAGCAAGTCTATCTGTACCATTTTTCCAACAGCATTTGCTCACTTCCTGTCTCTGTGTCACATTTTGATAATTTTTGCAATATTTCAAACTTTTTCATTTTATATTTGTTATGGTGACCTCCTGTAATTAATGATCTTTGATGTTACTCGGGCAAGTTCTTCCACCGACAAAAAAGATTACGACTTAACTAAAGGCTCAGGTGATCATTAGTATTTTTTAAGCAATAAAGTATTTCTAATTAAAGTTTATACATTTTTTTAGACATAATGCTATTGTGAACTTAATAGACTACAGAATAGTGTAAATATTCATTTTATATACATTAGAAAACCAAAAACAATGTTTGACTCACTTTATTGTGATATTTGCTTTATTGTAGTGGTCTGGAACTGAACCCTTAATATCTCTGAGGTATGCCTGTAATTTAAGAGATATTCTAGGTTTACAGCGAGGAAGGCTCAATATTGTCAAGATGTCAGTTTTTCCCAGCTTGATTTATAGATTCAATGCAATTCCAACCGAAATCCCTGCAAATTATTTTATGAATGTAAACAAAACTTTTCTAAAGTTTGTTTGGAGAGACAAAAGAATAACTAACACAATATCGAAGGAAAAGAACAAGTTTGGAGAACTGATGTTACCCAACTTCAAGACTTACTATAAATTACAGTAATTGAGACACTGTAGCATTGATGAAAGAATAGACAAATCAATGGAACAAAATAGAGAAACCAGAAATAGAGCCACATAAACATATTCAGTTGATCTTTGACAAAGAGTAAAGGCAATTCAAGGAAACAAAGATAGTCTTCTCAACAAAAGGTGCTTGAACAACTAGACATCCATATGCAAAACACATGAATCTAGACACAGACCTTACATCTTTCACAAAAATTAGCTCAAAATGAATCACAAATCTAAATGTAAAATGCAGAACTATGAAACTCCTAGATGATAGCATGAAGGAAAACTTAGATGACCTTGGGTATGATGATGACTTTTTAGATATAACACCACAAGAACAATCCATGACATAAATAAAGCTGGACTTGATTAAAATTATAAATGTCTTCTCTGTGAAACAAAATGTCAATTGAATAAAAAGACAAGCTGCAGACTGAAGGAAAATATTTGTAAAAGATACATCTGATAAAGGATAGTTATCCAAAACATATAAAGAACTTCAAAAACACAAAAATAAGAAAACAACTTTATTAAAAAATGGGCCTACGACCTTAACAGATACCTCATCAAAGATGACATACAAATGGCGAATAAACCTGAAAAAAAATGCCCCATATAGTATGTCATCAAATAAATTAAATTAAAACTAGACATCACTACGCAACTGTTACAATGCCAAAAACTGGAACACTGAGAATAGCAAATATTGGCTTAATGTGGAGTAACAGGGACTCTCATACATTGTTGGCAGGAATACAAAATGGTATAGCTACTTAGGTAATTTGATAGTTTTTTACAAAACAAAGAATACTATTACCATATGATCTAGTGATCACACTCCTTGGTATCTACCCAAAGGAGATGAAAACTTATGTCCATACAAAAACCTGAACGCCACTGTCTATAGCAGCTTTATTTATAATTGCCCAAACTTGGAAGTAACCAAGATATATTTAGGTGGGTGAAGGAATAAACTGTGGAGCATTCAGACAAAAGATTATTTGATGCTAAAAATAAATGAGCTATCAAGTCATGCAGAGACATGAAGGAACCTTAAATGTGCATTACTAAGTGAAAGAAGCCAATTTAGAAGGCTAGGTACTGCATAATTCTAACTATATGACATTTTGGAAAACACAAAACTATTGAGACAATAAAAAGTTGCCAGGGCTGTAGAGGGAAGCTGAATGGGGATGTTTTGTTGGGTGGGAGGCAGTGAAAATACCCTATGATAATATAATTATGGAAACACTGTATGTCATACATTTGTCCAAAGCAATAGAATGTAAACAAGAGTGAAACATAATGTCATCTACGGATGCAGAATTATTATGTAGGTTCATCCTTGGTAAAAAATATACCATTCTTGTGAGTGATGTTGATGATGGGGTAGAGGGCACATGCACAGAGCAGGGGCTGTATGAGAAATCTTTGTACATTCCTCTTAATTTCGCTCCGAATTTAAAACTGCTCTCTAAGAACAAAGTCTTTAAACTTCAAGTAGGAAAATAAATGACAAAAGAAATGATGCTTATCCATCTACCATACCCAGGAATAATGATCATGAAGACAATTATCATTAGATCTCAAGCCAATTTTTTCTCAAGGTAGGAAAATGCTTAAAATACTAACATGATGATTTAATAACTAAAAAATAGCTTGTTAGATTTTAGTTATCACTAAGGTAATTAGTTACATTTATTGTCTGTGTAAATCTACTTATAAACATGTTAACCCTTAAATTGTTTACATTTTACTTATTTACAGTTTTCAAATTTATTTAACATTATAAAATCAAATATTTATAATCTGAAGCCTAGCTAATCAAAGTGTAGGGCATGGACCAGAAGCATGAGCACCATCTGAGAGCTTGTTAGAAAGGCAAACCTCAGGCCCCAACCTAAATGCCAAAAAATAATGTAATTCTTATAGTAAAGTTTGAGAAGTATGGCCCTGCAGAAGTTCTGATTTTTAAACTATATTCAGTCATTGAAAGACCAAAGAAAAATATCTCTCAGTATTGTCGTTTTTTTCAATCCTCACTTTATTTATTTATTTATTCATTCATTCATTCATTCATTCATTCATTCATTCATTTATTTTTTTAGTTGAGGCACTCCTTGGTTACCCTCACAGATTGCAAGGACCTTGTCAGCTTACAATCTTTATTTTTTATTTTTTATGCCTACAGCATCTGGTCTTCCTAGGTGGTCTCCCATCTAAGTACTAACCAGGCCTGACCCTGCTTAGCTTCTGAGATCAGACAGAATTGGGCTTGTTCAGGGTGGTATGACCATACACAGTATTGTATTTTAAAAGTATATTTAAACCAAATATGTTTCATGAAAAAAAGTAAAATGTCAAATATGTAATCACATAGTAGCAGTGTTTGTTTTCAGCAGCGTTTCTTATATCAACAGGAATTGAAGTAATCCAAGCAGAGGCTCCCCTTGAAATATAATTTATTTTTTTCCCCTTTGGCTTTCAAATTTGTTTTTCTCATCTTTCCATTTTTTTCTAAGTACTCTAGTGAAAAATTATGATAATTACTGTCTTGAGATAATTGGCTGAAGCAGATCATGGGTTATTTCATTAGCATCTTGACCGTTGAAGTAGAAAGAAAGCAAGTAAAACAGAAATACAATCATGAGAGAGGAAAAATCACTTCTTTAGTTTGTTTTGCTGTTGACTTGCCCTTTGAATTTTTACATCACACCTGCACTCTGGCCTCAGCAAAACAGCAGATGCAAACTGCAGATGGAGCCAATCTCAGTTGCAGACAGACACATCTGCCACTGATCACATGAGTCTCAATTTGAAAGATGGCCAGCAACAACCAGATTTGTGTCTTGGGATGGCAGAACACAGGGCATCTTTGATCAGTGAGGATACTTACAGGCTGTGCTCTTTTCGTTTGAGCACTTAACCAAGACTACCTTTACAACTTCATTTCAGAAAATTAAATACTATTGATTCCTCACACCACCCCCACACCCCACTCCATAACTGGGTACAATTAAATACCCTTCTCCAAGTGCTAAAAAGGGAAAAATAATATTAGCTATATATGTATATTCAATTTTATTATATATTGCTATATATATTTGCATATGTATCTATATTATATTTATAAAATTTACCATAAATTATGCCTCTAAAAATTGTTGAAAAAAATCAACAGACGGGTATTTTTTCAATTTTGCTGTCAAAAATATGTGATACATTTAAGTTTTTGTGAAGATATGTAGCATTTGGCAAGTCTTACGTATATGGAATTTTCTAAGGCAGATATTATTTTGCTAATTCAAAGTATATGTGTGTGTGAAAGGACATAATTCTAACATCTGAATGAGGCATAAATATATTTTGAAGTATAAGATCGACTAGGAATTAATATTCTGTAATCAAATGACTATACTAACATTAATAATTTTATTCTTAAATAATTCTACTTCAGTCAATGAATATGCATGTATCAGACATTGAATGTATGTGTCAATGAATATATAATTAATACGTGCATGTGCGCGTGCATATTCTGAAACAATGATTACTTAATGTACTATTGTTATTGTTTGAGTGAGATTTGAACTCCAGCATCGCCTCAGTGGCATGGGTGGGGTAATGACGCAGAAGTGCAATGAGCATTTTTCCTCGGATCTTCCCCGCTGATGCAGCAAAAAATTACTGGTCAGCAAGATTTAGAAGAAGTAAGATTTATTAAAGGCACATTTTAGAAGGAGATGAGCCACACTAAGGAAATCTGCAGCCCTGTGAAATTTGAGAGGTGAAAAGATAAAAGAGTATACTCCAAGGGAGAAGCAAGTTCTCAGCAAAAAGGTCTGTAACCACGCAGAAGTAGGAAGGTCTGTATTATATTTGGGCCGCAGTGGGTGATTACAAAGACATTCCTAGGTAATTGGCATGTGAAGTCATTTTGATTGACACTTGGCTGCCATATAACTTTGTCTAATGCATATGTACTTACCTAGAATTCAGTCTGTTATAATTAGATTCATGAACTTCCAGGCATAAACGTGGTATTTTAATAATGATATAACGAGGCCGAAGTTATGAGCAAGTTAGGGTAGTACTTTCTGTGCATGCATCTGTGGGCCAGATTAAACCAAATATAGGTTATGGCCCTCCCAGCCTTTGTCTCCCAGGATGCAAGAGGGATTCTTTAACTACCAATGGGGTATTCTTTAGGTGTTCTCTGGGCTGAGCCTCCAGTCCTTTGTTCTCTTGTCACTCAGGTCTGACTAGCTACTTAACGCTATGAGTAATATAATTACATAGCAAAATACTGTATACGCTGATGTTTCTATAGATATACACAGATAAATGAGACTAAGTATTTTGTACATTAGATTTTCTTTTAAATTTCTAAAGCAACAATATTTCCAATTAAAAATAATGTTATTGAAATAGATATATTCAGCATTATCAGTAATCAAGTAACTGGAAATCAGAACAATTATATGCATTTACTTTCCTATGAAATTTATAAAAATTACAATGGTCAACCTAAATACTCAGTTTGCTGCTGGTGGAACTATATGGATGGCATATAGGACAAAAGACTTGAATAGTTTGTGTTTTGATCTACATTTTCTCCTTTGCCATTAATAGGTCATAATTAAACAGTCAAATACTAACCATCTTTATGTACACAGATGTTTACTGAGGCATTTTGATGTTAGTGATAATCTGGAGACAACTTAAATATTCAGCAATAGAAATTATGGCACATCATGCAGTCGTTTTAAAAGGTACTTTGTAAAAACATTTAAAGACAGTGGAAAATGCTAACAATATTATATTAAATGAACCAAAAAATGACAAAATTTAAAATAGAATCTCAATTTTGAAATCACATGTTCAATTAATATCTTCTGAGTTGTTTTTTGGTTTGCTTTGGCAAATACTCGTCTAGGTATTTGAATATATTAATTAACAAAATAGAAGCCTCTAGTCTTCACATAGCTTATGTGTTAGCAGGAAAAGGACTAATACCAAAATGTTCAAATCTTTTAATGGTAAATTCTTGATTGTAAGTAATTTTTATATTTTATTTGTACCTTTTAAAAATGTTTTCCAGTCACCTACACTGACAATTAATTATTTTAATAATAACAAAAGTACAAATATTTAAAAATGCAAAAAATGTCAGAAAAATAATTATGCTATGTAAAATATTGCATAACTGATACTCTACTTAAAAATCTTAGAAATAACCGTGGACTTTGGTTCTTTTCAGGTATCGAATCATTCCTCTACACCTTAAACTTCAGACAACACTTATACAATAATCTTTTACATTTCCCCCTCTTCCAAAAAAGCATACTTATTTCACTAATTTGTTCTAAAAAAATAACTAAATAATTAAATTTCAGTGAAAATATACTTAGTTGCAATTAATATGCAAATATGAATTTTTGGTCCTGGAATTGGTTTCTCTGGCTCAATTTAGCACTACAATTCTAGGTGGTTATTTATCCATTGCAGGCAGTGCCTTGATAGTGCATATCCAGTTCGAAATTTTTTGTGCTATAACTCAGTACTCGTTTACCTGCAACTGTAGGATCTATTTATGATTTTGTCATTTAACCAAATTATTTTTATACTTACATGTGATTTTTTTAAATATGTTTAGTGACTGCATAATATTGTAGTTGTTCAGTTGCTAAATGGATAATTATTCTCATTTGCATCATGCCTATTATTATGATATTGAAGTAACCTACATTGTAAAACTTCTTGAAAGATTCCTAACCCATCTCTGCTAGGTTATACAATATAATTGTCAGGATTTGGCACATCTTTCCTAGGCATCTCCATGTCAGTGGTACCAAACACAAGTGCATACAGAGACTAGACTAACATGAATGAGTGGAGAAGGCTAGGAAGAAAGGAGCCAAGAGGCATTTGGATAATATATGCCCTGAGTACAGGAGACAGCAGATATTCAGCTTCAGCTAATTTTGCCAATCAGGAGTAATAGCCTAATTTTTATGACCTTTAAATAAATTAGAAATCTACTTCTTTTTTTTTATTTCTGTTCTTTAATTTCTCCCACCCCTACTTCCACCACTGACCTATGGATGTTGCTGTTTTCCCCTTAAGAACTGAATCTCTGAAGGCAGAGCATCTCCTGCCACATGCTCACAGTGCACACCTGGCACCCCCGGTGCACTGGCACACCTGAGGAGCCGGGGCCCGGTGCACCTTGGGTATGGTCCTTGGCTCCACCTGGGGTGCGAACCCAGGACTGTCTGCATGTAAAGCAGATGTGCTAAACACTACACTATGGAGCCACCCCAGAAATCTACTTCTCAAATATAAAATCTGTCACTCAAAAACAAACAAACAAACAAACAAACAAATAATAAATGCTGAGCTGTCCAAATGCAACACTCCAGTCAACTAGATTCAGTTTACCACAGGGAGAGTTCAAACTTATGAAACTTGCACATTTTCACCTATTATACCCTTCTTGACATTGGATTTTGTTTTTGTTTTTGTTTCTGTTATTGTTTTTTTAGGAAGCATAGGGAAAATTTTTAAAGAAGATTTAGAATTTCTATGTGGGTATGTAGAAATACCTTTGGCTTGAATTGTCAGGTTTATTGATGTTCAATCAGATAATTCTGTTTTAAGTTTATAATTTTAAAAAGTGTGCTTGCTTTTAAAATTATCAGTCTTTTTATAACTTTGATTGTAAATCAGTGTAGGTACATAAATGTCATGGATACTTGCTAAAAGAATATAGGGAAATTAAGTATATATGCATAAATCACATGCTGAATTTCTTTGCTTCTTAAGCAGTGCATACTCTTAGATTTACAATGTGATTTTAAAAGAAAATGCAGTGTATAATAAACCTTGAATTTGGAATGCTAGGTATAATCACAATGTCTTAGCATCTCAAAAGTAGATAGGGAAAATAAAGAACCAGAACAAAATTAAGCCATTTTTCCTTTTCAAAACCAAATATAAACAACAACAACAAAAAGTTCTAGTGACCATAAACCTGAGGCAGCAAGTCATGGAAGAAGGTAATTCTTGGAGAATAATGTTTAAAATCAGCGACCAAGGCATCAAACAAACTCTATTGAATTTAATAGATCTAAAACTCTTAATAAAGCATTGGGCAAGAAATCGTAGGGCTAGTTACTGTCAGCTCATTTGCCACAGCCATCACCAGAGGACGGGGATGAAATTCTCAGTAGGCACAAAAGCAAAAACACAGAAATTGAAAGAATTTCATATCATTAACAATGTGAAGCAGCATTTGCTCATCTCAGCAGCCTCAAAGATAATGATTTGTTTTTGTACATGTCTATATTCTATCCACTGAATACTTATGTGGGTTAAAGTGGTGTTCCAATAGTCTTCTTCCAGGGATACCTCTGGAAAAGGTTACTTTATGGAAAAAAAGAGGTGTTGATAGATGTAATCCTTGATTTTAGAACTCACCCAGCTTTAAGAATGGAAAAGTGTCCCCTACTGGACAGCCTTGATTCAAAGACTTCAGTACAATATTTAAATAAAAGTTTAATGAAGAAGTAGGGCTGAAGTTAAATACTATGCTCCAGATGCTTTAAAATTGTATGTAATACCTAATTTATCAAAATTTATATTAAAGATTATTTATTTTAATGTAATATCAACAATAATAGTAATTAACCCTTTGTAAGGACCACCCAGGAAATATATAGTGTGCTTCACATGAATTAACTGACTTAATCATTATGTCAATCTAGGAGGTAGCTACTGTTATGACTTCTATTCTTTAGATATGAAAAGATAGATTAAGCTGGAATTTGAACTTGATCAGTCTGATTCTGAGTCTCATAATGGATAGATGTTTTGCCTGGTAAGCAATGGAATCTGATTCTAACCTCTATTTAATACAGGTCTAATGATCTTCAAAATAGAAACTGTTTTCATTCTGCCAGGCTGACTTTTATATAAATGAGGGATCTGCAGGGTGCAAACGATGAATAGAAATCCTGAAAATTCATTCTCTTGAAGACTAGGAATGTATATTTGCACTGGGAATATATATTTACCCTATTTTGATAACAATCAATAAAGCATACTGCAAGAAACTTTCCCATTGCAGGAAAAGGCTCTTGACAAAGTATTTTGATGTATCTTAGAGCAACGTTAACTAGGAGACCTCTTTGGTGGTTTTTTTGTTTGTTTGTTTGTTTGTTTGTTTTGTTTTCTCAATAGCTACCCACCTGCCACTATAAGAATGGAAAAACAATTTTCCCTCTACCATTCTCGATTCTTGGCTGAGATCTCCCTGTAATAAAAAACAGATTAGCTGTAGAAAAAAATAAGTTTAATAATATGTATATCTCTTGATACATGAGTGACACCTAGGAAAACTGAGTAACTCCTTGAAATGGCCCAAGACATCACCTTACGTACCATTTATCAACTAAAGACCAAAAAAGATATAGTGTGGGGAGTCAATTATGTTATGGATGTTATCAAAGTGTAGAGGAGGTGGAAATCCTCCCCTTCCCCTCTTGGTTCTTATGGCTGGTCAAATAATTAACATAAGGCAGATTAGTGGAAGACAATCAAATTTAATGCGCATGTTACTGGTCCAAAGTCCATGTGACTGATGCTTCAAAATGCCAAAATTCAGAACAACATAGTCTGGAGTAAGAATAAGTGTATAGATCAAGAAAGTGTCAACTGAGAAGGTGGGAGTCCTACTGATACCTCAAATTCATCTTCTAAAAGTATAGCATTCAGGCTTCTGTTGTGTCAGTAGATGGGGAAGTAGGAGGAGCAAGAGGTGATTGAACACTGCAGACATCTGGGCAGTTCTAGGAAGACCGTGAAACTTTGGTCTCAGTCCATTAACTCCAGTTGATTTGATTTCGGTCATGAAATCCCATCTCTTTGGGAGAGACACCTTCCCACAAGGGGCTGTTTTTGTAATGGTTAGTATGTGTAATGGTTAGTATGTGTATGTGCAAGAACACAGCAGGCGTAAACAGGATGGAGTCAGAAAGTGAGCATTTCACTCTGTTACACAGAAGCACAGGTAATTCACATAAACATAAAGAATCCCAAAGATAGGCAAAAGGAGGAATATATATCAACTGGATTAAGAAGGAGGTGGGTATCTGGGACTTCAGAAGGATGTAAGGCAATTCTCAAGATGAAGAGAGTTAATGTTTAGTAAACAAGTATTTGCTGGACCATCTAGAGACAATGGGACATAGATCTGAAAAGGGGCTTGCTAGGTTCTTCCCTGTCTACTGTGGCTAGTTTAGATTAAAATATAGTTATCTACAGCGGGACTCCCCAGCCTCCAGGCCACAGACCTGTACAGGTTCCTGGCCTGTTAGGAACTGCGCCTGTTAGGAAGCGGGCCGCACAGCAGGAGGTGAGTGCAGGCCAGAGTGAAGCCTCATCTGTATTTGCAGCAGCTCCCAGGCTCTAGCATCACTGCCTCAGCTCCACCTCAGACCTTTAGAATCTGCACCCTTCCCTGATGCCAATAAGGTTAGAGACTGCTAACCTGTGGTAATAGCTCCTTCCTAGAATATGCCTTCTCTCTTAAATGTTTTTCTAGTTTGAGTGAAGGTGAAAAAAATTTCTTCTTGAACCTTCTGGTCCTTAAAAATAACTAATTTAAAATAATATTCCAAAGAGGCCTATTTGAGTATAGCAAACTCTGCTTCCCTTCAACAGTAAATTGCTGGTTATGCAGATTTAAGTCTTTGCTTTCTTTGTAGGACAGTTTCTAGAGATTTACAGCCATCCTCTTCTTCCTGATACTGAGAGGGAGACATCCTTACAAATAGAGATTTGCCTTATAAAAGTAAATCTTTACAAAAGAGATGGTTGGGTTTTAGAGTGCTCCCGTATCTGCTGTTTATTAAAAATAATCGGCCAGGATAATTTTTATGCCAAAGAGGTATGTTTAGAGGCAACAAATTCTGCTCCCATTTACCACCTTTCCTTGGTCAACTTTGCAGCTTTTTTGGGTCAAGCCTTTGGAATCTATCAAGAAAGATACCAAAACACAGTCACCAATGCAATTTTTCTAATTAGCAATCTATTCTATGTATGTAGACACAAATTTGCAGAAACCTCTGGGGTTTTAAATCTTCTCTTCTCAGGCATTTCAAGTTTACATCTTTTTCAGTCTCTTTAGATAGACTAGGGCTAGGGGGTAAAAAAGACATATGAACTTTGATTCTTTTGTTTCTTAAGGGAAGCCTGACACTGTGGTCAGAATTCAAACTATTAAATCCCAGCTCACCATAGCAGTCTGGCCTTGACCTAGTTTTTTTTATTTGTAGAATAGAGGTTGTTAAAAAACAAAATTCAACCGAGTAAATTTCAAGAGCTAATTAGCTTTATTAAGCATCACATAAATAGGGCAGCGTCTTTTCCAGCCACTGGAAGGGTGCTCCTAGGACTTTTACAAATGGAAGGTTTTTATAGAAAGATGGGTAGGGCAAGAGAGCTATGAACAACAGTAAAGAAAGGTTTGATTTTGGGGTAGGACACCTTTCCTTTGGAGGAAGGAAAATGGGAAGGATTTTTTATTATACGGATTGCCTCTTCTTTCTATGGAGTTTAGAAACTGGCCCAAATGAGATATTATGTTACAAGTGCTTGACCAGAAAATTCTAGATTGGTTGATTAAAATTAAGTTTTGGAAAGAGGTTAAAACTGCTCTTAGATCAGCCATTAAATCTAGGTGTAGTATCATGGGATTTTAATGGGAGTGATGTCATTTTGGGCTTGTGGTTTTCTAGCAAGGTATTAATGATTTCTGTTTCTTAAATTTATTTTGAGAATAAACAGCAAAATTCATGTAGCATAGTGTCCAGTGCATAATATGAACTAAAAATTCTGAATATGATTTTCTCTACAGTTTATTATTTAAAGAGCCATAAGTAAAAATAGAAATGCCCAACAATAATTATAGATTCCAGTGTGATTGAATTACTTGTGATTTGTTCAATTTCTCTTCTAAATCACTAAAATTATATTGCTACTCTTCTAATCTTCACCTTCACAGGGCTTTAATGTGCATACATAAATAACCCGTTACACTCAATCTGTATAAAGGGTGTTATCGGCCATGTGTTTTGCATTGAGGAGTTTTCATTTGAGGGTAAATTCCTCTGAATTATGGTGCTGTATATGGCAGAAACACATCATTTTTATAGCAGTGCTGGGAAGTTGGATTTCTCTACCAAAATGAGCTTTTCAGATAGCTTCATCTGCCTTAACCATTGAAGAAGAACACTTTTCTCAAAAGTATAGCCTGCGGGCCTGTGCTTGGAGAATACTCAGACATCATCTGTGTGTGCTTGATGATCAGTTATTGTCTTGGGCCTTAAGAAATTTTTTTGTCTGTCTCAATCTACTGTTTTAGTAAGGTCTTCAGTTGTTTTTCTGATGTCAGACAGCCTTTTTTAGGGTCTTGTGTTACCCCCAGGTGGTAGATAAACTTGTAATAGAAGGCCCTTTTGCTGTGTAAAACTTCAGAGTATTAGAGGTTTTTTTTTCCCCCCAGATTTTTATGGTCAGAGACTCTTTTGCTTAACATAGATTTATAGCTATTTTTTTCTAAAATTGACAGACATTGTCAGAAGCATAACTTCTCAAATACCAGAAGATCTGCCTACTGGCCATGTGATACAACATTGTAGTAATGGAGGATACAGGGCTAGACAGGGATAAAGGGAGCAAATACCTGAAAGTTATTTGTAGTTTAAAAAAAATCATTCTATCATGCAATAAGCTTTAAAGAAATTGCTGTCGCAGTGAGACCAAACTAATTATAATGAGATAGAACCAGATAATGTGCTTTGATTTTAGAATCAAATTCAAGAAATAGGTTTAGGTTCTTTTTTAAATGACATCTCCATTGATAAAGGATGTAAAATTTTTCAAAACTATTAGCTAATCGTTTAATAGTAAATTTGACCAAGTGTAATGGCATCTACATTTTCTTATTAGAGTGCTTATGGTTATCTACATAGCAAATGTCAAATTGGGGATTTATATGCCATTTATACTATGTTATATCTAGGAAAATTCATTCTGGTTGACATGGAAAACCTTTTTAAAAGAGACTCATGGAACAGTTTTAGATGGCTTTCTATAGTACCAAAAAGTGTTAAGTATAATAACAGATTCCTTTTTAGCATAAGTTATTTAAATAGACAGCTGAGCCATTGTAGTGAGAAACAGTCAGGCAGCAGCTTAGTTTTGCACTTTGGCCTTTACTTACAACATAAAGGAGTCTCATTATGACAAGCCCCATTATGGTAGGGAATCTGTCTAATGCAGCTCATTCTTGCATCTAATCCAAGGAGCTTTAATTACTAGAATCATTAATCTCACTAATAATAATAACTAACATTTGAAGGACTTTGAAATTTATGAAGGGTTTTCACATATAGTTCCTACCCTTATATTCTTGCCCTAACTTTTCAGTTATTCTCCCTATCTCCGATCTCAGCTCCTTCAAGTTTATTCTCTATATTAATGTTCAAAAACACAAATTTCATCATAAATTTGAATAATTATACATCTGCAGTGGTTACTTATTTCCTGTGGGCAGTCTAAATCATTAGCAAAACACACAGGATAGAAAACATTGATCGTGGGGAACCAGGTATTTTATAATGCACGCGCGCGCGCGCGCGCACACACACACACACACACACACACACGAATAACCTAAAATTTTATCTTAAAAGTGACAATATAAGGGAAACAGATGTTGCAAATCTTTGCTAGACTTTTTTCTAGCTTATTTTTTCATGTGAAGAATTCAGAGTCCAATGATATAGATGAAGCAGGTTAGGAACCAGAAAGTTCTAAGAAAAATTTTTATATTTTCCATATATAGTAAACATTTTCTTCAATTGTAGCATAGTGGATTTATACATAATAGACACTCAAAAAACATTTTCTAAATTTTACTTTATTTCAGTGTAGAAAGTATTGTATTATAACACTTTGTTTAATGCAGAATTGCCACAAAGGCGCAGGATGATGATATAGTAAGGGTCTGGTGTATAAATTATGCATAAATACTGGGCAAAAGGGAAGGAAATGTTTTGTTAGATGAAAATAGAATGCTGTGCAGGTTCCATTCAAATACATTTAAAAGAAAAACACAATCTGAATTTATGAGCATACGTTTCAGAATTGAAAATAACTTTGGACCATTAGATTTTCCCTAATTACTATCAGGGGCAACCTCTTATTGAAATAAGATTGTTAAGTTTATAAGAAAGTAGTCACAATCTACCTCTCTTTATAAACGTTTATTTATTTTTTTTAGTTTCTTTTGAAATCTACATTTTTCTGTGAATTATGAGTATTTATTGATCACCAAGTGTTCTCTTAGGCTATGTTTTTTGCCATCGTTGTTTTTGTTTTCATTTTGTTTTGTTTCATTTTGTTTTAGTATACTGAAGAACTACAGAACATGGGATTAAAGACCAGAAATGTAAATATATATTTCCATGAAAATGACTCATTTTTGACTTGTCAAACATATTGAAAATTTATCACTCTTACATATAAACATGATTTAAAGTTCTAAATATAATAAGCACTGAAAAAAGGAGACATGTTTTGAGAAAATAAAGGATTCTAGTAGTGGTGATTATAAGCAGGACCAGTACAAAATATATAGTTCAGAGAATGCTTTGTAGAACATAATGAATTTCCGTATTTCTTTTTAGCATTGAGAAGACTTCTTATACTAAATGTTGGAACAGCTTTCTTTAACAGAAAACATTAATTCCAAAACATATAAATACATAAATTTGTTATAGTCAGAAGTAAAATTATACTAATTTCTCTTATTTTATACACAAATCATTTAGATTACAAAGGCCAAAGACTCCTTTTACAAAATCTAAATATAGCCTTGCTTAAATTGAATCTTAACTGATTTTGATACATGGGATTTGATTTTTAAGGTTGTTCCTATTATATTTTAATAAATTAAAAGAAATGCACTTAAATTTATTCAATGGATTAATTCTGATTAAATAATACTGAATGGACTGGGTGTATTTAGATTGCTTAATCAAGGCTTATACCTACAACTAAGGATTTGTTACTGAGATGATGGTGTCACCGCTGGGGTGATGTGAAATCCGGGGTTGCCCCAGCAAGCGTCAGGGAGGAGGAAAAGATTGGTGGTGTTGTGTGTTGTCCCTCAGTTCTTCCCCACCAATGCAGCAAAGAATTACAAGTCAGCAAGATTTAGAAAATGTAAGATTTATTGAAAGTACATTTTAGGATATGGGCCATGCTGGGGAAGGCTGCAGCCCTGCGAATTTTAGGAAGTAAAGAGATGAGATGGTATGCCCCAAAGGGAGCAATGGGTTTGGAGCCAATAAGAGCTGTAATAACGCAGAATTTGGAAGATCTGTTTATATTTGGGCCATAATGGGAGGTCCCAGATGATCCAAACGTGAGGTCACCTTGACTGACAGTTGGCTGCTGTATAGTGCTTCACACACCGTGCATGTGCTTGTCTAGAATTCTATCTGTTATAATTAGATTCATGAACTTCCAGGTATAGTCATGATATTATAATGATGGTATAATGAACATTAGATTATGGGCAAATTAAGGTAGTACTTTCTGCGCATATGTTTGTAAGTGGTTTAACCAGTAGCTTTTTTGGCCTTTGTGCTCTAGGATTTGGGGTAATTTATAACGCTAAAAGGGAGGTGTTCCTGGGACGTCCTTAAGGAAGGTCTTCAAGGGAGGTTTTTATGGTTACAGAGCTGGGCCTTTGCTCCAGTAGCTCATACCTGATTAACTACCTATCAGTGGTGCGTATTTATGTGTTCATCAACTAGTATAGTTCTTTTACTTCAGTGCTAATGAATGAAAACCTGGGGACTAACTCTTAAGTACACTTTTATGTTTCCCTGTAAAAAAATGAAATTTAGAGATTAGGCAAAATTATATAAACCAAACTAATGCTATCAAATTTTCAATTAAAAGAGTTTGCAGCAATAAATCAATAAAATAACTAAAATTTATCTCATTCATTCATTGCCTCTTCTAATTTTCCTTTAACCAGACATTTGCAACATTTTAACCTTAATCATTGTGATCATTAAGTTCAGTCATTAATTATTTCTTTAAGGGAGTTAATCTATTTTTTCCCTACTCTTATTCTCATATATTTTGTAACACTAGCTAATCTTCCAAAATATAGTAACCAGTTTGAGAACCTTTAGAAAAATCATTTTCTCCAACACAAGTTATTATTCAATCTATTTAGAACTTTATAATGAGTGCATCCTTATTGATTCACATAAGGATAGATTAGGTAAAGAGATATAAACTAGGAATGGTAGATTGGCATTATAGGTCTTCATTATGAAAAGGGAGGGGGAAAACAGGGGGAAAGGAGTTTTTCCTCAATTAAGTAATACTTCAAAGATTATCCAGAGAACATTAAGATACATGTCAGGGAAGACTCCATCATAGCAAAGAATTATTGTATGTAGATCTTTTGTAATAATGAGAAAATCGCAGGTACACATTATCAATAAAGAAAAAATAGGAACAGGATGTAGGATGAGTTTGCATATATATTATCTAATTTTATTTCTAAAACAATCTTTTGAGGCAGGAGTTACAGTTCTCGTTTTAGATATAAATAAGTGGAGCAATGTAATATTACAAAAAATAAAATTATAATTGTTTAGAATGACTAATGGCTATATTTTACCATGTACTTAACATTTTCTAGATTTGTTTTTAATGGTCATTGTTTTAAATATAGAAATTTAATATATTGGCAAGGTCAGTAATTGTGGTCACATTCAGTATTTCTAAGTCTGTTTTCTCTTTAAGTTGAAAATGGCTGAAATTTAAGAAGAGAAAAACAGCATTATTTATATTATTAATTTTTTCACTTATATTTCTCGAATTTAAAGTAAATATTAACACATGTAGTAGTGCAGTCTTTTCTAAAAAGTCTAACTCCCACAATTATTGATAATAACAAAGAATAAAAGAAGGAAGTGGACAATGTTATCTAGTAGTTTTATTGAAAAATGAAGCATTGAAAATATCCATCTGTTTTATTTTAGAACATGATCTGTTAAGAGTCTGATGAAAGCAATAGATTATCTCCCCAGAAAAAAAGTTATATGCATATATTTATTAATCCCCCAATCTTTAATCAATTAAAACTACTTTTATGTATGTGGTGGTATGCAATATAGAATCCACAGATTTATGACAACAAGAGATTCTATAATTATTTATGATGTACAACGTTCATACTCACTCCCAGGACTCCACTATTTGTTTTTCCTAACACTTTTTACTGTCTAATATACTACATAATTTACTCGTGTTATAATTAGTGTTTATTGTCTGTTCCACCTGCTGTAGTGCAGCTTCCACCAGGGCGATGATCTTTGTTCTATTTAACAGTGCATCCAAAACAGTTCCTGACACAAAGCAGTCCCTCATTATTTCCTGAGCCAATAAATAGATGTATGATGACCGGATAGCTTGTATTAAGAATAGGGTCTGACTTTTGAACTAGGATTTTGGCAATGAATTGCTGATCTAAATATCCCTAACTCCATCCTTTCAAAAGTAATAGATAATGTATGCTTAATTATTCATAATGAAATAGTGAATCTGTGATTTTACAATAACCATATGCTATTATTTATATGACTCCTCATAATAAAAGGAAAATTTTAATCAAAAGCAATTGTAACTCAGATATTATAGCAAGTAAATTATTAAATTCTGAATCACATATACATGCAAAATTGCATTTTTTTTTTCTCAATGTATTTACTTTGGGTGATAATCATGTTTTATCTTTGTTAGCCCTGTTGATAGGTTTTTATTCTTTTTTTTTGTTTTTTGTTTTCCAGCACTGTGTTCCTTCTCTCATATTTTGGGGCCATTCCTCAATTAAAAAATCCAGGTTTTATTATGAATAGATAGTTTTAGCTATACTATGAAATATACAAGTGGGAAAAAAATAGTCTGTAACATTATTAGCTGATATATCTTCATCACAGCTACTATTTGAAAGACAACTGATAAAATGTGAGTAGATTGTTCAGATTTTGTGAGGAAAAGAAAAAATGTTCTTACACTTAGGAACTATTCATTAAATTTTAGTACAAAGGGGATATAGGTAGATGATAGATGGGTGGGTGGGTGGTGGATGGATGGATGGATGGATGGATGGATGGATGGATGGCGTATGTAGATAGATGATATGGCGTATGGATAGATGAATGATAGATAGATAGATAGATATGGATGATAGATAGATAGATAAACAGACAGACAGACAGACAGACAGATAGCCAGATAGCTGGGTGGCTGGATGATAGATAAAGTTTTCAGCCAATGAAAAACAGAAGAATGAACAGTTCTGCTATAATTGATATAGACTACTAGCCATGTCTGTGAGACTCGCCCCGAAGATAAGCAGGAAAGAAAGAATAGTTAAAGGGAGCCTGTCATACAGTTGGTATTTTTTGTAGGTGAGAGCCTCTTAGTTGTCAGATAGGAGGAAGCAAGCCAATGTCAAAGCTATGTTCATCACTCCTTCCTCTACAATGACACAGATCCTTTTAGACACTTCTCACATTGAAACAAATAACTCTCTTTACATGGCAGTGTGCCAGAATAGAACATTTATTCTCCATAGTATGCCTAATTCTTAAAATAGGAGCTGACTGGCAGAGAATGAAAGGAAAAAAATGAATGAATGGATGAATGAATGAATAATAATCTATGAGTGGTATCTGCAGAAGAAGACAGTTTATTATGACTATCTTTTCATTGTTCAGAAAAGGAACATACTGGGGTATAAGTTTCCTACCTTAACTTGTCAGATATACTCTCCTACCATTATTCAGCTGCAAGTTAAATTGCTACAGAAAATATTATTACCTTCTCTAATTCGTGTTGTAAAGACTTAGCTAGAGAGTCCCCTTGTTTCCATGCTTTCTCATACCTCTTTAATACCATTTTTTTTTACTTGATTAGTCTGTGTATCTTGCATACATGTGAACACAGCATAAGAACTGTCCCCAACTGACAAACTTCAATTTTCCAAAAACTCATCTTGAGCTCATCTACTTGGACTCAGAATGCATTTTACATATTATCAAAGAAGCAAGCCTAGAGCGCAAAGGGAATAATTTGGAGGCAATTGAAATATTAACAATGTTAAATGATTCTGTTCATTAATAGAACATATATCTCCATTTCTTCCAGTCTTCCTTAATATCTTTTAACAGAGTTTTACAATTTTCTTCATAAGGTCTAAAATATTCTATGTCCAATTAACAACTAGATATCTTACAGTAATTTTTTTTCTTTTGTAAATGATAGCATATATTCTGTCATATTTTCCAGCTTATTGTATCTAGTGTAGAGAAAGGTGCTCATGTTTTCAAGTTTACAGAAGGTCTAGAAATGCTGATTATAACAATTGAAATTATAGAAATATGGGTAAAAGCATAGCCAATGAAATCCAAAAAGAAAAAAATAGCAAATTAGAAGACAGATTTAGGGAAATCACTCAGAATGAAATGCAGGAAGAACAAGATAATATGAGAAGAAATTGAGATACCACTAGGCTAGAATAAGAAGAATCAGTCTATTGTAAAAATTTCCAGAAGAGAAGACTTCTGGATAGATATTGGAGAAAAGGCTGCTCTAAAGCCAGCCCAAGATAGCCAGAACTGTCATGGTGGGCCTCAAGGAAGCCCAAGAGAGCATTGAGGTGTCATGGTTAAGGGTATAGACTTCAGATTCAAAATGGTATCATTTAAAGTGCTGGGTCAGACATTTACTAAATGTGTGAGTGTTTTGACTAAGATTCATTCTCCCTGTCCTCTAAATGAGCATCATATGAGTTCCTAATTTATAAACATTATCATGAGACACAGTGAGATAATGTAGGGGTCCTGTTCAGCATTGTGCTTGGCACATAAACACTCAGAGAATGTCACCTATTATAGGATTCTAGAAGTTTAGTGTAATTATATATTTATTTATAGTATATATAAATAATAATTATATATGTGTGTGTGTATATATAGTATAGAAATGTAGGTACTAAATAATACTCTAAAACTTTATTGCCATTTGGTTAGATACAATGTTCTCTGGTGGGGCGGGGGGGACATTTATCAAGCATTTCTGCAGTGCTGTAATTCTAGTAGTAGAAGAATATTGCTTGTATTTATCAGTTTAAAAGGCTCCAGCGTGGGGGATTTAGGGACCAAGGATCATGAGGAGCTAAATGTCAGTCAGGAGGGCACTTTGGATCAAAAAATACCAAAGCTCAAAAAGATCATTTGCCAAGATGATATAGCTTAGTAGTAACAAAGCCAAGAGTAAAACCCCAATGCAATTTTGTACAAATCTCTTTCTTATAAGTCACTGTGAAAGGGATTGAGTCATTGGAACATAGAATAAGTGTTGGGGAGCCATTAAAGAGTATGTTTACCAATAATGTTTAAAAAAAAGAAAAAAATGTACTATGAAAAAATTTTAAATAGGATATAAATTTGTATATATCTTGTAACAAAAAAGTTGGCTTTTTTAAAATAAAAGATTTTAAAATGACTGTGAAGGAGTTGAAAAGGTCTATATTAGTTGCCTCTAAAAATTCTTCTTTATAACCTTCCATATTTTTATACTACAGTTTTATTAGTATTTAATAATTTCATTAAAAATGACTTAAAAAAATACTCAAGATTCAGGAGGGCAGGAAACTACATTTGGAATTAGAATTTGGAAGGGAGACAATGGTTTCTAAATAAAGTGAATTTAGGATAGAAAGAATAGTGAAAGAATAGGATTTCCCCTCCCTTCTTTCCTCTCATATTCCTCATCCCATTTTCATTTTATTTTTTTTTTCTTATCACATACAGCAGTACAAGTTGTGTACTGTACAAGGAATTTTGTCCAAGTGGATAAAGGAGAGCTTTCATCCAGCAAAGGTGGGGCTATGTCCATCAGGAGGAAAGAATCATTTTTTTAAAATTGGTAACCCCTCCAGTAGTATTCTTGCATGTCTGTGCCATGGTGGAAGCAGGGGCTCTTGGTATTGAAGAAGTGTTGGGAACAAAGGGAGTACAGGTACCCACAGTGTGCTTTTCACCTAAGCCAAGTGCCAGCTCAAGTCCTGCCCATGTGGCAGAATTCCATTTTATCTAGCCCCCCTTCCCTATTGCTTATCATACTACAAGATTAGTCAAGTGCTGAGTTAGCAATCAGAAATGACTGCTTCAAAACATGCTCAAATCCTTATGAGATCTATGACTCTAGGTACATTATTTAACCTCTTGAGGTCTCAATGATTTCATTTTTACTTGGATAAAGGTTAGATTAAAAGATGACTAGGTTCATTTTAATTTTAATTTCATCTCAGCATTCTAGCTTGACTTTCCACTTTTGCTTCTAATCCTCAATATCAGAAGGGGTTCTAGGTGTGATTGAGTAAGAAGCAGTGCTTGGGAAAGACCCAAAGCAGAATAGAGGTTGAAGGATAATCGTGGGATAAGACTGATTATGTGGCCTAGGAATATGAGGAAAGTGGAGAAATAAGATAATCTCCATTGGTTAATATATGTATATGTATATATCTATATGTGTGTGTGTGTGTGTGTGTGTGTATGTATGTTTATATATATGTGTGTGTGTGAGAGAGAGAGAGAGAAAGGAAGTTCTATTTGTTGGTGAAAGAGTTTTGTCACTTGTACTACTTTCATAATAAATAATGAGATTTTGCAGAGCCAGGATATATCCTTAGTAGGGATGCTTTTCCTTGTATAGTGATGTTTGTAGTGGTTAAGGCTAAGGCTATTTTTAGTGAATAAAAGATTCAATTATTTGATCCTCAATTAACAATTCTCAAAGAATGGTCAGTGAGATGTTAAAAGCAATTAGAAGCATAATCACCCCCAAATAAGTTTTAAAACAATTGAAAATAACTCAATAGATTAAAATATGTATTAATGTTGAGATTTTTTTTTTTTTTTAACAATTTAATAGACTTTGTTTTGTAGAAATTTTCAGAGCTTTAAAGGTGTCAACATCTGCTGTGCCTCTCCAAGAAAATGCTATGGTGTGTCTTGGTTTTCCAAAGTTATTTGACCATTTCTCACCAGTTATGTCATAGGACTAATATTTTGTGAAACACATTTTGGGAAACTATAAAAATGTTAATTTTAAGATAAAAAAGTTGAGAGCTCATGGAGAAATTCACCTGTGATATTGATGTAGACAATTGTGAGTTCTTTTCTGAAATCTCAGTGTAACTTAGAAACAGCAAAATATAGTGGTAAAAAGCAAAATCATGAAGACAAATTGCCTGGGTAGGAATCCAAGTCCTGCCATTCACTATCTAGGTAATCTTGGCCAAAAATCAGTTAACCTATCTATACCTCAGTTTCCCATTTGTAAACTGAAGAAGATACTCCTAATAGTACCTAGCCCATGTGCTTATATGAATATTGGATTAATATGTTCCAAGCACTTAGAAACGCTAGTACATAGTATGTATTGCATAATTGATAGATTAAATAATATATATTCTAGGAATATTAGAGAATGAGAAGTTTCAAACTGTGAAAAAGGAATATAGCTATCTTTAAATTCAGAAGACTTATCTATGATAGAATTTTATAGAAAGCAGAGTCTTTAGAAATGTGTTCTTAGATGTGTGATGTAGAAAATATGTATGGTTGAGAGGAGGCATATTTTCTGTAATCAAGTAATCAATTTGATTATTTTAACTCTTGTACATGCTTGCTCATTTATAGAAATGCATGATCTGTGTGACACTTTCTCAAACTTTCCTGCTAGGCACCACATGCATTTACACAACCTGTACACCAAACTGCCTGCCATTTTCTAAACATGCTACTTCTTCAGATTGCCACAACTTTTTTTACATATGATTCTTCTACCCTGAAAAGCTTCTCTCATTTCTGTACCTGGAGTAATTCCTATTTCTTTTCAAATCCTATCTAATCGAAATGCCACCTCCCTGATCCTTCTTGACAGAGTTGATTTCTCATTTCTCTTTTCCTATTGCATCATTAAAGAACTTTTAACATCATATTATAATTTTTTGTTTGCCTATCTCTATTGTTTCTTTGCAAGAAATTAAACAAATTTTGTGGCATGAAACAGTAAACTTCTATAATTTCACACATTTTCTGATGGTCCAGCAGCAGTTTAGCTAAGTGACTATGGCTCAGGGTGTCTCATAAAGTTTTAGACAAGATGTTGACCATGTTGCAGTTATCTGAAGGCTTGACTGAGACTGGAGTATCCACTTCTGAAGTGATCCTCATGCTGGGTGATTTGGTGTTGGTTTTCAGTGAGAGCCCTCAGTTCTTGTCATGTAGACCCATTTTAGTGTCCTTATGATACGGCAGCTAGCTTCTCTCAGAAAAAAGGATCTAAGAAAGAACAAAGCAGATACACAATGTCACCTGTGACCTGTTTTGAAGTAACACACCATCACTTTAATCATGTTCTACTGGTTAGAACAGCATCATTAAGTCTAGCCCATACTCAAGGAGGGAGGTAAGTTCCACCTTTGAAGCGGGGAGTATTGGATTCGAGGACATATTTTAAAACCCCCATTGTCTTTATAATGTTTGCTCATAAATGCAGAGAGAAATGAAAGCATTATGTATAAAGAGATAATTTAAAGAATAATCACACTCCTTAGTGTTTGAATGCAGAAGAGCAAGGTCATTAATTTTCATTGATTAATACAGAAAAATACACATAAAGAAATTTTAAAACAACTTTTCAAACTTAGGATATCTTAATCAAACTCTTCCAATTTATAATGTGGTTTAAATATTGCTATGATACATTGAATATTTAATTCATAATGTTTCTGTACTAAGAACCCTGCAGAGTACCAGATTACTAAAAGTTGTGCTCTTACCTATTTACATGAATAAGTACATTCTAGAATGATTTCAGGTATAATTACTGGTTTCGAAAACCATATTGGATATTTAAATTGTTTCTACTCTGGTAAGCAAACATATAAAATTTGAGATGTATTTAATTTATGAGGGCAAAAATGGATACCATTATCGATCAACGAGATAAGCTTCTAGAAAATCTGATTTATAAGAAACGAGATATCTCTAGAAATTTCTATAGTTCTAACATCAAGCTTTAGTTTTTCAGAGACCATGGGGAGTTTCTCATCTATAGCTTCAAAACAATGGATCCCAATTTCATTAATGATTAAGTTTGTATACTGACTTATGTGAGTTGTAAGTAATATCATCTATAGTAATTTAAAATTCTGAAATACATTTTAAATTGAGGGTAGAATGTGTTATATATTTTTATACCTAAATATTTAGAATTAATTTAAACTAATAATATTTCAATTCACTATCTAATTCATACACATAATTTTATTAGGCAATTTAGATACCAGTTTGAAGAATATGAACTGGCGTACCCCATAAAGTCTTTAATCCTTAACCACATCCTATGCTACATTATTTCAGCATTTTATTTGTCACCTATCATCTGAAAGAAAACCAGCCCTCAATCATTTCTCATACATTTTGCTAATCTTAGAATATTTGAGGCTAACATCACAAATGATGTATTAGGTAATGGTGATTGTTTGAAAATATTTCTATGTATTAACAATAATTGACTTTCCTAAACAAAAACAGGTAAGGTTTTCTATAAAGTAAAGTGTGGAAAAAGTATAGTATGATATTCTCTTTAACAACTATTAAGGAAGTACAAAGGGTACCTCTGAATATTTTATTGAATGTATTAAGGTGTGTAACATGTAGAACACTCAGACAAGAAGTATTCTTCAGGAATTATTATATTGGCATTCTGTTTATTTTATCTGGCCTCTCTGCTCAAAAAAAAATAATAATTCACTAAAGATACTTTTAATATGACCTATTTTTTTTAATGGCATTATGACTCAAATGTTATAATAAACACTACATATCAATAGCAATTTAACTTTATAATGATAAAGTACACATGTATATTCCTTTGCAGATGCATAAATGTATGCTCCATGGTTACTCTTAAGTAAATGTATTTTTTCCTAGTTAAACACAAATTCTTCCAAAGGACATGTGTGCTCATGGGATCACACACACTCCAAAGAGAAAAATTATTGCAACGAATGATAATAAGAATGGTGCTTTGTATGAACTCCATTATTTAGCCCATCTTGAAAACTGACAAAGCACTCTAACATTTGTTTCTAAGGAAATTTTTCTAATTCATTTATATTTGAATGCTTATCTTTTATTTTCTTGTTCTATATTATCAAGTGTTCTTCCTTTGTGTTCTAAAATGATTCAGACTGAACTGACAATTTTAATACAACAGGGTTACTATGGAATTGTAATAACCACATTATTAACTACTGTTCTTTATTTCTATACAGATGCAATGGTACCATCCTATACTATACTATGTCTATAGATAGCCAGGGCTCCAACCACCTTAACTCAAGCTTTAGGTATCATAGGTCTTTGGGAAGCAGATTTCTTCCTTGGGCAATGAAAAGGTACTGAACTAAGTCATGAAGGGTGTCATTCCTCCTGGATAGTCAGTGGGTGGGCATTGCGCTGTGTTGATAAAGGGACAATTTCTCTAGGTGGCAATTGGATGACTAGAGATTCTCACTTCAAAGGCTAATGATCAGATGAAAAATGACTAAACTTATTTCATGACCTTCACTTTGATTCTATTCTAGGTCCCCTCCCTTCTTAGAAAAATTCTCTTAGCTCTTGGGATGCTCTCTGGGAATGCTCTTGTGATCAGTCACTTGGCATTTGTCTTCTAACCTTCTTATAAAGCGTAATAACTTCCTCCCACATTCTCAACATTTTCCTCAGTGGCACTTCCTCTTTCCTCAAAACCATTCTCATTATATTGTTCCATAAGAGTCCTTAATGGGCTGTTAAAATCCAAGCAACAATAACAAAACCATGTGTTTTTTCTTCAAGGAGAAAGATTGTTCAGTATGTAAATCTTTGCAGAAGTGAATATAGATATAATATTAGATATACGTATTTGTGTATATATACATATTTGCATACCTTGTCCCTTTTCCAGCAGAGAAAAGGAAGCTAATATGTTTTTTACATCCATGTTTATGACAATGGAATACCACTACTACTATACATTCTCTAACTGTTAATTATAGAAGTAAAAGGTAAAACAGAAATAAAACCTAGAGTAGCTGCATAGATTTATTTTCTGAGTAGTTTAATTATCATCATCATCATCATCATCATCATAGTCGATATTTAATAGTTACTATGAGGCAGGACTTCTACACACTTTGCATACATTATATTGATTAATCCTCGTAATCAGGTATGAACTCTTTGTATCTCCCTTTGAAGAATCTGGGTGTTGGAAGAATTTTATTTTAAATTTAAATAAGATATGTTCAGTTTTGTGCCAGAATTTTTATCCAATTTTAATTTTTAAATATATACTACTAATAAAGTAGGACAAGTAATACTGATTTGTAGAGAGTAAGACACGTCATCTATATTCTGATTCCTCAGTAAGCCCATGGAAATAGTATACATTTTAGGAAGTTAATCAGTAATATATGACAACATTCAACACATAACGTTCCAGTGATATTTCAAAATATTAATAGCATTAGATAGCTTTTGAAGTAATTATGACTAGCATTCACAAACACAGTCCTAAGATTTATGTTTCACTGGATTGTTCTTTTTGAATTTAAACTACCATAATTATAAGAAAAATTATTATTTTATGGAGTTCTACAAAAAGAAAGAAAAGAACTTAATTATTCCATTAGGTATGCATCTTGATTTTAGAGATGTTAAAAGTTGAAAAACAACATATGGTAAATACATCTAGCAGTAATTGTTACTATTGGCGGAAATATTAAGTAGTTTTTGTGAGCAAGGGAAATAGCCACAAGCACACAGAGTTGGTGGGAGTAGAAGCTGGTACATTCTTTCTGGAGGTCATTTTGATAATACAAGTCCAAAACTGTAAAACCATTCATATCTTTTGATTCTGTAATTCCTCTTAACCAAAAAAAAAAAAAAAAAAAAAATAGAGACATGCAAACATTTAGGAGCACCTTCTATGTTTTAGGCTCTGTTCTAAGCACTTGGGATATATGAACAAAGGCAACAAAAATCCCTGCCCTTGTGAAACTCATATACTAATAGAATATAGAAAATGACTTTGATATATTGCATTGTGAAAAAAAAAAACCAGTATCTGAAGTATTATTCTCATTTATAAATGTTGTAGAAACATTGTCAGTTTCTACAACCCATAGGAAATGGCTTGGTGTAATGCATTTAGCCAACTAAGTCTTATTTTCGTTTGGGTTTTATTGTATAAATTTTTACCATATTTGATTATTAAAAATGTAAATAACTTACATGGACATGTTTCTAATTTACTAACCAATCTATATATCCTATTTTTATTCTGTTTGTGTAAATCTTTACTTGCTCTTAAAACAGGGTCTTTACTAGATTCTGAGCTTTGAGAGGCCAAGACTGGATAAATGTGACTCTGTTGAGTGAGCACCGACTCAATGGTTCTCAAAGTGGGGTGCCTAGATCATCAGCATCCCCTAGGAACGTGTCAGAAATGCAAATCTGAGAACTTTACTCTTCACCTACTGAATGAGAAACATTGGGGAAAGAGCATAACTAAGTGCTTCAGCCATTCTGATGTACTCTGAAGTTTGAGTATCACTGTAATAACTCATACTCAGTTGGAAGAAAGCAAATTAATTTTTGTTGGGAAACTACCAAGAATCAATCACCATAGTGGGCACTTCAACTACATTACTGCATTTAAATTCTAATAGTGTATAAGACTGTATCATTAGTGGATTCCTTTCCTGACTGGATCTGTGCCCTTGGGCAATTTAACTACTCTGTTCCTCAGTTAATTTATCTATAAAATAGATATGATTGAAGTGCCTACCACTTAAGGTTGTTAGGAAGATTAAATTAAATTGACAAGTGTTTGAAAAATCTTTTAGCACTTGTAAGCCTTATATGTCTTTGTGCTCATCATCATTATTATTGTCAATAACCATTATTTTTGAGGACTCAATAAGTTAAAAAATTGGCCAGATATAATACAGCTAAAATTTAATCATAGATTTGATATAGCCTGAATTTGTTCCTAGGTTTGAATGAAGATACATATGCATTTTTAAATAGAAAAATTAAAGTTAACATGAATAACTTTAATCCACTAAAATATATGAGCAAGTTATGTCATAGCAGGAGAGAGAGGCAGGTGCAGAATGGGAGGACACTGGGAATATTTTACTTTAGTGACTATTAGAAATATAAAAGGTGGGTAACTGGAGAAATAATAATAGTGAGGAAACATGAGCAACACATAGGGCTAGTTTTGTGGTAGAATAGAAAAAGAAAATAGAAACAAAAATTTTAGTGTACCAGCTTTCTTTTCCAAAGCTTAGAACTTGATAGGATTCTATGTAACATCATCTAATTGAGATAGGGGGCAGAGTAGAATGGAGATGAGATAAATGGGAGACAGAAGGTCATGTGGTACTTCACATACATAATCTATGAGAACCTCATCCTAGAGATAAAGAAACCGTGCCTTAGAAAATTTAAAAAAAAACAAACAAAAAACTTTCTATATTGCTAAAATGATGATTCTGATCCATGTTTCTGAGACAAAAACTGGGATTTTGCATTGATAACAGGTCCAGAACTATCAGTGATCATCTATTGTTTAACAAGAATCCCAGGTGATTTGTATCTGAATTTAGTTTGAGAGGTACTGCTATATATATCTTACTTTTGCCTCTGGATTGGTAATTGCCAAGAAAGTGATAAAAGGAAAAGAATAAGTATAGAGGGTACTTTTCAGGGATTTATTAAGATAGCTAACCATGCAGAATAAGCTATAAAGATGTGAAACCTAAATACTCCTATATATTTTCAGAATAGAGATAAGGATCTGATAAGCGTGATGGCAGTCACAGAACTGAAGCTCCAAAGCTTATCTGAGCTCCTGTATCAGTTGAAGTGAGATGAAAATGAATGTCGCCATAGTTACTAATTAATTTACATAAAGCTCCAACCAAAACTGTGAACTTTCACACATATTTGTAGATTTTCCAGTATAACCATCTCCAGTAACTAAAGAATCATTTTATCATGCTGGGAATTGCAATTTACAACTGTAATTTCTTCACAAATATATAGGTATCTATTAACATGGCAGCTTTTACAATGAGCATTTTTTTAAGCTTTATCAAGTAGTGTGACTTAATTCAGTTTAGGAAAAATTATGAAAATGTCATAAATGAAAAAAGTTTGGAAGATTTCTTTGTTACAAACCCATTTACAATTTGAGGTTATTATTGTCAATCATCAATATAATAGGAAACATTTTTATAAAATTTTAATGTTTTGAGTAATTCGGAGAGGCATTTTTCAGGAGAGTAATGTGTAAGAGTCAAAATATCAAACATAAGATCCATACATTTTAAATTAAGTTGTAAATCCCCACCCCAAAATGGATTGTTTAATGTTGTCTCCATATCTATTGGACACCAGAAATATTTGTAATCATTATTTTCATTTGATATCTTTTTAATGAAAAAAAAAAACTTTATTTAGGGATTTTAACATTTGGTGTTTTATAAGCACAATTTCAAAACAAATATCCGTTCAGTTACAAAGATGTTAAAGGTATCACTGCCGATAGAATAAAATACAAATTCCAGTCTACAATGTTTATGGCCACCTTTTTTTCTAACCATGAATTTTCTTGTATAATAATAATTTTCAATTTTATAATGAAATCCTCACAAAAGTTCTGGGAGTAATGCTAATGGTTTTTCTTGGAGTTAATTTATAAATAAACTCTTTTCTTGGTAAATTTTATAGAAGACAGAAGTTGTCATTTTTTGTTATTTTTAGTTCCAACATATAAAGCATGTAAATACTTAGCAAAAAAATTAATAAATTCAGAAGAATTTGAATCCCCAAAGAATATGCTACATAATTAATTTTTTTTCAATTACAGTTGACATTCCTTATTATATTAATTTCAGGTATAGACAAAAGCAGTTAAACATCCATACAACTTATAAAGTGATCCCCCGATAAGTCTTACATCCACCAGACAGCATACATAGTTATTACAATATTATTGACTATATTTCCTAAGCTGTGCATCCCCATGACTATATCGTAACTGGTCAATTTGTAATTCTTAATTCCTTAATGTTTTTTATCCAACCTCTCCTTAAAACCCTCCCCCAAAATCTTGCAACCATGAATTTTGTTCTCTGTATCTTTGTTTGTTTCTGCTTTGTTTTTTTTGTTTTTTTAGATTCCACATATAAGTGAAATCATATGGTATTTGTCTTTCTCTGTCTGACTCATTTCATTTCATATATATATATATACCACTTCTTTATCCATTCATCTTTTGATTCGAACATTTAATTTTTTTTTTTGTAGTTTTCTATGTTCCTTTCTTATGCTTTTGTTTTCTTATATTGTATGTTGATGATTTTCTGTAGTATCATGTTTGGATTTATTTCTCTTTATTTCTTGTGTGTGTGTGTGTATGTGTATATATATATATATATATCTTTTATAGATTTTTGGTTCATGGTTACCATGTGTTCCATATACTAACTTATGTTTATAACAGTCTATTTTAAACTGACATTGCTTATCTTCAAATGTATTCTAAAATCACTACCATTTTTACTCACCCTCTCCATGTTTATGTTTTTGTCATTTTTTACTTCTTTTCTATTAGTGTGTATTTGTGTATATCCCTTAATTTACTATTGTGATAACATACAATCTTCCTACCTTTTAACCTTTTAACCTTTTAACCTTTGTACTAGATTTAGTATTGATCGATCTACTGCTTTTACTCTTTGCCTTTGTCAGTGATAATTTTTATTCTTTGTGATATGTTCTTATTCATATATTTTCTTTCTTTCTTTCTTTCTTTCTTTATTTATTTATTTATTTATTTATTTATTTTTATTTTTATTCTTAAAGAAGTTCCTTTAACATTTCTTATAATACTGGTTTGGTAGTGATGAATTCCTTCAGCTTGTAAAATAATCTTGGTTGTAAGTCCTTGCTTTTCATCACTTTGAATATTTTATGGAGTTTCTTTCCAGCCTGTAAAATTTTTGTTGAGAAATCAACTTACAGTCTTATGGGAGCTCCCTGGTATATAATTGTATTTCTGTTGTGGCTTTTAAGATTTTCTCTTTGTCTCTAACTTTTGGCATTTTCATTACGATGTATTTTGGTGTGGGCCTCTTTGGGTTCCTCTTGTTTAGGACTCCCTGCACTTCCTGGTCTTGAATGTCTATTTCCTTTGCCAGGTTAGAGAAGTTTCCAGTCATTAAATTTTCATATAGGTTTTCAATCCCTTGCTCTCTTTCTTCTTTTGGTATCCCTATGCTGAAAATGTTCTTACTCATGATGTGGTTCCAGAAGTTTCTTAAACTATCTTCATTTTTTAAAATTATTTTTGCTGTTCTGATTGGGTGTTTTCCACTACCTTGTCTTCCAAACTGCTGTTTTGATACTCTGCTTCATCTAATTGTCTGTTGATTAGATGTATTAAATGTATTCTTCATTTCAGTTATTGTATCTTCATTTCTGACTGGTTCTTTTCATGGTTTCTATCTCCTTTTTTAATGACCAGTGTTTTGAACTCTGCATGTGGTAGATTGTTTGCCTTCATTTTGTTTAGTTCTTTTTCTAGAGTTTTGTCCTATTTTTTCACTTAGGACATGTTTCTTTGTCTCCTCATTTTGGCTGCTTCCCTGTGTTTGTTTCTATGTATTAGGTAGGGCTCCTAAGTCTCCCAGTCTTAGTAGAGTGGCTTTACTTAGTAGGTGTCCTCTGGGGCCCAGTAGCAGAGTCTTACCTGGTCCTCTGAGTGAGGTACTTAAGCTGTGTCCCTTGTGTGAGTTGTGTGTGCCCTCCTGTTATAATTGAGTCTTCACTGCTGTTCACACATCAATGGGTGGAATTGAACCTCAGGCTGACTGCTGTGAGGACTGGCTGTGGCTACAGTAGATGAGTTGTTGTGCAGAGGCTGATTCAATGCAACAAGAGTCACTTTAGTGGGGCTCTGGTGCCTGCCAAGTCTATCCTTTGGGAATATCATTTTTGACACTAATTGGGTAGTGTTCTGGTGTGGGCTGAAGCCAGCCACCAGGTGTATTTGTTCTGGGGCCTCCTGGTGCAGGTCAAGATCAGACACTGTCGTGCCCAGCCTGGGGCCACCTGGTAGGAGCTACAAAATGATCTCTGGTTGATATCTGCCTGTGCTGGGCTTGGAGGTGCCTAGGAGAGGTTATGCTGTGAACAGAGGCTGGCTGACACTCGTGCCAGGCTTAGGGCCACTTAGCAAGAGGAACACTGAGGCCAGCAACTGATTGTTTTGGGTTTGTGGATCTTTGAGAGATTTCAGGAAATTCTACAACATGGGCCCAGGCCAGCCACTTATGTGGATAAGCCTGTGTAAGAGGTTCTGGCTGGTACATGAGTTGGGTGAGGCTGGATCTCAGGTAATCACCAGGATGGGTCAAGCAGTGTTAGCCAGTTTAATGGAGACTCAGACTTGGCACCTGCCTGCATTTACAGGTTTGGTTGGAGGAGTACTCAACGAAGGAACAATGGCAATTAAGTTCAGGAGAATGTTGCCTCTCTAGCCCTCTCCCTGAAGCCGGATTATTCAGTTTCTCTCCATATGTTTCTGGTAGTTTTTGAGCTGTAGGCCCTTTGCTAGAGCTTAGGGCGAGTGTTTCTGAGCAAGTGAGTGTGTGCTTGAGTCCTTTAAGAAGGTGCCTGGGCATGTAGCTACCCTCTGTCTCACCAGGACTTGGATCCATGATGATTTTCACAAACAGCTGTTGTAGAGACTCCTCTTTCTAGCACTGGTTCTATAATTTAATGGTTATTTTGATCCAGTCATGGGAGGAGGCGAGCACAGGGTTTACCTATTACACCATCTTGACTGAAGTCCTGTGGCATAATTTTCTACCACAGTAAAACGTATCCAAATTATTTAAGAGATCAAATTGAACTAATAGGTTGTTGTAAGACACACTTTTTAAAATAACAGCTTTAATGAGATATGATTTACATACCATAGAATTCATCTTTTTCTTTGTACAACCTTTTAAAGTGTACAAATCAGTGGATTCAGTATATTTAGCATTCTATAACCGGAAACACGATCTGATATTAGAATATTGTTATGATCCAAAAAGAAATCCTGTGCTCATCAGCATCATTCCAATTCCTCGCACCCCTCAGTCCCTAAAGAGCACTAATCTGCTTTCTATCTCTATAGTTTATTTCTCACTTATATTCAAGAGATAATTTATTCAAACCTCAGATGACAGTACCTGTTGTCTAGTATCTAGTCTCTTCCTATCTTATTACTCTATTTGGGAGTTTAAGAGAATAGGGAAAGGGGGGTAGCCCCTGATGACACAAAATTACCACTGGAGCTCCAGGCATTAATTCCATATTCTAGCCAGAAATTTATGAGAAAATGGGACAAAGATGGATATACTCTCCACATAGAGTTACACTTTCTAGAAGTTGCTCACTCCACTTCCACAAACACACTTTTGCCAGAATTTAGTTTCATGGTACTGAGACTAAGGATTATAATTGTATGCCAAGTGACCATGAATCTAGAGAACAATCAGAGGTTCTCTTTCTAAAAACAAGGTTAAGATGAATATTGGGGAATAACTAGAAGTTTCTGCCATAGTGTTAAACCCACTTGAACTTGTTTAAAGTTTGTTAAGCTAGAGTTTGGAACACCTACAAGAAGAATCCTTAGAATATTATGGACTGTTAGAGCAGAACATCTAGTGGCTTTCAATAGTGGCAATGAAATATAAATTATTAAATATAATATCAATAACCAGAATATAAAATCTTTGTGAGCAGTCTTTATTTGGCTTGTTCATCACTTTAGCCTTACATTCTAATATAGTAGTGGCTCAATAAATATCTGTTGATTAAATAATTTAATTACTGAACTAACATTATATAGCATATTATAGGTATACAACAGATTTACATAGATGACCTAATCATGGCATGAGTTGATAGTTCCAAAACCCATCACTGTATTTTACTTCAACTTTCCCAAGGTTTAAAGTTTGTTTTGAAAGAGGTAATCTAGGCATTGAATAAGACATTGAGAAAGTTTGTATATTACTGAGTTTAAGTAAAATGTAACACCTACTAGGATGCTTTTCTTCTTAAGGGCCTATCTATCCAGCAATTATTTCTTATTGAAACATTCAGGTATCATCAATTATATATTGAGAATTTACAATATTCCATGTTTTACTGAAAGAGTCTACATTTTTTATTTCCAAACACATTGCCTACAATTATGAGTTCTGTTTCTGAGAGGATAAGCTTGACAGCCTTGAAAGAAGAGTTCAAAGTTTCTGTTTTTGTTACACTATTATTTCTAAGTAGATAGAAAGCTATCTGGTTTTCCAAAAAAAAATTATTTCTGATAACCTATACCAAAATTACACATATAATGTAAAATTTACATATCTTGCAAAAATCATGAATTCTAAAATTTATTGGCAGAAAATTCTAGTAATTGGCATGTCTGATAAATAATGCATAGTTTCAATTTAGTATTTCATAAACTAGGTATTGTAGAGCTGTGGCTATCTAAAATTAATTATAATATATTAGAGTCGTAAGGCCAGAAGGGTTTTAATTTATTTACTATTCATGAAGATTTATAAAAGAAAGTGAGGGTGTAGTCAGAGAAATCACTATCTGAAATGCCACTTCAATGAATTTCTCCATATGCTGAGTCATATATCCAATAATTCTATTCATTAGAGCATTAATTACAGAAAGATTAATTTAAATACAACTTTTAAAGATTTCTGAAGTAATTTAGTTAACATAAACATTAATGTGAAGCCTAATCTTTGACATGATAGGTTTAGGATTTTAGAATTCCAAATTACCAATCATTTCCTCTGAGGTTTGCTTACTTGGCTTAGCGTAAGTTCTTTCTGAATGGTTATTCAACCAAAGACAAGTAGAACAAATGAGAGAAGTATATCTGATAAAATTTATTTAGCTAGACTTTTATTGTATGAAATAAAATTTCTTGAAATACCTTAAGGATAAAACTCTATCCCAGTAACAATGTCAATGACAGTTTAATAACATCACAAATCTATCCCCTAAAAATAATTTTCTTATAAATATTACATGAAAATTAACTCTTTTCTCTTTAAATATATCCCAGTACTCAGTGTCCTTACCTGAGTCAGGCTACATAAATCACTGAAAAAGTTAGATTAAAGCTGGGGTGAACCACATTTCTGCTTTGGCCTTTTTTATAAGCCTACAATTACCTCTCTTGCTTGGCTTTGACTTTGAAGACCAACCAGCTAAATGCCTTAATATCATTTCTGAAATTTCCGAATTTAAACATGAGCAGTAACTTATAGTCGGGTGCCCAACACATCTAATGAGTATAACAATTTCAGTAATACAAATTAGGATGTTTTGGATTACTGTTCATATCTGAATATCATGTTCAGATATAGATAAACATTCTAGATATAACTGGAGGACATAAATCTCCTTATGTGTATTATATACTAAAATCCTGTTCAGTTAAAAGTGTCAATTTAATATTGTAAATGTGCAGCACTGTGCCTGCAGGGACAATCTAGCATCTGATAGTGCTAAAATAAATTATTGTTTTTCATTATAATGTCAAATCTTAAAGCTTGACTTTAAATCTTTGCTAAAAAATAGTAATAACGTTATTAAATTTGTGTGCCCATGAAGTTCATTCCACAATGGTAATATTTAGCTTCAACCTAATGTTGATTCTAACATTCAGCCTTTTAACATTTGCTCCAAATTTAACTTCATGTACCACTTGATAAAAAAAAATGAGAGCAGGGGGACAGGTCACTATAATTCCTTGATTGACTTTTTGAAGTATAAGCATGCAAATCGTACTAGATTCTCAGGAAAGGTTTTGTCTTTAAAAAATATTAGTAGGAAGTAGATCTTCTGAAGTCATCTTCTCAATCCTTGCTTGTTTAGGGAACATGAAAACAGAAAACAATGGTGTCTAGGGAAGGGAAGTCTACAAGGTTAATCCATGTGCATTGGGATTTGTAAAAGCAATGGAAAGTAGAGACCTCTATGAGAGGCTAATAAATAGTGTTTACCAACTTGGGAACAAGGACACTTGGAGCAATGGACAATAAGTGGAGTAAAACACAGTGGATTGAGAATTAGAGACTCAGAATACAGTCAGGTTTCTGCCACAAATTAACTAAGTACTTTGACCAAAAAAGCTGCATTCACTATTGAAGATTTCACTCCCCACATGTACTTCAATTTGCAAAATAGGAACAAAAAATATTAATGTGAACATTTAAATCTCGGTAATAGTCATATTTGTTTTCCTCTAACATTGCATCAGAAGAATATTAGAAAAAAAATTTATTTCACTTCTCAAGCAGTTTTTTTTAGTGTCAGAATAATTTTCACATATAATAATTCCTCCTAAGAGTTAAATATGATTCCCTTGTCAGATAAACTGTTATATAATGGTTTCTTCATTTACAGTAGAAAACAGTTGCAACAATTTAATACATAAACATCTGAAAAAAACATATGCTTCAAATAATATCATTCATTAAGGCATTAACATAATTGACTCAATCTATTAGTTTCTCTCTTCTATTAACTTATATTGCAATACATCTATCACACAGTAAAACGTCTATATACCAGTCATCCATGAGTTTTTTAAAGAGTTCATGAATACTACTAATTTCTTCGTTAAGGATAGATTAAATCTTCAGTTTGCTTCTTTTATTAATATAGAAGAGTATCTACCTAGAAGTAAATGAATTTAACAGCTTAATAAATGTGCTTTGATTAGTAAGTTACTACTGCAGAAAAATGATAAACCTCTTGCAAAGTACATTAATTATTAAATATGAACATATGTGATGGTAAGCAAATGGCCTGATTTAAACACTATAGTGTTAAATCAGTGTCATATAATGTTAGGTTTAAATTAAATATATTAATTTAAGATATACTATGGAGTACAATGCATTCTCTAAAATTCTGATAGAGAATATTTATATTCATAGGAGTTATGTATTATCCAATGATCGAAACAGATTAGGCAAAGATAAAAATAGGATTATAGTCTGATAATCACATTTGGCATGTTTGTGTGTGTGCACACAATTGTGTGTATATATGGATGTGTGTATATTTGATACTGTCAGATTAACGGAACCAAGAAGCTTCTCTAAAATAATATATTCAAAATACATTTTGTTTGCAAATGTGTCATTCACTGTAGTCCCACAAGAAGCAAAGGAGACAATAAAAATTTTCTGCTTGTCATCCCTGCACTTAAGATCCCAAATTAGAGTAATTAATCTTAAATCACAATAGTTTGATATGAGTTGAGTGACCATAATGCTATTTATGACAAATATTGTAGTCAAATTTTTTTCTTAAATTGTATGTACCTTAATTACTCATATGTTATTTCTCATAATATAGAATCACTATTTAACATTTTGTGATGCTTGAATTAAAATGCAATACCAGTACTAATAGAGAATGTTTTTGGTTGTACTTTTCTAGGTCTCAGGGTGGCGAACTTCTTTTTGAATTCCTAACCTGTGAGCTTTTGGTAAGATTATTACTAATGTACTAAATTTTAGAGTTTTTTTCTTTATTACCCCTGCTTGATAGCATTTAGTAAATGTAATAGTAAAGGAAATTTGCATGATTTACTTGTTACCTTACCATACGTTTCCATAAATGTTGAAGAAACTGATATTTTCTATCCACATATTTATGTTCTTGGATAGATTATAGTAATATAGTCATTTGATACAGTCTTTGATATGATATTAAGTAAATTTGAAGGCATCGTTCAGAAAGGTAAAGATTTATACTACTGGAAAATAGTTCTTTAGGCATGAATGACAATTTTATATATTAAAATTTTTATAGTGAGTTCTATTTGATGCCAATGAATAAAGGCAGTGAGTTATTGAAAGTAAAACTTATTTTATCGCCTGTCAAGATTTATCAAAAACGGGTTCCTCTATGAAAGCTTGATAGTAGAGCTTTAGAGAGTCAAAAGTAAAGTATGTAACTATGGAAATAAATGATAAGAAATAACCAGTGACTTCTAAGGTGACTTTTTTGGCATCATGTATTTGTTAATTTCTGTGGCTAAATGCATTCAGTAACATTTGTAAAAATGTAAATCTGGATTATGCTTATAATTAATTACTCCAGATAGTAAGTAAATCTAAATTTATTTGTGTTGGGACACTAATGAGGTAATTTTTAGTAAGACAATTTTCACAATTCATCTCTTCTTTAATAGTAAACATGATGAAGATTTAGTTTGTAGTTGATATATAAAATACAGATAATAGGGACTTTTTTTTATACATTTTATATTTATATCCTTTGTCACAAAGGTGATTGACTGAAACTCCTATTGATTTGGTTATACAGCATTATCGAAATGTATCTTGAAGTATTTTAAGTGATTGTAGGCATCTTTAAGGTGTACTTTTTGGTTGTACTTTAAAAAAAAAAAAAACTGAACAAACGATTATTAAAAACAAGTGTTGTATAAAAACAAGGGGAAATTTCTGTGCCCTACCAAGAGGACTCTGCTGACAATGGAAGAAATTTTTATAAAACATATTATTTGGATATTCGTAAAATAATCATTTTATCCCCTAGAAGTATTTTTTTAAGTTGTAGCTTATATTTCACAAATATACCTAAGTGAATATATCTCATAAATTATTTCAACTTATAAAATGTTACATTTTTTTTTAAATTTATTATCATCTCTGGTCTTTTTAACTTTCTTATATAAACATAATATACATAGAGAAAATTGCTTGTTTCTTAAGTGCACAATCTCAGTGATTTGTTGCAAAATGAACATACCAATATGACCAGCACTCACATAAATTGAGCAAACAAAAAAACATAAGAGTATTTTGAAGCCTCACCCCTCGCTCTTTTCTAATAACTATACTCACAGAGCATAAGCGCAATGTTACTTCTAGAAGGAAAGATTACTTTGCCTCCTTTTCTACAGTCTATGATTGAAATCATACAGTAGGTATGATTTGCTTCTTTTGCTCGACATTACATTTGGAAGATTATGTACAGTAGTAAATCACTCATTCTTATTGCTGTGTAGTATTCAACGGTGTGAACATACCAAATTATGAATCTTTCTCCAGTTTATAAGCATTTGGGTAGCTTCTAAACTTTAGCTCTTATGAGTAGTGGTCAAATGGACATCTGAAACATGTCTTTTATGGAACACCTGTGTGCATTTTGTTGGGTATTTAAGACAGGAACATGTTCTGCTTTAATAGATATTGATAGTTTACCTGAGTGGTTATGTAAGTTTTTGACAACAGGATATAGAGTTCAGTTGCTCCATATACTCACTAACAACTGGAATTTTTCCATCTTTATATTTTAGCCATTCTGGTGTGTATGTATGGATATTTTAATTTGAATATCTTGAAGACTCATGGTATTAAACCCTTGTTTTTATGGTTATTTGTCATATTTGTGATGACAAATATGTGGATGTTCTCTTTTTTTAAGTATCTAAGTTTTTTGTACTTTTTCTACTACATTATCTATTATTTTTATTATATTTCTATCTTTTTACTATATAATGGATATTAAATACTCTGTCAGATATGCACAGCGATATGTTGGATCTGGTTCAAACTGATTCACTAAAGCCAACTTTTAAAGTGTCAAAAATTTTGACAGCTGCTTGGTAGTTTGAAAATATGCCATGATAGAAGTATTTATACTATGTACACAGGCAAACACTAAGAAATAGAGCTTTACCCTTTCTTCTAGAGAACTAGTTGTTAAACATTAACTAGCACACCTCGATATTTATTTTGTATGGTCTTAAATCATTCAGTGGATTTTCTTCTTACTCTTCTCAACAGTGTCTTTTGATGACTAGAAGTTCTTAATTTTAATTTATTCTAGCTTATTAGGTGCATTTCTTGTATGATTAGGGTTTTTCATGTCCTACTTAGGAAATGTTTGCCTTTGCCATAGTTGCTAAGATATTTTCTTATGGTTTCCCTAAAAGCTTTATTGTTTAAACTTTTACATGTAATAATCTCTAGGTTTTAAATATATCTTTGGTATTATCCTGTGCATTTAAGATATTTAGGTGCATAGATTTTCATTAGACTAGTAATTACTCTGTATATATTTTATCTTATTGTGAAATTAATATATAAACATGAAGATACAGATATTTATGTTTATTTAATGTTTTAATGTAGCTATTTATAAGCAATTTGCAGTATTTTATAAAGTTAATATGTGTATTCATGCATTGTCCACTATAAATTTCATACACCACAATCAGTTATGTGGCTATTATTTTGAAATAAGTATTCAGCAGCATAAAAAAAAATAATATTTGACTTTAGTCCTAAATGTATTATGAAAATTTATTTTCACTATATATTATTAAATAAACTCAAAGTCTGCAGAATACACTTTTCACAGAATCATTAAAAAACTCAGGATATTAGTCTGACCTTTAGGCATTCAAATAAAAATATTATTAAATTTATATAGTTGCTTCAAAAATATTATGTTTAATAACTTGCATAAACGTGACAGCCATGATAAATGCAGCCTACAGGTTAACTATAGAATAATATTGTATGCACTTCATTAAGATTTTTATTTACCTGTGACAGATGAATGTGTGTGTGTATGTGTGTGTGCATATGCATGTGTGTGTATAGATATATAATTTTAATGAAAATTAGCATACTTGTTTTGTGCCTGGTAGGAATGATAGTATAAAAATCAAATCTTTCTTAAAATTCTGAGCCAATTATGTAAATGTGTATTTACATCTGTTGGCCACAGATCGTAGTATCCTATTATGCACCCTTTTTGAATTACATGTGTGTTTCCTCTTGAAATAATCATCTTGATTTAAATACACTCAGTTTTCTCCATAATGACTGAAATATTTGAAAGATGTAACAAAACATAATGGAATTAAATAATTATTATCAAATGGAAGGTTTGAGTTTCAATATGCACATGTCAGATTTAGCCTGTTTATTTTTAAAATCTCTAGCTTCTTACTGGAAGCCATTTTTAACTTCAGAGTAAGTCATAAACAGTGGAAGTACAAAAACAAACTGAACAATATGTTTTTAATAGTTATTATTTTTCAAAAATTATAATGACAAATTTCATGAGGAAAATTTTAAGTTTATAATTTAAAATCCTTGAAACTAAAAACTGATGGCATTTTATTTATTTTCATATATTTGGAGAGCACAGAATTTGCATCAGTGAAATTTTTTCTTTTAGAGTTTCTTGCCTATTTTTGATAGCCAAAGGTGATGAAATATATACAGAGTATACTAATTAAAAGCTAACTAGTTTTTTTCAATATATTTTTGCTAAAATACTAGTTTCTCTGGCATAATTAAAGCAGGAAGAACAAAAGTGAAACACAGAAAGGTGTCTTGAATATTAGTCCAAACATATTCTGTGGCATTAATAGATATCTCTGATCCTCCACTAGTCATTTCAAATAGCTAAATAATGCATCTATCTGTGAAATACATACAGCACAGGTTACATAGGTAAATATATTTGGATTTAATTCATGAAGGTCTTTCTGAAGATAAATGATAGTTAATGGGGAAAAAATCCACTTAATAGACATAGACTTCAGATACAAGTAATCGATGCCAGTTAAATATACTTTACTTCATTTTCAGAGATGGCAGAGCTTGGGGACAAATAAAGTTCAGACATGTAATTAGCATACTGCATGAAAGAACATTGTAGAAAATGAAGAACTTTAAACATGTAAATTGTTTTATTATGAATGATTTGAACTCAAAATTAATATATTAAATTATGCAATAAAATTTTAACCTGAGAACATGAATGCAATTTAAAAGGGCAAAAAAAGTAAAATACAATCAGATAAAAATATATCTAAAAAGTTTTGGTAATATAAATGAAGAGTGAAATTGAGAATAAAATTACTGGAAATACAAGATACTCTATATTTTTTTAGTTCCTATTTATTTTTAGTACCTATTCAACTATATATTTATTTCATTGAACTGTTAGAGTATTTTGACTTTTTCTCCCTGAAAAATAGAAATATTTTCTGGTACCTGGCATGTTGTCTATCAATCGCAGATGTTCTCTAAATTTTCTTTTTTATCTAGAAAATCAATTGTATGGAAATTAGAAAGTTTGAATTTCTTTTGCTAAATCAAATATTTGTTTTCTCAAATACATCCCCTTTTCACCCTTTCCAAACCCTCCCATCCTCTCTCTCTCTCCCTCTACCCCCTGCTCTCTCCCTACCCTCTCCCTCTCTCTTCCTCTTCTTTCCCTCTTTTTCTCTCTCCTCTAACAAGCCTTTATGAAGTATTTACTGTGTGCTAGAAAGATGACTAACATATGTTATAATGTTGTAGCAGACAAGACATATCTTTATTGATATTACAATCTAATGAGAAAATGTAGATTAAATAAATGCACAAAATAAATTGCAATTTTGATAAATGTTATGAAGGAAAACATTCTCAAATATAGAATGTCTTAACAGGAGTGAATATTTGAGTTAATAGTTTAAAGGAGAGATGTAGCGCACCACATGAGGAAATGGAGAGGAGAGGGAGTTTAAAGAGATTTCTAGGAGTTAAGGAAAAAAGGAACTTGGAATGTTCAAGGAATTAAAAGAATGTTAGAGAAGTCAGAACATAGTAAGAGTAAAGGAGAGATGTTTGAAATGAGATAAGTCTTGTAGGATATTATGTGTACTGGATTTTTTGTAAATGCCATTGAAACCATTGAATGCCTTTAAGCAAAAGTTTTGTTTTAAGATAAATGATTTGTGAAGAATGAATTAGTGAGAAATAAGACTGAAACTTGGAACATCATTTAAGAGGACATTTAGAGAGTTCTTAGAGATGTGATGTCCTGAACAAAGATGGGATCACTTAGACGGTTTTACAATCTATTTGGAGGCAAAACCAAAATAACTTATCATTGATTAGATGTAGAGGGTGAAAGAAAAAGAGGCAATAAGCATGAGGACTAGATTTGAGCAATTGATTGTGTAGCAAGATCATTCCCAACTGAAATGATCAAGATGGAGTTGAGAGGCAGGCTCTAGTAAAAGAATCAATAAATTCCCTATGGGATCAAGGATGTATTTTCTTAGCTCTTTGTACTTGGAGTGATTTGCATTTGTTACCTCAGATAAAAACCAACTTAGGAGTGGGGAATGAGGATTCAATAGTGGACATTCTAAGGATTCCTTAAAACTAATGATCTAGTTTACTATAGCTAATGTTCTGGGTTAATGTTTGTAGAAGTAAGTATGAATTGATGCTGTAATGCATATATTGGCATATAAATGCATATATTGGAATGTTTATATTGGCATATAAACATTCTATGAAATGAGGCTGAGAGTATAAATTTAATACAATAGATTTTGACAATGTTTGGAATTTCAAAATAAGCCTATGGTGAGATCTGGACAGTATATAAATGGACAGAGGTAACAATGGCTGTGTATTTTTTAAAGGAACAGGAAAAATGGGAAAAGATTATTTCCATGAGCAAAGAATTTCTAACTTTAACATGACCTCTTACAGTTGAACATAAGCAAAAGTAGAAACAATACGGGAGGACAAATTTACTGGACAAAGGGGAAATTGAAAGATCTCTATAAACTTGTGTCATCATCATAATTTTCTACAGAAAATGTCATCTCTCAATTTGAGGGAATCTGATAGAGAAAAAATGAAAACAGAACATTTTCCTCATTTTATTAACTTGCAAATACATTTATATCTGCCTTCTTCGACAAAGTAGAAAACATTGGAAACCAAAACTTTCCTGTAATTACTCATAACTATTTGTCTGTGAAGGTGGGACAACTGTCATGCAATTGTGTTTGCAGCATGAAATTCCTGTTGCATTGCCTTGTTTCACTTATTTAATAGCATAAATATGTCATAATTTACATCCATCTGCGTACTGCAATCTGACATTTATTCTAACACATTTTACCTGGAAATTTGATTTTAGGAATTTTTTTTTTTTTTTTACATTTAATTCAGACCATTCTACTCCTACGTAAAATAAAATATTTCATGATTGCACAGTAGAGAGATCTGAATATTACCTTTTAAAAAAGAGTAGGCAATCATGAGACCCTCACCTCTGGCAGATCTGAATTTAAGTCTTGTATATCCCTAACTATAATCTTGAGATCAGGATATAATATTTAGCCATGATTAATAGATATTAAAAAACTTGGCATTTAATCATATGGCTTCTCATTCAGAGTTTCTTTTTTACCCTTGATAACCATAATTTATGTGGGCAGCAGAAGAATTATAATATGGTAAAGAAACAAAATTAAAACTGTAATTATATCAGAACTTTTATCTATCAATTATATATATTGAATTTTCATATAAATAGGCTAAGTATACTTATTTGAAATCTCTTGTTGCATATTATAATGACATATCCAGTGAGTTAATTTCTATGTATAATTATTACAAAAATGCAAATATATTCTCTTCAGTGTAAAACATTCCAGAATATATATCATTTCAACTATTGCATCTTATTTGAATCTGGTGGGTTACAAGGAGAGATAATGTCATTATGAACACATTTTTATCTTGAACTAAATTTAAGAGTAAAAGATGTTTCATTTATTTTGCTGGATTTGGAAGAGGTAAATATATTTTTAAGATAAATAGATAAGTTTCTATTGTCTGCTTCAAGTTTAGCTAATGAGTAAATTATCACACAGACTTATATGGTATCAATAAGAACTTCACAGAAATTCTACTAGTATCCTACCACTGTTCGCAAGTACTCTGGGATGGGCAATAATTCGTACCACTGTAAAAGGAAATGAAACAGTATGGAAGGTGGAAAAGGCTGAGGAGGAAAATTTATTATTACTCCAAATATATAGCAACTTTTAATAGATTCGATAATTATTATTCTGTTGATATTTCTATTGTGCTAGATATTTATATTTATAGGAAGTAATGAGTGTGTGTGTTTGTGTGTGACAGAAACAGAAAGAGATAAAAGATTCTCTAAATATTTTAAAGCAAGATAATTGGGATCTACCTTTCCACTACCTTTGCCTCTACCTTAAAAATATCATTTAATAATATCTGTAAAACAATGGACAAATCATAAGCTCTGAATATATATAATTTGGGGACAATACTAGTTTCTTTCTATGTATAGATTTATAAAATGAGTTTTTTTCCAGATATAAAATCTATATTATTTAGCTAAGATAGACTCTCTCTGAAAGTGTTAAATGAAAATTTTAGTTAAGTGAAGCTTTTTATTTTAATGTCTTTGAAACCAAGAGTTAAGATATTAAAGTGTACTTTTCTCTTATTACAAGCGATGGTGTTTATGATCAACTGATACCTAAATTCAAACAAAAATCTTTGAGAGGTTTATCTCAAACCAAAATGGTTCTAACATGTCTCTTATTAATAAGATTGGATTTCCATATTCATAGGATCTATATTTCTATTGGGATATAAATCTGTTATAGAGATGACATTACTGTGGCATCATTATTTTACAGTGATTCTATTTGCAATATAATAGCTCAGTATACATTTTATCACTTTTTTTTTTCATTTCAGAGATGTAATTTTGAAAATTGGAATTCATTTAACATACATTTTTACTATATTTAAATACATTTTTATCTATTAACCCAATTATTAAAGTAATATTTGCTTTGAACTATTCATAAAATTAAATTTATTCATGATTTTTTTATAGTTTCTTAAAAGTACGGTTAAATGAGGAAGTCTATTGTTCTTCTAATATAAATTTCAAGCATGCCAGTTAAAATGTTTTATAAAAGACTTACCATGCAAAATTGTTTTGAATACTATTGCCAGAGCATTTGCCCACGCATGAAATAGAGATATAACTACAAAATGTTCAGGTCAAACCACAGCATCAGGAAAAGGTTGAATATAAATTAAGGATGAAATCCAATGTATTTGGAAGGGACTTCATTTTCTTCTTGAGAAATCAAAGGACACACGTATTAAATTTGGTATGAGATTTCTCAAGTAAACGCCCCCCCCCCTCAATTGACTTTGCTAAGGACACACATAACAAAAGCACTGGCTTATTCATTTTTTAAAAAACTTTTAGAAATAATTTTGGATAAGAATATTTTTACTTAAGAATATTTTATGTACATAAATCCTTTAAAAGCATGGTTTCTATTCTGAAGGACACCTGGAGAAAGGATTTCAGCAGGGACCAAGCATATGAGTATATTCATTTTCTAATGTGTTCAACAATGAGTTACTAAAAGTAAGCAGTGTCTATAAAATCGTGCCAGTCCCTGGGCTACATACTGAATAAAAGCTCATTTTTAACCTCCCTGATTAGTGAAAAGGAAAGACATGTGGATATGTATATTGTAAGTCAGCCCAGAATCAGTAAGTTTTATTGAGCATGCAAAATGTGCCAGGCAATGTGCTAAATCCTTTACGATAACTGGTGATTATCTCTTTTAACACTCACAAAATCCCTGCGACAAAGGAACTGTTGCTTCTAGTAAAACTGAGATTAAGGAATGAAACTTTCCTAAGGCTTCACAACCAGAAAGAATTGTAATAGAGATGGTACATCCTAATAGAAGAATATAAAGCAAATGTTATAGGAGAGGCTAGGATAATGATAAATGCTTGGGAGTCTGTGAAGACATCCTCCTTCGTGGGTGTAAAATGTGAGCTAGGTCTCATAGAAAGAGCATGAGTTTTACTTAGTAGTGAAAGCAGATAAGGGGAATGTTTCTATCTAATAAGATTTTCTGGGAGCATAGCCTTCTGGCCTTCATTTTATCATTTGTAATATGCGATAGTGGGACATTATGTTTACTAATTTTTTTAGTTCAGAATTTTATGATATTATATCTATTTACATAAAAGAAAAAAGAACTTTCTGAGTAAATGATAAAGATTCTGAGACTTCTGCCAGTATGCCACTTATTCTCCAGAAAGAAGAAAGATTTTTTTATCCAGTGCATGGATAAAACATCATCTATTCTCTCCAAAGATATCTGGTTGAGTCAAATTTTTCTCCCTTTAACGGATAATGGGAGGAAACTGTGATAGTGACATATGAGGCAGCAGCCCAGCTAATCCATGGTAGATGATAGTTCAGAATTCTATATTCTATAATCTCAATCATTTTACTTCTGTGTGGGGATTTCTTTCTTTGTTTTTGCCTCTAAATGTTTTCTAGTTACTTTAGGAAAACTTTGTTTTAGAGTTACAAGGATTTCCCACACTCACAAGGCAGGAGCAAGGTATGTATAGCATCCAGAGACATATCACACAGTGCTGATTGTGATAACAGTTTAGGCTTCCAGAGAAAACCAATGTTGTTGGGAAGACTACAAAGGAAAGAAACAGAAAAATGGCTATGATTGTACTTTCCCTTTGATTTGGGCTTTTTTATGGAAAACTGAATGAACAGAATTAGGGTGAATTTGTCACAAAGGGTTTCCAAAAGTTTTGAAATATCATTTGTGATTGTGAGACATTAGCATGATTTATTGGCCAAGAGAAATTTGAAAAAACATCATTCTCATTTTAGGGAGAGTTTCAAGACAATGGAGCAAACTTAGAAAAGTTAGCTAGGAGAATCAGAGTTTTCAGGACCTAAGTAACAAGGAAAGTAGTAAATATAGAGTAATCCTACTTATGCCGACATACCTGCTTTTCTGCATACATTAAGTCTTTGTAATAACTAGAATCACAAAATCGGGGCGATCTTGTATGTGCACAAGAGAGGATGAGAATGTTTCTGTGGTGAGAATTATTGCAAGAGTCAGTGGGACACTCTCAGACGAGTGAAACTGTTGCCTTGATATAAAGAACTGCAGATGTGCATTTGGAATTCATGGTTTCAACTTTCATAATAAAAAGAAGAAAATCAATAAAGCTTAGAAATTTCAGGAGAAATAGAAGATCACAATATCAGAGAAGCAATGGGGAAAGAAGTAGTTTCTCAAGTCAGGGGGCCTATGTTCAAATCTCTTAGACAAGGTAGCTGTACTCTGTCTTAACGTTAACTCATGTCTCCAAGGGAGGGTTATAATCATTCCTAGATGATTATTTAGTGCATTATAAATAATGAAAATAGCAAAAACAACATCAAGAAAAGATCATTGGATTTGGTCATTGGAGAAGAAAGTCATTAAAGACTTATCAATTTATTTACTATGTTGAGATTTTTTTCTTAAATGAGAATTTTGACAAACTGATACATTGACTGTGTCAGTATATATGACTCTGTGCTTAGCTTTGTAATTGTGTAATAAAGATGGTTTACTTGACTATTCTATTTCTTGGTATATAATAATAGTAGTAATAGTAATAATAAAAACAACAATAATACACATGTAAACACTCATTTGAATACTGTTTATAAAGCCAAAAGAATTGATAAAGAAAAGGTAATCTATATGTTTTTAAATTAAGTAAAGGAAGTAATAAAAACAATAAAAAACACTTGAATTATTTTAAGACCTTTGGGCATTCCTATTTTTATGTTATCTGGCAAATAACATAGTCTTTAAATTTGCTCTTGAAACAGTATAATTATAATAGCAAAGAAATCTGAAAACACTTTTAACTGTATATAAAAGATCCCTTATTTTAAAAGGAAGTAGATACTAAAGATTTCAATGGAGAAATTGCATATGAGACAAAATTATCTGAGAATAAAAGAGGAACATAGTGTAAGGGGAAGGCAATAATTGCCTGTTTAGTTTTAGAATGGTATAGGTTTAACTATTTGATGCTGACAGATAACATTTCCAATCAAAAAGCACATCTGTAATAATGACCAGTGCATTTTGGTGAACACACTGCACTAATAGTAAGAGTTCAGAGTTCTTTCATGGTCAGCCTATGATCTTTCTCTTTAATTCAGAAATGGTCCAGTTAATATAATCATTATTGCTTGCTAAAACTACATTGTAAAGAAAAAACAATTCAATTATTCTGTTCTTAAAATCTGTGCTACTCTCTACTTATTAAAAGAAATCAAGATTAACTTACATTTTCTGAAAATGGGAAACTGGAAAATTAAAGGTAATATTTTTTTTTCCAGTCAGCCTCAGTGAATTTATTTGAAACAAAAATGATTTTAAAATACTGCTTAGCAAAGTGTTTTCCATTCATTCAATAAAAATTCTGTGTACTTCCTAAAAAATAATTACATAACTGAAGACTCAGACAGTAGGTTAATATAATCTTAAATAATCCATTTCTTTATGGAACTAGACACAATGTATGTTTATGTTTTAATCTACTTAATTGAACTTGGGGTATGAAATGAGTCTTTTTTACATCAAATGTATACTATCTTATCTACTATCGTGAGTAATTTTATCTTTCACCTCTAAAATAGAAGTGAAAAATATTCAGGAAAATATTTCACAAATTTAAACAGAAGTTTAAAAAAATACTGTATTTTTGCTTTTTCATTTAAATACTAAAGTTTACAAAGAACAACAGAGTAGCCTTAATCATGCACTTCTTTTTTTATAATTTCTGTGACATATTGATATTTTTTCTCCTAAAATTAGGATTTAAAAGAAAAAGATGAAAAAGCAATACATTTATTAGTAGCTAGTGACAAGGAATACAAAGATTTCAGAATGTAAATAAAAAAAAAAAATTACAAAAGGCAGTGCCAATCATAAGCTTCTAGTGAGTGCTTTAGTGGATAAAGTACTCCCACCATCATCTCTATCCAGGCTGGATTGCTAAGTAAAATTAATTCCATTTTCTACTTTTAGATTTTCTTCTGTCAAATTTAGAAGGCAGCCTGCCAGCTATCATTAAGATTTTCTTAGAAAAGAAGTGCTAGAACATAAAAATACAGGACTGTTAAAATCATTGTGTCAACACAGTGGTTTAGAGCGGTTGTATGCAAATTTAGTGTGTACAACATTTCTTAGAGAAAATTTGTTAAAGCATAGATTTTCAGGTACCCTGCTGTCCAGGGTGTCTGATTCAATAGATGTGGAGTAAAGCCTGAGAAGTGACATTTTAATTAAGCATTCTAAGGTGATTCTGATGCAGGTTGTTTTAGATCACCATTTGGGAAACTATTTTCGAGAGGAATAAAGAACAGAATTTTTTTTATGTGAAAAATGAAGTAGGAGAAAATTGGTAATATAAAAAAAGTGAAGAAAGGTAAGTAATAAGGGGGGAAAGGGGAAAGCACTTCTCAAATTGAAGTGCTTAGTTAAAATTAATCAGTTACTATTTTACTTAATCTTCACAAAATCTCTATGAGAGGTATTATTACCTCTGTCTCACATAATAAAAATCTGAAACCCAAACATACCAATGCCTTTTCCATGTATTACCACATGTTAGATTCTAAAGTTCATGCTATTTCCACTATACCAAGCAAAGCTGAGGGGATATGTGAAACAGGAAAGAAATAAATCATTTATGCAACATCTCAGAGAGAGGCTAAAAGGTTTTTGTGTTATCTTCCTAAAAACCTACTAACAGTTATAGGTTAAGGACTAAGAATTAAAAAAAGAAAAGGAAAGAAAAGAAAAACAATCCCAACCTCCCTAGTAACCCAATGTGTGCATGAATACACACACACACACACACACACACACACACGCAAATCTTATTCACCACCTGGAAACTAATGGCTGCAGATTTGTTTACAATTTTCATTATGTCATTAATGTTCCCAGAAGGTTTTTTAAATCCATCATTATTCACTTTCTCTTTAACACTTTGTGTACACATATTGCTAATGATTCAAATTTCTTAGGATTGTGCTCATCTTGATCTTTAGAACATTTAGAGAAAAGACACTTATTTTGGCTAAAATTTTTGATTGCTTTCATATAGTTAGTAAACTTTAAACCACTTAGCCAATTATCATGAGTCAATTCTGGTTTATGAAAACTTAGTTAAAATAATTTATCCTTGAACTATGAATTTTCAAAGATTGTCATTTCCCATTACCTGAATTTAGAAGTGGGGAAACTGAGACTTAGAGTGTCTGACTTCTATTTTTATTTTTTTAAGTTAAATTTATTGAGGTGACATTGGTTAATAAAATTATATAGGTTTCAGATGTGCAATTCAATAATGCATCATCTGTATATTGCATTGTGTGTTTACCACCAAAGATCTTCTTCCATTACCATTTATTTCACCCTCTTTACCCTTATCTCTACCTCCCCCTTTTCCCCTTTGCCTCTGGTAACTGTTAAACTGTTGTCTGTGTCTATGAGTTTTTGCCTGTCTTGTTTGTTCATTGCTTTCAGTTTTAATATCCCATATATGAGTGAAATCATATAGTTCTCGACTTTTTCTGTCTGATGTATTTCGCTTAGCATGATATCTCAAGATTCGTCCATGTGGTTACAAATGGCAGCATTTCTTCTTTCTTATGGCTGAGTAATAATCCATTGTATACGTGTCCCACATCTTTTTTATTCAATCATCTATCAAAGGGCACTTTGGTTGTTTCCATTTCTTGGCCACTATGAATAATCCTGCAGTGAGCATTAGGGTACATATATCTTTATGGATAAGTATTTTCAAATTTTTTGAGTAGATACTCAGGAGAGAGATTGATTGGTGATATGAAAGACATATAGATAGCCAACAGACATATGAAAAGAGGCTCGATCAACTTCACTAACTATTAGGGGAATGCTACAAATCAAAACTACAATGAGATCCCACATCATACCTGTAAGAGTGGCTATTATCAACAAGACAAATAATAACAAGTGCTGGAGAGGTTGTGGGGGAAAAGGAACCATCATACTCTGCTGGTGGGAATGTAAATTGGTATAGCTTCTTTAGAAAAAAGTATAGAGGTTCCTCAAAAAATAAAGAATAAAATTATCATATGAATGACTTCTATTTTTTTATTCTTCTTTTGATCTTCTAAAGATCCTCTCTTTAGAAATTTATTAACTAGTATTATTATTCAATGCTTTCTCCAGAATAAGAAACACACAGACATACACATGCACACACACTCACACTCAGTTTTAATATCCATGGCAAACTTTTACCTTTGGTAGTATTTTTACTTACCTCCTGGAATACCTTTTTACTCTCTCTCTTCTTGTGCACTCTAATCTGCTAGCAAGTGCTGAAATATCAATAATGATTAATATTTTGAATGAAAGGGATTTAAGTGTGACATCTTTCAAGAGTATTATATTTTATCTGTGAAATTAAAAAAAATAATCGTCTCATTTGAAAACTGTTTTAATCATGTAATAAAACTGAATCTGAAATGATGGCCCTGGAATTAAGTAATAAAAATATTTTTAACTATCTGATGGATGAAAACTAGCACTCTAACTCAATGCATTTATAGTGCAAGTGTTACTTATTTCTTACTAATTGCCATGCCAAATTTTAAATCAAAATCTCTAAACTATACTCAGTTCTTTAATTATGTACTAAGCTCTTAATCTTTCTACCGATTGCTGGAGTTGCTCAGATGGCTTTTAGCTCATCTTCCTTCAAATCTTTAAATTCAGCAGATTTTTGGAAACCTGAGGCAAACACCTGTCATGTAAAATATATAGAATGACTGATGATGACATATTCCTGATCAACCAAGTTGGACAATACATAAAGAAAATGGAGTTCAACTTCTGATGGGCATTTTCTGCTATTCATGAAAAAGTGGTTCAATAATATTTACTTATTAATTGCCTCACCTAAATCCTTTAGTCTGAATATATATGGACTATCACCTCTTCACACCTTTGAATAGATTGTTCTTATCTGGCTAGCTCACACATAATTCTGATTAAATAAATTATCCATCTGTGAATCCCTTAGGCTTAACTTTTAATACTTACTTTATATTATTTCCACATTGTATCTAGCCTTTTTTCTGCTCCCAACATGTCAGAAACAAGTAATTTAGTTGCTAAGACTTTTCATTTGCCTAAAGACAAACTTAACCTCTATAAAAATGTGCATGTTATCTTGCTCTCTGTTTGATATACCATGGATATCTGGGAGAATCAAGATTAGACTTTTGTCAATTTGAATTTTTGATAATGAGGTGGTAGGAAATCGGCAGTAAATGCATTGAGAAAAAAGCTCTAAAGCATATTTAAGCTTATGAAAACCTTTCAACAGAACATATTTAATTCTGGTAGTAATAAAATGGATGGGATTTTGTAAAGCTGAGCAGAATTCAGCTTCTAATATGTCAGCTTTACATGACAGATTATTAATAAACTGCCACTGTTATCACTTGATACCAATCTTCAGTGACTGCCTATTTTTGAACTTGAAACCCAAATAGTTTTTTCAAGTAATCTTTACTTTGTGAACCAGTTTCCTCTTTCAAATACATTTTTTTTCTGCTCTGTAGAAATTCTTGTGTCATTTAATTAATGGTTTCAATTTCATTATACTAATATATTCCAAAAATCACTAGAGCATTATGTGAGTATAGATATATGATAGATAGATATATGATAGATAGAAAGATGATAGATAGATAGAAAGATAGATAGATAAATGATAGGTTTTTTTTTAATTTGATAAAGATGAAGTTACAGAAGAATAAAAATTAAGAAAGAGGATTCACTTTAAATTAGGTACCTAAGAAAATGAGAAAGTTGGTAAAATCCATTTTCTCAACTAACCTTCTCCAGTGTATTTGCCTTTTTCTGTCTTTTGTTTACCTAACTCTGTTGTAGATATACCCATTTTCTACTGCTTTACCTTTATTAATTCAAGAAAACACACTGAGCATCTGTATGCAATAAGTATTGTGCTAGTGTTAGAAAACTAAAACTTAAAACTAATTTAACAAAGCCTGCAGAGGATTTAAAATTCATGAGGGCTTTACGAGGTCTAAGGTCATCCTCTAGGTACAAAGGAATCGTCATCTAGGAAGTTCTCTGATATACAAGTCCTTGTCACTCAATCAAAATGAGCTACCCATCAAAGGAAAGTTAAAAGGTTCTTTGTAATAACTTGTAATTAGTGTGTTAAGGAACATAGCATCTGATAATGATAAAGTGTGTATAAGTTCATAGAGAAGACAAAACAAATAGAAAAACCTAAGATTCATGGAGGGATGAGTCACTAAGTTGTATATAAGTAGTCTATGTTATACTCATTGTCAGATTAGATGGTTGATGTCAAAACTGTTTACTCCTTGGGCAAAACTGAAAATAAGGTTCATATTCTTAAGTATTTATCAGTATTTACCAAGCACTTACTCATTACATACCACACTGATGGAAAATAAAACCGAAGTATACAAAAGATGATTAGCAGAATATTTGTGGAAATTAAGAATCCTGATTCTGCTTATAATTAATTGTGTGACCTCACAAGTCATTTATTTTCTCAGGTCCTCCATTAGTTCAAATATAAAACAATAAGGATGTATGTGTACTGTTGTGAATTTTGAATCCTTTCAAGCTTTAAATTTAATTATTCTTAATGTATCAGTTGGGACGTTTTTGACCACAAGTAATAGGAAACTAACTTTCTTAAACTCTTAAAAATAGTTTATTATCATACATTATAAGGAGAACAGCTGTATATTTCCATGAATGATCAATTCAGTGCTTCATTGACATCATCAAGGGCCCATGTTCTTTCCATCTTTATACTCTATCTCCTGTCATAGATTGTCCTTGGCTTATCCCTTCACACCTCATTTATCAAATGTATCATATGCCCCAGCCTAAAACAGCCATTTACTCTTGGACTAGATCAATCTTGTTTACACTCTGTATCTGAAAATGTGTCCTACTTCCACAGAAGCTCAAGGCTGCACAGAGAAAGATAAAGAGCTTTAAAAAAAAAAAATTAAGTTCTTTTTAGGAGGAGGAATGGTTCTTGGCTAGGCATCTAGTGGTATCTGTTATACTTATTATGCTTTCTTGGTATAGTACAGTCTTCCTGGAAGGATATTTTTATTTTCCCTGAAGACAAAATAGATAAATTGTGGGTCTACTTGAGAATAAAATAAGTCCTCAGGGATACACATATCAAATTAAATAAGTGAATACCAACTAAGTCCATAATTCTTATTGTTTACAGTCATATCCTTTCCCAAAATTCTTTAATGATGTCTCATTTTCAATACAATAATTTAAAAATGTACAGAATAAAGATTTTGTTTCTCTCTCAATTGCATTGCTCTGTTTCCATCTGTAACCATCAGCATATATATTCCATTTGCCTTCAGGCTGCTGCTTTTGCCTATGTTATTCTCAACACAACAGTCACACTCCCAGTAACACCTGCCTTCTACCCCTAATTAATCCTTCCTGTAACTGTCCCTTGTACTTGGCTAGTTCATGAATATTTGACCAAAAAAGAGCTATTCTTCTGTCATTCCTTTAAGTTTCAATGATATATTTCATTTCCCCTGTGAATTACTTCATGAATCCTTAGGTGAACTATTGCTCTTTTATTTTCCCATTGAGTTTCAGCCATATTCCTATTAGATTGATTATTTTATAGTTTTACATTCACTAGATGATCTCTCTCTCTGCACTGGACTTTACTTTTTGAGGGTAAAGCTATTCTTGATGCTTTTATATTTGACCCTATAAAACTGGCATAATGCAAGGTTTATTATGTGTTTGATAGAGTGTGTGCCTAGGCAAATGATGGTGCTTAGTTAGGGTACATAAACCAAGAAAATAACTGTATATTTCTTTTCTTTTTTGCACAAGAATAAGGTAAGACTAGAAATAAGATAGCCTAAAGAAGTGCTTCTCAAAATTTTCCACGAACATCAAAATATTTTTTTAGCCAAAAACTTGACCTACCCCATAAAAGAAACAATCTACAGAAAATAATTAGTAACAACCCACTACAAGTGCAAACTTTAAATATGGTGTTTAATCTTTTAAAATCCTGTTAACTTTATATTTTATATTATTTAGTCTCTTAAACGTCTGATAAATCTATATGATATGTCATAAAATACCTAGTTTTTTTAGGATAAAATAATGTTTATGTATCATCATGTAAAATCAATTTCCAGGAATCACCTTGTATATCCTGACATCTTAGGCAAACCATTACATAGTCTCTAAAAGGTTGAATTCTCTAATCAAAAATAGAAAATAATCCATGAGATATAATATTTTGTCCACATATCATTGCAAATCGCTATGTTCTTGAGTAACTTATCCTCACTGTATATTAAACAAATACATAAAATCCTTATGGTTGTGTTGATATAATTTACCTTTATATATGTATCATTGTTTCTGAAAAGGTTAACATGTACAAATTATGTTCATCTCTTTGAATTCAAAGATTCATATTCAAAGATTCACATAGGTATGTAACAGTCTTTAAGAATAGTTTGATTTGTGTTATTTATTTATAAATGTAAATATTAGTAGATTATGATTTCTTTAGACAAGTATGGAAAAGAAAAAAGAAATCTCAAGTTGAAATCACTAGGTAAGAAAAAGATCTGCAGTAAAAGAAAGCAATTCTTAACAACATAACATTTGAGTTGCCACAAATGAGGAGGCAGCCAATACATGATTCATTCTGTCTCCATCATAGCATATTTATAAATCCATCTGACATCTCTGGCCTATTGGAGAGCTGAAAAATGAAATTATAGATTTCCTACTATAGATGACACCATCAACGAAGGGGTTTAGGGAGGGTTATTTGGTCATTTTCATTTATCTCATTTCTCTCCTTTCCATCCTTGACAGCTGTAACCCATAACACATAACACATAAATCCCAGGGAGCAGGGCCAAAGTTTAATCTCCTCTTTTTATTTCACCAAGGACATTTGGTTGTTTTCATAATTGTACAAAAAGATGAATAATATGTACAATTCTGGGAATACGTTAAGGTAGAAAAATGTAAAAAGTGATTCTAAAAGGTAAAGAGACCTATAATTTGTTCTTGACATCTGTGGCTATTTGAAGCAATTTCTCTTTACTTCATATATCTAGAAGTATTTTCATATTCTTACAAAATAATTTAGTAGTATTAAGAACAAGTTTAAAATATAAAAAATAAAACAACAACATAAAAAAGAGAAGTAAAGCATCTTAATTAAATCCATCATCTTCAGATGCAGATTTTGAAATATCAAGATGAATAGGAATTTCATGCAAATACCATCATCCACAACGTGCAGTTCTTCCTGATTTAAATGTAAACGTTTCACTCATCAGAAATGTATCTTCATTTCTACGTAGTCTTCAAAATTGTAAATTTAAAAGGCTGCATATTATTTCAGTTCAGAAGAATTACTAATTAAAACATATCAAGTCAGAGTTTAGTGGACTTAAAGATGTATGCTTAGAGAGTCAAAGGGAGAGAAAAGTTACCTAAATATCTTATTTTACAGTTACCAATTTAGACAATCCTTTACATTTTATAAAACCATTTTCTAGTGTTATTAATAAGTTTTAATAAATATTTGAGTATTGTCTTTCTTTTTCTTAATTTTTTATGTGACTACATAAGATTGAAATAGTTAATAGGAAATGGGAGAAAATTGAGATATAGGCAGTTTGAAAACTGGATGTCAGTCATTTGAGTTTTATTAAACAAGTACTGCATGTTCTTTTTTATTGAGTTACAATTGACATATTAGTTTCAGTTGTATAATATAATGATTTGATGTTTGTGTATATTGCAAAGTGATCACCACAATAAGGATAGTTAACATTCATCACCATACACAGTTATAAAAAATGTTTTGATTATGTGATGAGGATTTTAAAAATCCACTCTCTTAGCAATGTTAAAACATGAAGTACAGTATTATTAACTATAGTTGCTATACTGTACATTACATTCCCATGATTTAATTATTTTATAACTGGAAATTTGTACCTTTTGACTACCTGTATCCATTTTGCTCACCCCGAACCCCTGCGCCTGACAAGCACTAATCTGTTCTCTGTATCTATGACCTTGGTTTGTTTTTTGTTTGTTTTAGAGTCCACAAAATAAGAAAAATTATATTTGTTTTTCTCTAATTTTACTTAGCATAAGTCCTTATAGTTTCATCCATGTTGTTGCAAACAGCATATTTCCTCCTTTGTTATGGATGGATAATATTCGTGTGTGTGTGCATGCACGTGAGTCTCACATTTTCTTTATCCATTCACGCAGATTGTTTCTATATCTTGGCTGTTGTAAATAATGCTTCCATAAACACAGAAGTTCAGAAATCTCTTCGAGTTAGTGATTTCATTTCCTTTGGATATATCCCAGAAGTGGAACTGCTGGGTCATATGATAGTTATATTTGTAATTTCTTGAGGACCCTTTATACTATTTTCTATATTGGCTATACAGATTTTCTTTCCCACCAACATTGCACAAGGGGGACATTTGCTTCCTCAGATGCTTGACATTGGTCTCAGGAATAATTTATTGGATATGACACCAAAAAAACAAGCAACAAATGCAAAAATAGTCAAGAGGGGCCATCAAATTAAAAAGCAAAGGAAATCATCAACAAAATAAAAAAAGCAACCAAATCTGATAAAATATTAATATCCAAAATACATAAGAAACTTATTAAAATCAATAACATAAAAGCCAAACAATTCAATTTAAAAATGGAGAAAGAACCTGAAAAGACAATTATTCTAAAGAAGAAATACAAATGACCAAGAGGTTCATGAAAAGAATCTTAATATTAGTAATCATTAGGGAAATGCAAATCCAAACCACAATGAAATATTAACTCTCCTGTTAGAGTGGCTATCAACAAAAGATAAGAAAGAACAAGTGTTGGAGAGAACGTGAAGAAAAGGGAACCCATATACACTGTCGGTGAGATTGTAAATTGGTGCCGCCACCATGGAAAACACTATGGAGATTCCATAAGTTAAGAATAGCACTACCATATGATCCATATTTATCCAAAGATATGAAAACATTAATTTAGAAACATATATTTGTGTCCCTGTGTTCATCGAAGCATTATTTACAGTAGCCAAGACATAGAAACAATCTAAATGTCCATCAATGGATGAATGGATAAAGAAGATATAATACACACACACATACACACAATTAAATATTACTCTTTCAGTCATAAAAAAAGAAGGATATCTTGCATTCGTGACAGCATGGATGGACTTGAAGGTATAATGCTAAGTGAAATAAGTCAGATGGAAAAGCACAAATACTGTATGATTTCACTCATTTGTGCAATCTAAAAAAACAAACAAACAGAACAAAAAACAAACTCATAGATACAGAGAACAAGTTAGTGGTTACCAGAGGGGAAGAGTGTTGGGAGCCAGTGAAATGAGTAAACAGAGTCGATTGTACAGTAAATTGCACAATTATCATCAATTGATGATAACTAGACTTGGTAGAGATTACTTTGTAGTGTATAGTATAATTTGCAGTTGTCAAATTACAATTTTGCACATGAGAAATTTATATAATGTTATATGCCAATTTTATCTTAATTGAAAGTGCTTATTTACAATATTGCAAGGTACTAGGCCAGAAAACTGAGGACAAGCTAGATTCAAAAGGTGAAACACAATCTAGCCTTCAAGAGTTTACGATCTATCCTCAGTTGTTATGGGCAGGAACAAGTATAAGGCCATATAAAGGCATGTATTAGGGTACAAAATTAAATGTAATAGGAGACAGAAGTTCTATTAATTTATTTTTCTATATGTAAATTTCCAGAGGCAGACAATTTTTTTAACTTTTGCAGTCACTTTTATTTCTTTGCATTTATTTTTATTGTTACTATTTTGATTAATATTAATATTATATATTGTAATTAGATTTAAGTTTATTCTTTTCTCATATAATAGAATGCAATTTTATAGCTAATGCTTCCTTTACTTTCATTTGTATAAATGAAAACACATGGATTTGAGATATATTATGTAACCTAAAAAAGTACAAAACACAATTTCTTACTAGGTCCATAAGATATTGAATTTAGCTTGTTTCTAAAATAAAAAACAGAGAAGAAATCAGTTGGTAGAAGATCCCTAGCTATAGTTGCAGATACTATGTGAAGTATTATGTGTATGTGTGTTTGTTAGCAGAGTTGATGGGACCACAGTAGAGTGAAGCCAAATTCAAGGAATCGCTCTATGTGGTTGTTTAGATTTATCCAAGTTATAACAACTAACTTTCTCCCTCATCTTAGTGAACCCATTCAATAATTTGTGATGCTGCTTAGAATGTGAATTGAGTCAATCATTATGGGGAAAACATAGATTTATATGGGCGAATGATAAAACATGCCCATAAATATGCCCTAATAAAATATTTTATTATATTAGAAATTGTTCTAGAAGCTTACAAAATTAGTAATGCCATATTATTGAATATTCTACAGCAAATGAGCACAAAGTTTTATGAAACATATATATTTGCAGTGTAGCATATATGTTCTAAAAACTCACACTAAAAACTATAAAATGTCACATTATACACTGTCTTAAAACAAAACCTAATTTTAGAATTGAGTCTAAATTTTCTAAGTATGTAGAATTATTTTCCACTTTATATAAATACTAAAAATTCCAACCCATGTTTTACTAGATTATAGATATAAAATAAAATTTGTATAATACATAATATTTTGAGCTATAAGCAAGAAAATTAAATTAAAATTTCTATTTTTCTGATTGGCTTTATTTCATTGAATAATTGAATATATTTAATTTTCCTAGGCTTAGAATTTTTGACCTCGCTGACCTATAATCAGCTCTTCATACTCTGTGTTCTGGAGCAAATTCCATTAAGTCTAAGTTCCCTAAATAGTTAAGCAGAGTCATCATTTCCTCAGAAATTCTTTTTATCTCTATTTCTCAGTATCAGTGTAGAGATTCTTATTCATTTGAAGACACTGGTGCTGAATCCTAATGAGTCAAGCCCCAAGTGTTCATTTCATGGGTAATTTCTTCAAGTGCCAAACATCAACCAACATTTCCAGGTGTCAGAGTGGGTATGAGTGTTCATTTTCTGTTGGGTGGTGCCAGAACACATTTCTTTCAAGATATTTAACCCTACACTACTTTTGCTTGACACGCCTCCCCCTTAACAATCATTTCAAGATTTTTTTCTAAATAGTTATCAGTGTAATCTAAAAGACAAGTGACTCAGAGAGAAGGAAAAAATTAAAACACAACCATTTGTCACAGTGTGTACTAGTAAATCAATACTCTTGGTCTTAATAATGTTGGGACAGGAGATTACATTGTTCTCTACTCATTAGTCACACACTCATCTACAGAATACTCAAATATCATTTGAATGGACATTGTCTGGCATGTGGACTAAAAGGAGCCACATCTTTATTGGCACAGCATTGAAGATAAATTACTTGGTAGTGCTTCCTGTATTTCATATACCCACATGAGCACATTGATGGAGTTTGCAATTAATACTTTTGGATTCTTGCCCACTTATCCCTTGAAATGCTATAATATGAAGTGGAAGGTAAAGTTTAAATTTAACTTTTCTCTGTAGTCTGTAACACAATGTTTAAAAATGGCGTTAATCCTTGGTTGCCATATTTCCATGAGAATGTAAATCACTCCCTTAAAAAGCCACAGAGTCAGCAGCAGGCAAAATTCCCATATATAAGTTCTGTTGGAGGTGTGTGCCTGTGACTGCCCACTTTTCTTCCTCACTCTCATAGGGTTCAATAATCATCAATTAAGTAATTGATAGGTGTTGAGAAGTTATAAACGTTTAATTTTTTAGTCTAGATGTAATTATTAAAATTTGAAACATAGTAAGCACCTATAGCCTCCTTTTTCTAAAAATCTCTAGGTACTTATGGCTCACACCATGAAAATTTTGATAGGAAGCCCCAAATATTGGTAGGTAACCATGATATGGTCTGGTATATTTGGATTTACTTGATGGTAAAGAAAAATTGTATCCTCTCCTGCTCACCTCATAAATTTGGCAAACTTAGAATAGTCATAATATAATTTAGAAGCATTCAAACACAGTAAAAGTAGCATGGTGTTTGGAATCCCAATCTGGGAAAAAATCTGTTTTCCATTTCTCATTTATGGGGCTTGGACCATTGTTTTAATTCTTTTAAGTCTGAGTAACTTCACCTTTTCAATGGAACGGTGTCATTTGCTGTTGTGTGAATGTTTCTGGAAATTGTTTTGTTAATTGTTTTGTACAATATTGGCAGAATGGTGTTTAATAAGTGTTAGCAGTGTATAACATTCTTAAGAAATTAGAAAAGAATAATAAACCTAATTCATTCATGCATTCAATAAGTATGAAATGTTTTCTCTGTGCAAATTAGCATAATAATTTCTCAGAAACAAACTTCTAGGAGTTAAATATTAGGGATTTTTTCTATCAATCAATTGCTTTCAAATTATCAAAGGAAATTATAGAAAAAGCAAAGAGTTGCAATAATCCATTTTGCAAACCATCATCCTAGACATTAGAATTATTGGTGAGCTTTGTGGCCTTTGTATTCATATTTAATAAAAAAAATAAATCTAATAAATTGTTATATATGGCAATACGAATATGTCCTCAGTGTCCAGAGCTTCTTTTATTTTCTGAAATAGAAGAAGATAGTTCACTCAAATTGGCTTTTGAAAATGGACCAAATACTCCAGATGTTCTAACACTGCCAGCAGAGCCTGTCTATGATCCATGTCAGAACTGCAGCTGTCAACATGAAAGCACACCTGCCACTGGTTTACTGTCAGCAAATGACTTTTCAATTGTATTAGGAAGTGAAGCAAACTGCCGAATGAAGCATTCACCTTTGAAAAGAATTCATGCCACAATGTGATTTTTCTTCATAAAAATTCAGGGATCTCTAGAGCCTTCTCAAGTACTAACCTTGAGCTCAGAGAGCAACACTAAAAATTAGTAGATAAATCTCAGACTGTTCTTAGGTCATTAGATAGAACAAGCTTGTGGTAGGTTCACTACAGAGAAACAAGTATTTGCACATTAATTAAAGAAGCCCTACTACAAATTAGCACAATTCACTTAGAAAGCAGGAGTAAATTATAAAATAGAACTAAATAAACTTATTTGATATTCAATATTTCTGAGGATTTGATTGAAAAACTCATTGAGATGATAAAATTTTAGATATTTGGAGGTTTTAGTTAATGTTTTGAGATATAACTAAACTTGGAAAATGGCAACTGACAATGAAATTCTCCCCAAGTAAAAAAATGATGACTCTGACTTCAAGTTAAAATAATCTTCCTCTGCTTTAGTTTAGTTATTTGTAAAAAAAAAATGAGATACTTATACTTGTCTTATATCAAGAATAGATGAGATTCTGAATTCTGATGATTCTTAAACTTAGAAGAGATTCGGAGGTGGGGCATCAGATCCATACACTTAGAAAGCCCTCCAGGTAATGGCGATGAGCAGTTAGGTTTATGCATCTTTTAGATTTCTTTGTGTTTGTAGCTTCTTTTGCCACGTGGCTTCAGTTTGCTTCTTTCTTTCCATCTATCGATCTATTTTTTTATTTACTTTCTTCTTCTGCCAGCTATGACTTGCCTCTTTCAGCTTGTCTTTAATTCAAACTCCCTGAAAGATTATTTCATCGTTCTATTTAATCCTTCTTTCCCTTTGGATTACTACCTAGCAACACTCCGACTTATTATAGACCACTGGCAGATATATAAATTAGCTTGTACCTAACTCTGGTCCAGGCTGGTGGGACTTGGTTGGTAGAGTTGTATGGTCAGCTTTTTATTACCAGCTTTGTTTAGGACTGTAGGTACTCATTTACCATTAAAATGGGAATCCAACTGAATTAAAGAAGGGTTAATGAAAGGAGGGCAGAGGATATAGTGAGAACTGCTTAGAGACCAAATACGAATGTACTATCCATAGCCTCTGTTCTTTAAATTCATATCTAGTTTCATGGAAACCTGTTTCAGAACTCTAATAGGTAGATACAGAGTGAATTTGCTGACCTGATATGTATTTGTAAAATATTGAATCCATCACCATTTAACAGACATTTTAGATATGTTTACTTTAAAATCGTATATACATAACTATATTCAAGTACTGTTTCACTTATGTTTTATCATGTATATAACAAAGCACTTGAATTTATAGAAGATCAAATATAAACAATGTCACCTAATACCACCATTGGAAAACTGGTACTATGCTAGCTTTAGTGAATATCCTTTATTTTAAATATCTGTTTCTAAAGGTTATAAAATTTTGACCTCAATTTGTCAGCTTTATAAAATTTTGCAATTAAGCATTTAATATTTCTTTCATTGTAATTTCTTAAAGTTTATTAAGTTTAGATTATCATTAGAAATGATCTCCTCCACATCACAGCAGCTTCTTGAAATATCATCAGATTAGATATATAAATAATGCTAAATGGAGACTCTCTTCAATGATAATTTATAGTTCTGAGCATGTGACTATAATCATTTATATATTTATTTTCTTTTTTTATTAATTTTTATTATGATGACATTGGTTAACAAAATCTAATAAGTTTCATGTGTACAATTTAACAGTAAGACATATATATATATTACATTGTGTTATAACCATTTAGAATGCTAACACTATGTATATTTTACCAAAACTAATACTCTTCGAGGACATTGCCTCTTACTCCTCCATCTATTGTTCATTTTTGCTCTGTAATGCTTGATGTACTAGAGAAGGAAAATGGAGCTATTATGTATGGGTAAGCTAAAAAAGAGTTACTCCCCCAAAATACTATAAAATCCACTATAGTATTTGAAATCCTAAATGAGTCATTTTTTAAAAAATCTAGAAATTTTCTAAATTTAGAATCCTTGACTTAACATGATTAGAAAAATAGATTTTATTCCAAACCATACTATTTTTTTCTGAAGCTATACCAACTTCCTCAGAAGAAACACAAAGATAACTTTAAATATAGTTGCAGTCGAAATCAGGAGATGATAGCTAGAGATGCAGAGAAAAATCTAAGATTCAGGATATTATTTTATTGCAGTTTATTTTTTACATATTAATTATGTGAATATTATTTTTCACATTTTTAAATATAGGAATAACTTTTATACAGTGAAATTTTATATCTTAACTGCATAGTTTGATGACTTTTGTCAAATGTATATCCCTTTTTATCCCACATCCCTGTGAAAACATAAAATATTCTCATCAACCCAGAAAATTTCCACATCTCCCTTCTCAATCTCTGCTCCAAGAAGCAACTACTTTTATGCTTTCTGTCACTATAGATTAGTTTCGTCTGCAGAAGAACTTCATATACGTGAAATCATACAATAGACAGTCTTTTGTGACTGGCTTTAGTTGCTCAGCATAATGATTTTGCAATTTAAATGTTTTATATGTATTATTAGTTATTTTTTTATTTCTGAGTAATATTCCATTGTGTGAATATATAACAATTTATGTATCAATTGTTTTCAGTTTTTTGGTCTATTATGAAGAAAGCTTCTGTGGTCATTTTTATACGTCTTTTAATTGAAACTTTGTTGAGATAATTGTAGATTCCACATGCAGATGTAAGAAATAATATAGAGATTCCTTGCGCATTTTTCCCAGTTTCCCTCAATATAACCTTTTGCAAAACTATACTATAATGTCACACCAGGATATTGCCATCGATACAATCTACCTATCATATTCAGATTTTCCCACTTTTACTTGTACTCGTGCGTATGTATTAGGTTATATGCAATTTTATCACCTGTATACATTAGTAGCCACTAATGACCACAGTCAAGATACTCAATAGTTCCAACTCCACAAGCATGCCTTATCTTGCTCTTACATAACTGTACCTACAACCCTCTTTAATCCACCCGTCTATTACTAACTAATTCTTGGAAACCACCAATCTAAACTACACATCTAAAATTTTGTCATTTCAAATGATACATAAATTGAATCATGTAATGTGTAGCATTTTAGGATTGGCTTTTTTCATTCAGTATAATTCTCTGGAGATTAATCCAAGTCGTTGTGCATATCAAGGATTTATTTCATTTTATTGCTGAATAGTGGCATGAATTTGCCATAATTTAACCATTCACCTGTTGAAGTACATCTGGACAAATTGCAGTTTGGGACTACTGCAGGTAAAGCTGCTATGAACATTCACATGCAGGTTTTTATGTAAACATAAGTTCTCATTTTTCTGAGATATAGATAGATTTTATGCATTGAGTATAATCACTGGGTCATATGGTATTTGCACAATTAGGTTTATAAGAAAAAGCCAGACCATTTTCCAGATGTCTGTCCTATTTTACATTCACATCAGCATGTCTGAGTGGTTTTTCCTTCCTTGAAAGCGTTTGATGTTGTCATTAATTTTCCTTTTTTCATTTTGGTCAGTGTGTAGTGACATGTCACTGTAGTTATAATTTACATTTCCCTGAGAGCTAATGATATTGAACAACGTTTCATATACTTATTTACCATCTCTATATCCTCGTCAATGAATTGTTTGTTCATGTCTTTTAGTCAGTTTCTAATCAAATTGTTTTTTACTGATGAGTTTGAGAATTCTCTATATATACTAGATACTAGCCTTTTGCCATGTGATTTGCAAGTAGTTTCTCCCAGAATATAGCTTACCTTTTTATTTCATGTGGGCATTCACAGAATAAAACCCCTCAATATTTATAAGATCTATATCAGTCAAGATTCTCCCAAGAAATTAAATTATATATATATATATACATATATATATGTGTGTAAATATGTGTGTATGTGTAAGTATGTATGTATGTATGTATTTGTGTTTGTTAGGTGTATATACACACACATACACACACACACACATTTGTTCTCAAATCTTTGCTCTTAATGTTATCAGCTGATTAGATGAGGTCCATCAACATTCTGGAGGGCAATCTTCCTTATTAAAGTCTACTGATTTAAATGTTAATCACATCTAAAAAGTACCTCACAACACTTAGATTGGAAATAACTGTTCACCATAGTCTAGCCAAGGTGACACAAAAAAAATTAACCATCACAAGTTCAATTTATCAATTTTCCCTTATCTCAATCATGCTTTTAGTGGCTTAAGAATATTTGCCTAGCCCTAGATCCCCAATATTGTCTGTTTTTTTCCAAAAAGTGTTATACTTTTATGTTTTATATTTAAGTCTATGCAGCAATTTGAGATAATTTTTGTATAAGATATGAAGCTTAAGTTGAGGTTTATTTTTTTGCCTATAGATGTATAATTGCTTCAGCACCACTTGATGAAACATTCCTCCATTGAATTGATTTTGCATTTTTGTCAAAAATCAGTAGAGCATATTTGTTTGGCTATATTTTATAAAAGTATTTTTGTGACATATTTTTATTTATCTTGGGTAAATGCCAGCACATGAGATTGCTGGATCATAGGCTATATTGATGTTCAACACATTCTCAACAGTGATTCATGCTATCAGTCTTGTTGATTTAATTCATTCATATTGGATGTGTAATATCATCTCGTCATGACTTCAACTTGCATTTCCCCAATGACTAATCGTGTTGAACACTTTATTATGTTTCTTTTGGCTATTCTCATTGCTTTCTTTTGAAGTATCTGTTCACTATTTTTGCCCATTTAAAAAATTTGGTTTTGTCTTTTGATTGGGTTTAAGTAGTGTCCATATATTCTGCATGGTAGTCCTTTGTTGTGTGTTTGTGTGTTATTTGTAATTTTTTCTCAACTTGTGGTTTGCTCACTCTTTTCTTACCATTGTTTTTTAATAAGTAGAATTTTTAAAAATGTGGATGAAGCCCAATTTTCAATATTTTGTCTTTTATTAGTTTGTGCTTTCTGTGTCTTATGTAATAATTTTTGGCATACTCTAAGATTGCAAAGACATTTGCCTATGTTTTTCTTGAAAAGACGATTTATTCTGAAGTTAGAATAGTATTTTGGCGTAGTGTTTTAAATATATAGATTATATGATCAATTCGTTGGGTATATAAATGTTGAATAACTAAGATATACACCTGAAACTAAAGTTAGTTATATTTTAATAAACGTCTTTTCATTGAAAAATAAATGAGCAAAAATAAAAGTGCATAAATGTAAATATATATTATGTAAACTTATCTGATAGCATTGATTAAGCTGTCTACATTCTAATTTTTGAAAAAATTGTTTCTGTTAGTGACAGGAAACAAGCATAGAAATTAAATAAATATAATTGTGAAATTTTCTTTCTCTCTTTAGTTTTGAAAATTTGTGCTTAATTTTTGAAGATCTCAAGTGAATATGCATTTTGGATGGTTATGTGTACATGATGAATTAAACATTTTATTATTATAAAATATCTTTCTTTACCTCTAGTAACATTCCTTGTCTTGAAGTCAATTTTGTCTCATATGGCACTCCAAATTTCTTATGAGTAGTGTTTATAAGGTGTAATTTTTACCATTGTTTTGCTCGAGTCTTTATATACTAGTGTGCCTTACATAAACAGCAAATAATTGCATCTTGCTCTATCATACACTCTGACAATCTTTACCTTTTAATTGAGGGAGTGGCTTGCAGTTTAGACTACTTTAATTTAATTTAATTAATGATAAATTTGGTTTTAAGTTTATATTATTGCTATTTGTTTTCTGTTTGTCCTAAATCTTATTTACAATTTGTAATCCTCATCTTCCTTCTAATTTCTGTCTGGTAACATTTCTATCAGCAAGAAGTCATTCCCTGATATACATATTTGCAGCTGACAAATTTTATTTTATTTTTCAGCATGTCCTTATTTCACCTGCATTTTGACTAGATAACAAAATCTTGGATGGAAGTGTTTTTTTCTGTCCCCCTTTGGCATTTTAAAGATGTTATATTTTTGTCTTCTGTCTTACATTGTCAAGAAAATTTTAGCATTGTTCTGGTTACTATAATAAGACCTTTTCTTGAGCTGTTTTGAAATATTTTGTCATTATTTTTTTTTTAGCATTTGCCTATGATATGTGTTGGGTTTTCTCCTGATATATGTTTGTGTGTATGTGTGCATGTGTGTGTGTGCGTGCGTATGTGTGTGCATGTGTGTGTGTGTCTGTGTACATATCATGACTGAGATGCACTGAGAATTTTTAGATTGGTAGTTTTCGTTTTCATCAAATTGATAGAACTTATGGAAAATTTTGAAAAACATCCTTTTCTCCTCTAGGCTTTTCTTTTTTCTGACACTTCAAATAAATGTATGTTATACCATATTATGAGACCCTTGATATATCTGAGATACATGTCAGCCATTGTTTCTGTGTCCTTCAGTTTGGACATTTTCTACTGCTTTGCTTACATGTTTAGTGATTTGTTTCTTCTGTAGCATATAGTCTGTTAGTAAGCACATCTAATTAAATTTTTATATCATTTATTTTTTTACTGTTTTCAACTTTTCATTTGATTTTTTTAGAGTCATTTTCTTGATCAGAATCCCTATCTATTCACGTTAAATGTATCTTTTTCTTTAAGTTATTGATCACATTTACAGTGTATGTTTTAAAATCATTGTCCAACAATTCCAACATGTGTATTTCTATTGACTGCGTTTTTACTTCTGGTTTTAGGACAATTTTTTCTGTTTCTACATATGTCTAGTGATTTTGCTTGTGTGCTTGTTATTGCAGAGGCTATGATTTGAAGGAAATGGATCGTTACTTCTGCCTTAAACTCTATCTTAAAGACTTTAATTCTGACTGTCAGTTAATTTCTTTGTGGCTTAGCATGATTTTGTGAGCCTGGCATATAAGATTTATTAGGGTGGATATAAAGTAGCCTTTACTCTAGAGCAGTTTTATTCCTAAGTCCTTGCCTTTCTGGAATCTCTTGTTAAAAGGCTGGAATGTTAATACAAGTGACTCTACTCTAGATTACTAGAATTCTATTTCCTTTCACTATCGTGTGGCCTAAAGAGTCTCCATTCAACTCACAAATCCATTGCTTTTCTGCTTTGCTTTCTATTCTCTAACTCTGTGCATAATATATTTTTATACCCATTTTTCTTTCACTTCAGGAAATATTTATTTTTCCGATCTCAAGTAGGTGAATGGAATTTATAATTTACTGGGAACAAGACTTATTTATCAACTGTAGTGTTTTTAAGCACTAAATTGGAATTTTTAACTGGTCCATGAATGTTTACTTTGTCTGAACAGGAAAGTAAATAATTTTATCAAATTTAGCTCTTGATGTAATGTCTTAAAGAAAATTTCAAACACATAAAGAAAAAAAAGTAAATTAAAAACAGTTGGGTGAAAAAAGATGGTCATATTTGTTAGATTGTTCTGGAATTCTCTACCTAAATTAAAAATAATATAACAATTTAATTCAATTTATTAAATTTTAAAAAATCAGTGTAAGTTCCTCTAGATCATCAGAAGGGACAAATACGCTGAAGTATAAAGTAAATGTCCTTCTCATATAGATATACAAGAGCATTCCATTCCAAGACTATTACAACTGTTATCTATAGAGCTCTTGCTATGTGACTGCTAATACTGAACCAAGTATTTTACATGCATTTGAGTCTCAAAACAGTCTAAAGTACAATCTTATTATTCATGTTTTAAAAATGAGGTTTCCGAGGTTTCAAGAAGTTGAGTAACTTTGTCTCAGGGCTATTCCAGCCCTGACATTGGTGTTCAAGCAAAATATTTACTGAAAACAGATTGTGACTCTTAATATCTACTGCCTCACTAATCTTATGATAAGATTTCCATATTTATCTGGTGCTTTAAATGCTCCTTTATTGAATAACAATGTTTTCAAATATCTCCATTATATTTATTTATATATATATATTTTATAAACCTCAAATAAACTTATAAAATGAAATACCTCAAAAATATATAAAATGCCTAAAAGGTCTAATTTTTTTTTAAGTCAATTACCCAAGGTACATTTTAATTTGTATGCACAGGAAAAGCCAAGTGGATCTAATTTGCATGGATGCAAAGAATGTATGCAGATATTATAATCATAGATTTTATTAATTGTTAATTTAAAGTCAGTTTCTCTGTGCTTCAGAATTTATCAGAAGGCAATTTCAAGAGAAGTTCTCATAATACTTTAAGTATAGTATATAACCTACCAAGATAGAGTATTTTGAAAAATATATTTCTTAATTGAAGATATAAACCTTAATAAAGTTAAGAAATTTGTGTCATATATACTTAACAAATGACAATGAGATCTAATTGAACACATTTAAACAGAGTAAACCTTTTGGAAACTTTATTGAATAAAATACATTTTCACATAAGAAAACTTAAACATTTAATTCAGTCAATCAAATTTGTCACACAAATTAATATTATAAATAGCCAATAACATTTTCTCATATATTTGATTTTTATGATAAAAAATATTAGAGAAAATAGTAAAACCTACAGGCTTAAATAAAATGAAGAGTGGTTTCGTAAGGAGCAGTTTGATATTAGTTTCGTATTAAATAGGCTTTCTAAATGCTCACTGTTTATTCATAAGTTTAATTCAAACCAAGGTTATTTTGAAGTATATCACAGAGATACGGGCAGTAGCTTAGATGCATTTTCTACAAGAGAACAGATTAAGTCTAGTTTCATGAAATTTGGAGTAGCTTACAAAATTGAAGGTAAAGGTTCTAATCTGACAGCTACTGGATAAAATTTGGACTCAAAGTAAATTGTAAGAGCTACTGGATAAAATTTGGACTCAAAGTAAATTGTAAGAGCTTCTAATAATATGTATTTAGTAAACACAAATTATGTGAAAAATAAACACATATTATGATTTCACTATAGTAACTTTCATGTTTTTAAGTAATTAACTCTTTAGAAAAATCAAGTGTATAATACTGTAGTAGGGACTGGATTACAAAGAAGCCCAGGACCAATGTTCATTTATTCTCCAACTAATTTTTTTTTGTTGTTTTCTGTAATGCTCAAGATAAATGGCTTTTATCTTGGTCCTGTATGTGACATAAGATGAGCTCTGAGACTTGCAAAAGTTCAGCAAGTTATTTGTATCTCCTTTACCCATCACCAAAGAAGTATATCCTTAAATATACTCTAGTTTGGAAAAAAAAAAAAAAAAAAACACCGAATCTTTTGTCAATTAAATTTTAGGGGACTTAGCTCATCTTTTTATGACATAATTTGTACAAATATATATTAAGTATTATTGATATAATGATATTAAGTCCAGTAAATTTGGTAATTGTATATGCTCTTAGAATTATCACCTGAAGCAAGATGTAGGACATTTGCATCCCTCTAGAAAGTTGTACGTATTTCCAGTCAATTCCACAACTCCTGTACCTACCAGTGGCAAAATTTTCTGATTTCTATTTCCATAATTAGTTTCATCTGTTCCTAAAATTAATGTAAATGCAATCTTAAAATACTCATTCTTTTATATATGGTTTCTTTTGCTCAATTTAATGTTTCTGAATTACATTCATGTATTTATCAGGAGTCTTATTTCTTTTTATTGTTGGGTGATTTTTCACAGTATGAGTATATTACAAATTTGTTTATTCATTTTCTTGTAGATAGTGGGATTGTTTTTAGTTGCCATGCATATTCTCATGCAAATCTTCTTATGGACATATGTTTTTATATATTTTGGATAAATATCTTTTAGGGGAATTGTTGCACTTTAGGGTAGGTTTAGGTTTAGCTTTGTAAGAAAATACCTAGCAGTTCTTCAAAACAATTGCACAATTTTATGCTCTTACTTGTGTAACCATTAGCATTTTAGAAGAGTTCCAGTTGCTTTAATTTTTGGCAAACATTTAGAGTTATCTATATAGTTGATTTTAGGCATTCTAGTAAATTGAAATTGTATCTCACTATGATTTAAGTTGGTTCTCTTTAATGGCTAAATGATATTGAGTACCTTTTTGTAGGACTGATGACCATTATGTATCTTCTTCTATGAAGGGTATATTTAAGACTTTTGCCCGTGTTTAATTGAAATGTTTATATTGTTGATGTCAGAGTTCTTCGTATATTCTCTGTTCAAGTCTTTTGTCAGACATAAGCACTACTAATAATTTTCTTCCACTCTGTAGTTTGACTTAGTCACTTTCTTAATGATGTATTTTGAGGAACAGGCATGTTTAATATTGATAAACTTCACTTTAACAGTTCAACTTAACATTCTTATGGTCAATACTTTTATGCCTAGGGTAAAAAATATTTTGTGTCCTATGTGAGAAATATTCAACTAACCCATAGTTTGAAGATAATCTTGTTTATATTACCAGCTTTTATATTTAGGTCTATGCTTTCTCTCAAACTAATTTTTGGTGTGAAGTGAGACAGGAGTCAACAGATTTTTTAAGGAATTTGTTCATTTCATCTGAATTATCTAATTATTGGCATAAATTGTATTTATCTCTTTTAGTCATTCTTTTTCTTTCACTACCTCCTTTTTCTTGGTTATTATAACTCAGAATTTATCAATTTTATTGATCTTCCAAAGAAGCAACTTTAGCTTTGTTAATTTTATCTTTTGTCTCTTTTCTATTTTGTTGACTTCTGCTCTTATCTATATTATTTCTTTACTTTGTTCTTATTTACTTTTTGGTTTTAAAAACTGAAGTCATTGATTTTAGATGTTTCTTTTTAAGATACCTCTTCTACCCCACCCATCTAGCCACTGAGTTACACTCAGAGTTCAAATACATCATAGCTATTATTGCTGCCTTCCTGCCCTGTTGCCACTCCTTAACAGACCCTGACTTATTTGGGAAATATTCCATGTACCTCAAGGAGAATCCCCTTGGCTATTCTATCCTACCTTTAACCATCAGTCTATCACTTTTATGAACTTTGTGAATGTCCTTGTGAAAAAGCCTCGCGATTCAGACTTGTTCTGCAGTTAAGCCTCCCTGTCATTCTAATTTATCATGCCTGCCACATGTGGCAATAAAGTCTGTTAAAAGTTCAACTAGTATGTATGTTATCTTTTGCTACCCTAAAACAATGGCTTAAACATCAGAGTTCATTATGATTCTCATTGACAAGGCAGTTCTCCACAAAATTGAAATTTATGATTTTATAGATTACCCATTTGTTTTCATGATTAAGATGGGAGCAAAAAACTCTTACAAGTTTTTTGCACCTAAACTCTAAGTGGAACCAATGCCTACTACTTGTATTTCGTACTTTCTCACTGCCCTTAATGCTTCAGGACCCCATAACTTTCCCTCTTAAGCTAAGTGAATAATCTTATTTACTGATGGCACAGAAAACAGAAGCCAATAGGGGTCAACTTCCTTTCACCAGACCTATAAACGTGGCTAATATAATATAATATAATATATATAATACAAATAAGCTAATATCTTATTTCTTACCACAAGCCTTTTTTTTTTTTTACACCCTAACTGGAAATCTCTTCTCTCAAGTCCCATGTTATCTGCTTTATTGATACTTTTTCCTACCTAGGTGCCCTTATTTTGGGATGGCCTCTGGTTATTTAAGTATATATTAGGTACCATTCTTTACTGCTATTTCACTAAGTGCTTTCTCTATCATAATTATCACTGCATATACAATTGACTATTAACCTGTCTATAGCCCACTCCGTAGCTTCACATATGCACACATCTTAGGCCGTAAGCTTCAGGAGGTAGAAATTATTTCTCTCCACATCACAGTTGTATTCCCAGCACCAAGCATAGTGCCCAACACTCAGTGTGTACACAACAAAAATATGTTAAGCATGTGGATGTGTATTAACACATGTCTGATCATGTTACATGAGCATATTGCAAAACCCTGGCCAGGAGATACTAGCTTAGTGATAAAATAGTAACTGGTCAACATTATAAAACAAGAGCTATATGTGCCATAGTAGAAAATATAAAATTATTTTAACTTTGTGAATTTTATTTAGTATATTTAATGACTTTACAAGACAGATTTTTGGGGAAGGAAAATAAAAAGGGAGCACATTCTTCTAGGAGGAATCTCATTCAAAAAAGGACAAATTATACACATGCCTTTATAAATGCTCATTCTACTTTAGGAATATTATTAATGGGGATGTATATGAGAATGACGTGACATTTGGGAAAAGACTGGAAACCACTGATTTTTTTAAAAAAAAATGGATTACTAAATGTGGTTTGGTTTCTGTGTTCTACTTGTGCTTAGAGTTTAGCTAACTGGAAATACTTTTCATATTTACTGAAGCAAAACAGCAGTTTACTAAGTAGCATCCCAACATCCTAAAAGATTTAATGCAGTTTCCAAAAACGGGCAACACTCCCAGTTAATGGCAGTGAGCACTGTGAGAGAACTGATTTTACAAGTACTTTTTTATCCAGTGCTTTAAAAATTCAGTGCACACAGATAGATGTTTCAACCCTTTCAGTTACGGTGTATTTCAAATGTCAGAAATGGTTAATGTGAATAAATTACCAAAGAATTACTAGAACTTGAAAAAAATATTTTAAGAGAATATTTTAGATCTGGAGGGACTCCAAAAATCATCTCATGACTTATGAGAAACATATGGCCCAGATAAGTTTTGCTTATACAAGAGAATACTAGGGACAAAAGTATTTTAGAGCAGAAGCCTTCCACCTTCTCAAGATGTGTTTCCTCTGTTCCTCTACCACCCCTTACTTTCCACTCACCATGTCCAAGCCACAGAAACTTTCCTTCTCCATTCACATTCTAAGCATATTCCTATTTAAGAGCAATTGTACCTGCTGGTGATTGTGCTGGGAGTGTTCTGGCCCTATATCCTCTCACAATTGACTCCTTTCCATCCAGATCTCAAGGAATATGTCACTTTGAGTACTCTTCCTCAAGTAACTTCTTTCCCTTTCTGCCGTTATTTTATTATGTCACCCTCTATTGTTTTCTTCGTAGTATTTACCTGAAATTATATTGTCCATTAATTTATTTTGTATTCTGTCTCCTCACTCTTGAACCTAAGTTCCATAACAATAATATAGTTGACTTACTTACTGCACTATCACTAGAGTCTAGAATAGTATCTGGCACTAGGAAGCATTCAGTAAGTATTTGCTGCATGATTGAATTATTTACTCATATGATATCTGTGATGCCAGTCTTGTTACTACATTTCAAAAAAAAAAAACAACGAGTATGCATTTAAACATATATTCAATTTTAGTTGACTCTTTTTTAACCAAAACTTTTTTATAATCTTTCTTTAGAGCGTTTTTGGGACATGGAAATGATTCTGTAACTATTTATTGACATATATATCAATATCGATTTAAAAGTACATCAATATTTTTAGTCTTGTCTGCCTGCATTAATTCATACATCGCTATGCATTTTGCTTCTTGGCATCTGCTGATTCCAAATTCTCCAGTTTGCAGCATAGCACCAATGAGTTTGGTGCCATATGTCTGCCCTTCTTTGGTCCAAGTTTTGATCAGTCAAGTGATGGCAAGCTGACTCTTGCCATTTTAAGGAGGATAGGGATTTGATGTGGAGCCAATCCATTAAAATATTTTTTTGAAGATAAATGTGTTCTAAGCATTAAGGGGCAGCATAAGCTGCATTGTATGTATGTGTGTGTACAAACTTTTAAATGTTGCTGTGCTCGTGTGTTTGACTAAAATTATTCTATATGAACAGTAATGAGGATTTTTATCCCCTGAAGGAGGGTAGTCTATTGTTTCACTCATAACAATATGAAAACTCAATGTTGCAGTTTAGTGATTTGAAACACCACCAACAAATATGAAAAAATACTTTGAAAGATGCTCTGATTATGAACTAATAATGTAAAAAAATGCATCTAGAAGTCTAGCCTACAGCTTTCCTCTGACTCCAGTACAAATTCTGTTTAGATTTTTTTAATTGATATCTCATTATCAAAAGTAGTAGAAATAATTATAAAAAATACATAATAGCATAGAATAAATAAGAATACATTATGAGCTGCAGATTTTTTAATTATTAAAATCATCCTAAGGGTAAAGTTAAGAATAAAAGAAAAAGATACCAAAAGTTTGTAAAAATTGTTAATAACTTTTACCTTAAGATTATTAGTGGCTGAAGCAGAAATGGGAAAAGTTTTTTGCAGTATCCATGAGATAGTTTTCAAATACCAGTTATTTAAGAAAAGCAAAATTCATTGTTTTTTTAACACCGAGGTTTGGGGGAAAAAAAGCTGTAATGGGGCATCACAAAGAGACATCAGTCATATCTAAATATATCCTAACCACATCTTTATAGTCAATAGTGGGAGTTATGTTGAACTATGCCTTAAAGTAAGATCAGACACAAAAACAGATTCTAAGATGGGCCATAGATATTTATTCAAAATTTTCAGTTTGCTAAGGTGTTCTGGACTGGTTAAGGGATAAAACAAAGACTCTTGGCTAAGTATATTTCAAAAACTTCATTTAAGGAACGTGCAAGTTGGAAGTGCCATCAAATTAAAAAAATAAAATGTTCAATTATGTCAATACATTAATGTTACCCACAATTCCCCATTTTCAAATTTTAGCAATATTGTAGCTCATATACAAGACAAATGGGACATGGATGTATATTCATATTCTAACTCAACTATTTACTAGGTATGTAAATATATAGAAGTTACTTAATTTCTTTGATCATGAGATCCTTTTCCTGTATAAACAGAAAATCAAATAGTTATCTATGCATCATATACCTTAGTAAGAATTATATTAAATAGCACAGGTAAGAACCCCCACCCTTATCCCAATAGTACCTGACATATAGCAAGTACTCAATAATTAATACCTCATGTCCCCTTGGCTGCCACATGCACTATATGTATCAGAAAAATATTCCTCCAAGAAACAGCGATATTGAGAGAAAGAATTCTTTCAGCAACATGAGTTGCAGGTAAAACTTTTGTTGAACCATAGGAATCACAATTAATAGATGAAAAGAGCTGATATGTATTTAGCCGTTGCTGGACCATTCTCCACATTATACTGTTTTTTCCACTTAATTCCATAACAGCCTCAAAAAGGAAAAGATATGCCATACTTTTTTCTTGCTACAAGAAAGTTTTAATTGAAAACAAGAGTGCTGGGCTGAATACAGCTTCAGCAGATTCCCAGTTAAATTAGAAGGGGCTTTTCATTTAAGTCCTAGTGTTGATATGTCACTGTGCTCTGTCACTTTGAAAAGCGGTCGTGCTTTGTTATCAGCACTGAGCTCTGGCAGGCTTCTGATGTAGACTTAGACTAAAATAGAATGCCAGAATGATGAAGGCGCTGCTTACCTTCAGAAACCCCCAGGATGTGAATGTAGGCAAAGGTGCTGACATGTTGCTCTGTCCAATCCAGTGGGTTTGATAATCTTCGACTGATCATTTTCACATTTCGGATTGTAATTTGAAAATTTAAAAGGGATGATAGGTTTTCAACAGAAGCCTGAACATTACTAATTCGATGAGATTTATGCCATCCGAAGACTTTATTTCTTAGGCAAATTATTAATGATTAATTCTTGCCCTTTAACTTGCAAATGCTATTTAGGAAGTCTTTAAACAAAGCATACTATGTAAAGGAGGGTGACCTGCCAATAAACAGTCATATGTTGAACAAACATTGTGTGCCAACCTTCTGAAAAGTACTGAGATAGGTACTGGAAACAGAGTCCCTGTCTTCTAGCAGGGAGACATATACAAAAATAAGTAATTATGAAAGAATGCAGCAGGTGAAATATTATGCATAGAATATCACTGAAGCACAAAAAGCAATTATCTTGATATCTCTTAGGAAGTAACAGAAATAGTACATGTCTAACCAGTATCTTTGTTCCTAATTATCAGACCAGCAAATTCTATCTATGGCTGAATATTTATATTGATATGACGTTATCTTTCTTGGCTAAGAGCAAGATTTCTCTTTGGAATAGCAGAACAGGCATATTCAAATAGAGAATGTTATAGGGAAAGTGGAAAGGTTTTTGAGGACTCAGAATTACTATTCTTTCATACCTCTGCCACACTCCTCCAAACACAAATCCACAATTAAACTCTCTGTACAATGAAGCGCTCCATGTCTTTTTTGGTTGGTGATTTATGGAACAGAAATCTCTTCTGAAAATGCTTTCTTCTAGGTCTTCCATGCTCTTTAATGTGGGCTCACTTCCTACTCAGCATGTTTCTCCACATTAAACTCTGATAGGTATAATAAGCATATAGCTATGAGTGTTTAAGAGGGTATATATTATAAAAGAAAATAAGTATATTTTTCTACACTTGCTGCTTTTTAAAAAATAAATTTATTTGAAAGCCTGCCCCTCTGTAGGGTAGTATTTTACCAACACAGGAGTGCTGCTCTGAGATTTAATCAATGGGCATTTGTTTTTCCACACTAATTTTAAACCACAAACTGACATACAAATTGAAGATGATAATAGGTTCACAGCTTTTCAATTGACTCAAATGTCATACTATCTTTGCAGAGCATTTGATCAAGTTTAATGCCTTTTAATAGTTTAAATCTTGGTTTTCTCTAATCCACATCATCCAAAATATTTGACTGCTACCTTAAAGCAAATAAAGGTAGAGGATCTCTTACATCTTCAATAAAAGTTTTCAAAAATGAATCAGCCACATGTTTGAGTCCTATCTCTGTGAGCAAATCCCCACAGTAAATCATTCCTGGGCTGGGCTGAAGTCCACAGAGCAATATATGTTTCAGTCTAGAGGACTGCAAATATGCAAATTGGCCATTCAAAGTTAAGAAAATACCTAGTTTTCCATATTTATAGATGCTGCTATTTATATTTTGCATGTGATTTCACCATTTCCTTCTCTACCTTTAGTCTGTTAAGTTCATGAATATGGGAGTTTATTGCATCTCTGTGCCTGGACCAACAGTACATACTCAAAACTTGATGAATAAATAAATAGCTGTCTTTAAGGACTATGAAGAAAGAAAGAACTGGAATTGTAGCAAGACTTTTAAAACAATATCATAAATACTGAATTCTGGCTCTAAAGGCAAAAAATAAAAATGTTAAGAAGGGCATCGATAAGGAGGTTCCTAGAAGAGCACAGCAGAAAGGTTCCAGGGGGCTTTACAAACACTATCCTCAATCTACTGATGAGCTGGCATTAGAGTGGGAATGCAAATCACAATTTTTCTTTTAAGCAGCACTTTCCAAAGTATTGATCTAGGACAAAACTCAGAGAATAAAAAAAGTGAAATGTCTTACAATGTTATTTAGAACCAACATTTAAAACAAAAATTTTCCTAACTAATATATATCAGTTCAGATATATTTATGTATTAAGTAATACATATATTATACATGTATATAATATTTATATATACGCAAGTAATAGATATATAATACAAATTTAATTTTTATGTTAACTTAAAACCATCTTATTAAACTGCTTTCCCCTTTGTCAGTGAATATCATCGTTTGATCTCTCTTACCTTTTTATTCTCAGTTGTGTTTTTAGGCAGTTGATGGTAAGAAAATGAGCTGATTTTACCTCCCTAAACAAAGCCAAATAAGAAATGGCTTTGATCCCACTATAGAGGTAATTGAGGATGCCCAATATGGGAAAATAAGAAACATTTGACTGTTTTACTGTGTCCTCATTCTTTCAGTATTATATAAATAATGCTGTTACAATGTCAAACGCATCATAAGAATAGCCTATAATATTTCCACTCACATTTTATAGAGAAACATTAACAAGTTGTAGCTGCCAGAATGATGCTCTTCCTTACTAGGCAAAATAACAAAGCAACAATATGTATGAGGAGATCAGCTATTTATAAAGAAATTGCCTTTTGCTTCTAGTTTTAAATCATATGCTGGCTTAAACTATGGTTTTATGGCTATTTATATAATGTGTGCTTGTGTGTATGTGTCTATGTTTTCTTTCTAGTTACACTATCAGTTTACTCAGCAATTTTGTCACATTTTGACAACAATTAAGAGTTTTAGATATTTTACAGAATTATTTATCATGAAGCATTTCATCTTAAATACAATTTTTAAAAAGAGATAAGCATAGATAAGCTCACTTTACATTTGGTAAATTACATTTATTAAGAAAAATTATTCTGAATCAGTTTGCATTCTTCTCTGCAAAAAAGCATGCACACATACATAATTATTAAGACAAAATAAATATCATTTGCTCAGAGTTCAGGTATGATATTTATAAATTTATACGGTTAGTGGCTAAAAGATAACATCATCATTAATATGAAGGTGGTTTTATAAAGGCAGTGAAACAAAAGAAAATTGAATTAGATATGGCAAATTGAGCGGAATTAAGTTGTTTGAAGCATAGCATTTTTGTAAAATCTGAAGGTCATTCCACATGTTATTCATTTTGTTCAGTGGATAGCAACCCTGAATAATATATTTTTAAAATAGGCAACATTAATTACAGGGACAAAATTAAAATAGGCAACAGAACAAAACAAAATAAAGCTTCCAAAACATTAAAATCAAAACAGGGAGAACTGTGGCACAATAAGTTAATCAAATCATTCCTTTCATCATTCTGATAAAAGACTAATATCAACATAATGTGAATGAACTCATTATAGACAATGTGTTACCTGAAAATGGAAAGAAGAGTTTAGATAGAGACTACCCAAAAGTCATCTCTGAGAATTATTAAGAAACCTACAAATTGTATCATAATTCACTCTTTCATAATTAACCATTTATCTATTTCTGGTAGGTTGCACTTCTGTGGAATGTTTGGGATAAAAAAAAAAAAAAAAAAAAAGAATGACATAGGCCCTCCTTGATAGACTTCATTCTATCAAGAGAAAGAAAAATGTAAAAAAGTAATAGCACTGCTATCTGTATATATGTAAAATGCCTATAGATAATACTTATTTATTATATACATGTGTCAGAGTTTGTATTCATAAACCAAACCGGGGATGCTGACCATCTATTCGAAGTTCTTTATCACCATTTTCACCCAGCTCTTCATTCTACAGTTATTAAACAAGTCAAGGGGAAAATATAGTAAAACCAAAATATTAAAATCCTCACACAATGGTCATTTCCATAGAGATTTTGCTCGTTCATAAGCAGCCAATCATATAAACTATACCAAGTTATTTTACAGTTGATTATACAGTTGTAAGTACCATTTTCAATGATTGCTTCAAGAGCTCTAATATGTACTTCTGGGATGGAGCACTGGGATGCAAGATTGAGATGGAAAGCTTATTTGAAATCCATCTGCTATGAGTTTCAATTCTAGCAGCCTGTAAAAAAAATCATCTGAACCACATAATCTACTTTAATATCCTCTCCCAGCTTCATGGTGAATAGCGGCACAGACCAAAAGTTGCAATGAACTGGAAAACATTTTCATGTAGCTTTTCCGAATTCTCAAGGAAATCTAGCTTGTCAGTCTCAGAAGAATCTTTAAGCCACTAATATATCTGTGCTTCAATCTGGGTGGGGACCTAACCAAAGCCTGAGTCTATGTGAAAACTGGCATTTAGAAAGGCCAGTTCACAGTTTCAAAGGGGATTGGCAGGATGCTAATCTGGATCTAGTGTCAGTAAGGACAAATCGTTACAGTTACTTTTAGGCCCTGAAGCAATACAACTTTCATTGCCCAGGTCTTGATTTTTTGGAAACAGGGCAATAATGGTCTAAGTATGTAACTTCTTCCCTCATGCAAGTCGCTTTGGATTTTATATACCACACAGACTTTTTCTTTTAAGTCCAAACATGTAAGAGTTCTTTATCCATCTTTGCTATGAATCACACTCATCTTATATTTTTCCCTAGCTCGCGTATTTTTTTCTATGCTCGTTTAGACTTAAATGTTTTTAAACAAACCATAAACAAGACTTTATCATATTTATGTCCATATCCTTAGTGCTTAATACAGAATTTGACATATAGTGATTGATCATCAGCACAAATGGTTAATTAATGTATATTATTGGGAAAATGTCTTGCTATTAACAAAGATTTCTTCCACATATGATATGTAGTATGTGAATATATACATATGTATGTATGCTATATATATATATATATATATATATATATATATATATATATATGTATCAGTGATATATTTTTATGTAAGGTATAATCTGCATGTATCTATATGCATGTATCTTCCAATATACAGTATATATACATATATATGATATATATATTAGTGATATATATGTATGTGAGGTATTATCTGCATGTATCTATATACATACAATCTCAACTTTACTAGCCATAATATCACAGCAAAGAATATATCTTATTTAAAAATATTTTTGGTCAGTAAATTAAACATAAAATTACAATGAAACCCAGCAAATTTACTCCTAGATATCTAACCAAAAGAACTGAAAGCAAGTGTTCAAACAAAAACTTGTACATGAATGTTCATAGAAGCACAGTTCACAATAGCCCAAAGGTAAAGAACACAAATGTCCATCAACTAATGAATGGATCAATAAAATGTGAAATAATTTCTACAAGGAATGTTATCAGCCATAAAAAGAATGAAGTACTAACACATGCACACCATAAATGAACCTTGAAAACTTTATAGTAAGTGAAAGAAGCCAGACACGAAAGGCTACATATTATATGATTTTATCGGAAACATGCAGTATAGGCAAATGCATAGATACAAAAAGCAGATTTGGGGGAAAGAGGGGTGGCAAATTAATGGATAGGTGGTATATTTTGAGGGTAATGAAAATATTATAAAACTAGATAGAGTGATGGTTTCACAATACTGTGACTTCTAAATACCACTGAATTTTACACTTTAAAATGGTTAACATGGTAAATTTTATGTTGCGTGTATTTTACCAAAACAAAAATGTTTGCGTCAGTTTTAATTCAAATCTTGAACTCATATTACTTTTTCTAGCAACATCTATAAGTTACATTTTAGATGACTGACTTGTTTAAAATTAATTTTAAGGGAACTTCAGTCTATTGTAACCTCTGCTCTGTATCAGTGAAAATATAACAAAATCATTAATTCTGTTCGTTAAAAATGATTCATCATCCTGCACAGTTCACCTTTCCATTTTTTAAATTGTAATAATCTTTTTTCTTTGAGAAAAGGCAGGTTTTCATTAAATACTTAAATCTAAATAATGTCTTTATTATAGTAAATTTTTTTCAAAGAAAATTATTTAAAAAGCAAGATTTGCCTGTCACTGTATTATAGTTCATGTATTGACATAACCATTACTTTATAGACTCATGTCATTGAGATCAGTATGTAAATTAACATAAAAGATGGAGTCATAAACACCAAAAGAGAGGTACCAAGTAAATGGTATAATTTTACAAATAAGAAACTGTGTTTAAATTATGATGAGTCTAGACGAGCTTCGTTGAGAAATGTGAAATTCAACATGGATGTAGAAGAATTGATGAACTTCTGATAGTTTAATATAGTGGGATGGAATGGTGAGCATTCCAGGTGTCTGAACAAGGTGGAAAATTGTTTAGAATTTCAAGATTTCCTTTGGGAATGATTGAAAACAGCTTGCTAAATGTTTTTCACTATGTAATTATACCCACTGTGACACATCCTGCATATTGTGAGCTGAGAGGTCTTTCTAAAAGGCAAATCTGCTCAACCTAATAATGATGATAGTGTGTATTCTTATAGTGGTTACTGTGTTCCAGGTACTGTTCTAAGGGCTTCACAATTAAGCACTCAATAAGCATCACAATAACTCTATAAAAGTTTCGCCATTCCTGGCCAAATCTTTATAAACATTGTACGAAAATCAAATTCTGAACCATATTATGAGCTACTTGTATCTTCTGACTCACATTCAAACCAGATCACTTACATACAAGTAGAACAATAACTTATCCAATTATCTAACAGGTCATTATATGCCACATATGCTCTCACTCTTCCATGTCCTTGTCAATGCCATTTCTGTAGTCTGAAATATATCCCCACTATGGTAACCAGTGATACATTATTCACTTTTATTTCTAAGTAGTATTTGATCATATGGAAATGTCACAATTTCTTGTTTAGTTAACACTTTATCTTTATGTCCAAGTTTTGGCTATTTAAAGCCAAATAAATGTTCAAATATAATTTTTATGTGTCAACATATGTTTTCATTTTGGTTGTGCAAATGCCTACTAGAGGAATCCTTGATTATTAGGACAGTGTATGTTTAACTTTATGAGAAATTGTCAAACCATTTTTCAAAATGGCAATGACAATTTGCATTTTCACTAGCAATGGCTTTCATCTTCAACAAAATATGATGACATTAGTCTTATTAATTTTAGTCATTTGACTCAATGTATAGTGCTATATTATTGTGATTTTGGTTTATATTTCCTAATAACTAATTATATTGACCATTTTTTTCATGTGTTTAATTTCCCTTCATATATCATCTTTGGAGAAATGTCTAATAAAATCAAAACCCCATTTTAATTGAGTTACTTGTCTTCATGTTAATGAGATATAAGAGTTTAGATATTCAAGTTGCATGTCCTTTATCACTTATATGTATTAAAAATATTTTCACTCAGTGTCAGGCTTGCCTTTTATCTGGTTACCAATATCTTTTGCAGACTAAATATTTTTAATCTTAATGAGCCCAATTTATTATTTTTTAATGTTTTAAGTTTTTTACACTCAATCTAAGAAATTACCTAAACCAAGGTCACAAAGGTTATTAAAGTTTCCAATGATAGATTTTTTTTTCTATCTACAACTATAAAGATGCCTTTCAACCGTCTTCTAGGCTGAATATTTTCTTTCGAGATGTCTTCTTCCTTTCTTTTTGTTCACCTATATGCAGTGTTTCTTTTTTCTCATTCTACTTTAATATTATCTCTTTATCACTGACTTTACTAGTTCATTATGATACTCCTTGGACTAATTTTTTTTTTTAATTTTTACATTTCTTTTTTTTCCCATAAATTTGTGGGTCTATAATTTCTAACAATGTGGAATAATTCTGGCAACTATTTATTTAAATATTTTGTTCTCACTGCCTGTGCTCTCCCTTTTTTAAGGAGTCCAATTATGAAAATTCATGCTCTTAATATTTTTAAGTATTTATTTTTGTGCTTTGATAGAAAAGGATCTGAGAAACTTTTAAACTAAAGCTAATTTAGCTTCAAAACTAAGGCAATATCTTTCTGAGTATTCTACCTGGTGCCCTACATGATGTCTTGCACTCTGGAGGGTGGAAACATGAATTATTCCCAACCCTGTGAGGGATTCAGGAATATTTCTATTATCCCTTTTCTTGTGGCTCTTTCCATAGCTTCTGGTAATTTCCTTTCATGAATACACAGAGCAATAGTGAGTGAAAAGACTTGGAGGGGCCCTCCGGAAGAGACAAAGCTGTTTCTCTTCACACCTCATTCTTTTCTTTTTCTGCCCTGCAAAATCAAGTTTCCTTGACACTCCCCAAATTTAATTGCTATCACCTCAGTTTAGCAAGCTTTCTGGATTCTGATTAGGGTAACCCTCTCTTTACTGACATAGAAGCTTCCTGCAGGCAGTTAATTACTACAGTTGAAGGGCTCATCTCTTTTGTTTTTCTTATCTCAGGGATCATGGTCTTGTTCTGTCTGTTGCCCAAAGTTTGAAAAATGTTTTGTATATTTTATCTGAAGTTCAGTTGTTTAAGGCAGAAGATTCTTTGTTATTTCATCCTAACCAGAGGTCGAAGTTCTAGTTTGATGTAACATGGAACATACAGCAAGAAGTCAAAAAAGACAAACATGATACCTAGAGAAGAACTTATTTTGTGTATAAAATTTCCCAATTATTTCTGTAACAATAACAATTGAAAGATGAGAAATAAACTCTTTATTGGGAAATTGTATATATAAAAATGAAAAAAGTTGAAAATTTTGGAGGAGTTATGCATAAAAGAATAAATTTTTTTTTAAAAAGTAGGTAGCCATGTGTTAGACAAAAACGAACAATTTTAAGAAATTTGTAGTCATTCTGGTAATTTGTTGGTAGGTAAAGGAAGAAGTTTATCCTGATTTTCTACAACTCCTGCAAGTTTTTGATTTAAATCTTCAAAAAGACTATTATATTCCAATGAATGATAGTTGGTATCAAACATTTGTGCCTACTGACAAGATAGTGACATGGTGCCACAGCAAGTATCTATGACTCAAACTGTGTTTAGACTAGAGAAAGCACCTTAAACTTATTTTTCACTGTCATTAAGTTCTGTATCATGAAATGCGAGTTTTATACACAGTGATTAGGCATAGGTTTCACTCAAAAAGGGCACGTAGGGGAAAATACCTTAGCTAATTGTAAACAATTGAAGAAATCAATTTATTTAAGTAGATTAGATGTTGTTCAAGAGAATAATTCATACTTTGCTAAAGGTTAAATGAAAACTTTGAACTGTGATTTATTTTTTTAACATACACATGTGCATATACATACCTATATGCACAAAATGATTGAAATATTATACTAATTTAAATCAGCTATCAAGCCAGAGGAATTTTAATAGACAAATTTATTGTATACTTTATTTACATAGCTAGGTAAAAATGTTGTTAAACAGATATAAAACTTCGAACCTTTAGTCCTATACATATATTAAAATACATCCTTGATTCACCTTTAATTGATAGTTCCCTGGAAGATGAAGGAATTTTATGATAAAAATAAAAGTGAACATCCGAGTTATGATAAAAACTACATATTTCTAGAGTATTATAAGTTATATTTAAATTGCCAAACTTCAAGTGATCAGAAATTAGAATCTATCATGTTAACTATTCTGAGCATGTTGAATACTTATCCACTTAAATCCATTTGGAAACATCACAGTAAAAGATTTTTAAATGCTCTAAACAATTACAGATTTTTTAGAAGGAGAATTCAGGGGAAAGTACATCTCAAAGATAAAAGAATGATAGCCTTCTTTACTAATTTATTATAGCATTAAAATCATGTTAAATTATATACCAACTTTGATTACACATTCCGAGAACTATCCATCATTCCTTAAAGCTAGATTAATTTATAGTAAAATATCTGCAGAGGAACTATAGTTTATATTTTTAAATAGTTTTTCTAAATCTACAGTGACTATTTAAAATATTTATTCTTAAATTATTATAACACCGTGGTACAACCACTTTGGAAAACACGTTGTTCTTAATCTATATAAGATTGGGATAGGCATAACCTGTGACTTGGCCTGTGTTAATACCCTAGAGAAACTCATGTCCACGTGCACCCAAATATATGAGTAAAATATTCAAAGCAGTATTATTAACAAGAGTTTGAAATTAGGGGGAAAAGAGTCCAAACATTCATCATCAGTATAATGCATAAATTGATTGTAGTGTTGTATTACAATATGACATTATAGAACTATGGAAATAAATTCACTGCAATCACACCCAAGAACATAACAATATTTTACAAATATAAATTGAGCTTAAAAGCAAAGATGTACAAATTTGTATAATGTGATTTATTTTTTCAACATTCAAAAACAGACAAATCTAAATTTCATTCTTTGGAATGCATACTTAGGTGGTAAAAACAAAACAAAGAGAACAAAGGAATTATTACCATATAAGTTAAGACAAGGTTCTCACAGAGTGAGGGGAAGTGATGATTGCTGAAAAGGGACACATTGAAGGTTTCTAGAGTAATGCAATATTCTTTTTCTGGACCTAGATGGTATTTACATAGTCATATACCTTTTTTAATGGTTACATTGGTTAACAAAATCCAGTAAGTTTCATGTACAATTCAACAGTAAGTCATATTTATATTGCATTGTATGTTCACTGCCTATAGTTAGAGTTCTTTCTGTCACCACTTATTTGACCCCTTTTACTTCATCTACCTGCCCCTTCCCCCTCACCCTCTGGTAACCACTAGTCTGCTTTCTATGTCCGTGAGTCTCTATTTTTCATTTTTGTTTGTTGTTTTTAGATTTATATCACACATATAAGTGATATCATGTGGTTTTCAACTTATTTGGTCTGGTTGTTTCACTTACCATGATTATCTCAAGATCCATTCATGTTGTCTCAAATGACAGTATTTTATCTTTTCTATAGCTGAGTAATATTCCATTGTATATATGTACCACAGCTTCTTTAGCCAATCATCTATCATAGGACACTTTGGTACTTTGGTTGCTTCCATATCCTGGCCACCATAAATAATGTTGCTGTAAACGTTGGTATGCAAATGAGTTTTCAAGTCTTTGGGGTAAATACTCAATAGAGGGATTGATAGATCATATGGTAGATCAATTCTTAGTTTTTTGAGAACCTCTATACTGTTTACCTTAGTGACTGTACCAATTTGCAGTCTCACCAGCAGTGTATGAGAGTTCTTTTTGCCCGCATCCTCTCTAACACTTATTACTTGCCCTGTTGATAACAATTATTCTGACAGCTCATCATGGTTTTCATTTGCATTTCCCTAATAGCTAATGATGTTGTACATCCTTTCATATGTCTGTTGGTCATTTGTATGTCTTCTTGGGAGAAGTGTCTGTACAGATCCTCTGCTCATTTTTTAATTGGATTGTTTTCGTTGTTGTTGTTGTTACTTTTGAGTTGTATGAATTCTTTCTGTATTTTAGATATTAGGCCCTTATCAGAGGTATTGCTTGCAAATATATTTTCCCAGTTGATTGTCTCTTTGCCTTGTCGATGGTTTCTTTTGCTGTGCAGAAGCTTTTTAGTTTGATATAGTCCAATTCATTTATTTTGGCTTTTACTTCCTTTGCCTTTGAGGTCAAATTCATAGAATCTTCTTTAATTCCAAGGTCCATGAGTTCGTTCCTATGTTTTCTTCTATAGGAACGAAACTCATGGACCTTGGACCGTTATTGTTTCAGGTCTTATATTTAGGTCCTTAATCCATTTTGAGCTACTTTTACTGTGTGGTGATAGACAATAGCCTACTTTCATTCCTTTGCAGGTGGCTTTCCAGTTTTCCCAGAACCATTTATTAAAGAAGCTTTCCTTTCTCCATTGTCTGTTTTCAGCCCCTTTATCAAAAATTATTTGCCTGTATAAACAGAGGTTTACTTCTGGACCTCAATTCTGTTCCACTGGTCTGTGAGTCTGCTTTTCTGCCAATACCATGTCATTTTGATTATTTTCACTTTGTAGTATAATTTCAAGTCAGGCAGAGTGATGCCTCCAGCCTCGTTCTTTTTTCTCAGGATGGTTTGGCAATTTGAGTTCTTTCGTGCTTCCATACAAATCTGATGATTTTTGTTCTATTTCTTTAAAATGTGCTGATGGGATTTTGATGGGAATTGCATTAAATCTGTATAATGCTTTAGGTAATAAAGTTGTTTTAACTATGTTGATTCTTCCAATCCAAGAATATGGAATATTTTTCCATTTATTTGTATCTTCTTTAATTACTTTTAATAGGATCTTATAGATTTCAGTATATAGGTCCTTCACATGTTTTGTTAGGTTTATTCCTTTTTTTTTTTTTTGCAATTGCAAAAGAAATTTTTTTTCTATTTCTTTTTCTGACAATCCATTATTAGTGTATAGGAATGCTATGGATTTTTGAACATTGATTTTGTTTTCTGAAAATTTACTGTAAGTGCTTATTATTTCTAGTAGTATTCTTGAGGAGTCATTAGGGCTTTCTATATAGAGAATTGTGTCATCTGCAAATAGTGAAAGTTTGACTTCTTCATTTCCTATTTGGATGCTTTTTATTTCTTTTTCTTGTCTGATTGCACTCAATAGAACCTCCAATGTTATATTAAATAACAGTGGTGATAGGAAACAGCCTTGTCTTATTCACGATCTTAATAGAAAGGGCTTTAGTTTTTCATCATTAAGTATAATGTTGTTGAGTGTTTGACATATATGGCCTTTATTATGTTAATATACTTTCTTTCTATACCTATTTTTTAATTGTTTTGATCATAAATGGATGCTGTATCTTGCGAAAGGCTTTTTCCGCATTATTGACATGATCATATGATTGTTACTCTTTATTTTATATGGTTTATCACATGTATCGATTCGCATATGTTAAACCATCCCTGCACCCCTGGGATGAAGCCCACATGATCATGGTGTATAATCTTTTCAATATATTGTTGTATTCAGGTCACTAGTATCTTATTTAGGATTTTTGCATCTGTGTTCATGAAATATATTGATCTGTAGTTTTCTTTTTTGTATTACCTTTACCAGATTTTGGTAGCAAGGTAATATTGGCCTCATAAAGTGAGTTAGAAAGTATTGCCTCCTCTTCAATTTTTTAGAAGAGTCTGAGAAGAATCGATATTAAATCTTTGAATGTTTTGTAGAATTCACTGGCAAAACCATCTGGTTCTGAACTTTTACTTTTTGGTAGGTTTTCGATGATTGTTTCAATTTCCATATTGCTGATCAGTTTATTTAGATTTTCCAGTTCTTGATTCAGGCTAGGAAGATGGCATTTTTCTAAGTACTGGACCATTTCTCATAGCTTATTAAATTTGGTGTTATATACTTTTTCATAGTATTCTTGTATGATCCTTTGGATTTTTGTGGTATCTGTTGTAATTTTCCCTCTTTCTTCTCTGATTTTGTTTACTTGTGTCTTTTCTCTTTTTTCTTTAGAGAGTCTAGCCAAAGTCTTGTCAATTTTATTAACTTTCTCAAAGAACCAGGTCTTTGTTGCATTTATTTTTTCTATTGTTTTTTGTTCTCAATTTCATTTAGTTCTGCTCTGATTTTGATTATTTTCTTCTGCTGTTTTTAAGCTTAATTTCTTCTAATTTTCTAGTTTTTTAAGATGGACAATTAGGTTGTTCATTTGAGCTTCTTCTTGTTTTTGGAGATAGGCCTGTAATGATATGAACTTTCCGCTTATGACCGCTTTTGCTGTATCTCAAAAGTTTTGATATGTCGTACTATCATTATCATTAGTTTCTATGTATCTCTTGATCTCTCTTTTTATTTCTTCTGTGACCCAGTCATTCTTGAGTAGCATGTTGTTTAATCTCCATGTATTTGTGATTCCACTTTCCTTTTATAGCTGATCTCCAGCTTCAAAGCATTATGATCAGAGAATATGATTGGTATGATTTCAACCCTCTTATATTTGTTGAGGCTGTCTCTGTGTCCCAGTATGTGGTCAATCCTTGAGAATGTTCCATATGCACTAGAGAAGAATGTATAAGCAGCCATTTTGGAATGAAAGGCTCTGTAAATGTTGATTTTGTTCACTTGGTCTAAAGTGTCATTTAAGGGTGTTATTTCCTTATTGATTTTCTGTTTGGATGATCTGTCTGTATCTGACAGTGGGATATTTAGGTCTCCTACTATTTGGTCTGTTTCTCCCTTTAGTTCTGTTAGTAATTGCTTTACATATTTTGGGGCTTCCTGATTGGGAGCATAGATATTAATAAGTGTTATGTCTTCTTGGTGTATGATTCATTTTAATATTATGAAGTGTCCCTCAGTATCTTCCTTTACCTTTTTTATTTTGAAGTCTATTTCATCTGATATTATTACCACCACTCCTGCTTTTCTCTGAATGCCATTTACTTGAAATATTATTTTCTACCCTTTCACTTTGAGCCTATGTTTGATTTGGAAATGAGATTTGTCTCCTGGAGGCAGCATATGGTTGAGTTTTGTTTTTTGATCTAATTTGCAACTCTGTGCCTTTTTATGGGTGAGTTCAGACCATTTACTTTTAAGATGATTATTGAAATATAAGGTCTTCTTATAGCCATTTTATATTTATTCTCTGGTAGCTCAATGTTTCCATTTTTACCTTGTCCTTGTGTTTCTGTCTGTTTCTTTAATATGATTGAGTTGTGTGGATTTTCCCTCTGGTCCTTTTTGTGTTATGTTATGTACTTCAGTTCTGGATCTTTGGCATGTGGTTACCATTAAGAATATGTAAAGGATGGTTTTATACACGTACATACACACATACACATACATACACACAGTAGTCAGTTTTTTTCTATGTGTGCCTTATCTCCATTCCTCTTTGCAAATTTGGACCTTTGAATCATCCCCTTTTTGTTACTGGTGTCCCAAATTATCCCTGTGTATGCTGAACATTCATTTCCATCTTGCAATAACAAGTCTCTCCTTATTGTTTACACTTATAATACCCATTATTAATAGGGGTTGCTCTACTCTGCCTCTGTCTGCCTGCTAGTTGCCTTACTCATATTATGTAATTTCTTTTTCTTTTTGTTTCAGATAAGCTGACCCCTTTCAATATTTCCTGCAATGTAGGCCTTGTAGCAGAGAATCCCCTCAACTTTTATATCTTTACAAAGGTCTTTATTTATCCTTCATATCTAAAGGAGAGCTTTGCTGGATATATTATTCTTGGCTGGTAATTGCTTTCATTTAATAGTTCGAATATTTGGTTCCATTCCTTTCTTGTTTGTAAGGTTTGTGCTAAGAGGTCCGAAGATAGTCTAATGGATTTTCCTTTATAGGTTACCATCTTCGTTGCTCTGGATGCCTTGAGAATTCTTTCTTTGTCATTAATTTTTGATAAATTTTAATATAATGTGTCTTGGAGAAGGCCTTTTGGGTTGAGAAAATGAGATGTTCTCTTAGCTTCTTGGATTTGAAGCTCCAGCTCATTCCTTAGATTTGGAAATTTCTCCTCAACTATTCATCTGAAAATTTTCTCTGATCCCTTCTCCTTTTCTTCTCCTTCTGGAATACCCATTATTATGTTTCCTTTCCTAATGATGTCAGCCAGTTCTTGTATTCCTCTTTCATTACTTTTCATTTTTCGATCTCTCTCTTCTTTTTTCTGAATTATTTCTGGATTTCTATTTCGATATCACTGATCCTTTCCTTTATTTGGTCTGCTCTATTTCCTAAGCTTGCTATTTCATTCTTCATCTCTTTTAGTGTGTTTTTCATCTCTAGAAGTTCTAGTTTGTTCTTTTCTAGGGTTTTAGTCTCCTTGTTTAAAAACAAACGAACAAACAAACAAAAACCATTTTTTGTTGATCTATTATTTTTCTCAATTTCTGGAATTGTTGATCTGAATTAATTTTGGATCTCATTGAGTTTTTTTCAGAAGTACAATCCTGAATTCTGTTATTTAAGTAACATATTTCTATGTCTTTAAGCTGGATATTTTTCTCTTTCCGAGCTGCTTTGTCACTTTGGTTGTTCATGGTGTTTGATGGATTGTTTCTCTGCCTGGGCATTGATGGGGGTGTATTCTGCTTATTATTTTTTTTTTTTCCAGAAAGATTTATGTAAAAGTCTCTTTAGCCTGTTGCTAAGAAGGTGTTGTTTTTTTTTGATTTCCAGTAGTTGGTGTCCAAGCCTCTTGGATCTCTGCTCTGAGACTTAATAAGGCCTTTTTTTAAAAAAAGTTAATATTCGATCATGATCACTACCCTCGGTCTCAGCCCCTGTCAGTGTTAGCGACTGTTTCGGTAGCATTTGCTCAAATTCCCCTGGGGCTTTGCTGTGTTCGGTCTTAAAGGATGAGGGGGGCAGGGTGCACTCTGTGTTTGTGAGTGGAGTTTGCTGCTATCTCTGTGTCTTAGCCTAGTACTTTGCAACTGCGGCTGCTAAGATCCAGCTGTTGCTTCTCTGCAGTTAGTTCCTGCACTGCTTTCTGCCGTGATCCCTAGGGTCTGCTGTGTGGAGCTCACAGATTTCTCTGTCAGGGCTTTTCCAGAAACCAGCGGCTACTTCTCACTTCCCCCTCCTTACACAGGGAGGTCTAACTGTGACAGCTTCTTTGTTCCTCTCAATTTGTCACCCGACTCCACATTTCTGACCTCTGGAAACTCTTATGTGCAGATCACTCTCTCAGACATGTTTGTGTGCAGGTTGGGTGTTATCTGTTGAATTTTAGATGTTCAGCTTATTGTTATTTTAAGAGGAAAGATCTGGGAACATCTCTCACTCTGCCATGCTTCTGATGTCCACCAGTCATATACTTTTTAATTATTTTTAAACAGTAAAGTTCTATTTAGTGCTCATGTCTTTATGTATGGTTTTTACAATAACAAAAATTTTTCAAAGTGGATGACCTAGAAATATTAGATATATAACAGGTCTTTAATATCTTGACAAGTCTCTGTATAATTGACTTTCTCTACCTTATTTTTATAATTTGCTATGCCAGTGTTTAGCATTTTTTTCTTTATGTTTCTAAGCAGATTAATTGCAATTTGATCTTCTTTATTTGAACAAAATTTGTTTAACAAATGCAGCTCTGTCAGTTTCTCCATATGGTGCTTTCATATCTTACTATGAATAATTTATCTCTCTCAAATTAATAGGGAAAAACACGATTTTTATTAAGGATCCTCCTTTTACTTAATTTGTGAAACATCACTCTAACTTATGAATGTTGTATTTTTGTTGTTTATTTGTAATTTAATAAATTTTACATACATCACATTATACTGTAGCTGATAATATATGACAATTACTAATCGTTCTTTGATAAATAAATAAGAATCAGGGATGGGATACTTATATGCTTTTCTGATTAAGGCAGGAATATAGACAGAAGAGAGAAAAAGGAAAAAAATCCAGGTCTACAAGATAATTGAAGATAAATTTTTGAGAGAGGACCAGACATCCAGATCTTATAAAGAACAATGATATAATGTCCATGTATGACATTCAATTTCTATAAAATTCCTATCTACCAAGTGTCAACCCAAAAAATAGTATATAATCAGGAAGACTGAAGCTTTTCTGTGGACAGCCTATTTAAAATAGAGACAGTAGAAAACCATAACAATTTTAACAAAATATCAAAGATATTGCAATGAAGAAGAGTCAAGACAAATGCCCATATGAATAGAAGAGTAGTTATCTTCACACATCTGAGACCAATTTGGTATTTAGTTCTAGGACTCTCCAAAGACAATATCTAACAATCCCACAGTTTCTGGCAAAGGAAAAGTATGCTTCCTAGTTGAGTTTGGATATTTTTAAATAAATGATTCAAAACCTGTAAGATTTAGGTGTAATTTAAATGAAGTAACACATGAAAAAGCACTTAAAACACTGACCACCAATTGTAAAATAGAAAAAAATATTAATATAATTAATATTATTAGCACAATGTTTTTATTGAAGTTTCTTGAAATCTATCTTCTAATTTATTTCTATGGTAATGAAGAAATATTTAAGCTAATTAGATTTCTTCTATCTAAATCAGTGCTAGAAAAAATACACTGGCTAGGAATTTCAGTACTTAAAATAGTATTTCTACTCCAGAAACAGGAAAGATGGGACCATCAAAGAAAACAGAGACTAAAAAATGAGTATATTGTGAAGAAGAGGGGATATTCACATTAGTTTCAGCTAAATTACACTGGAGAGACCTGTGGGAGATCTAGATAGAGTTTTTTGATAGGCAGTAATATACTTAAAGGAAAGAACATAAATTGAAAGAAAAGTTGAATCATCAGTATTAGACAGTAGTTTAATCTCTGAGAATTACAGAGAATATTTAAATAAACAAAATAGAACTTTAGAAACAAATGGCTGTGGGTCAAACGCAGGCATATTTGTTGGACTACTTTGATTTTTGAGATTGAGACAAAAAATAAGGGGAGAGGGAGAGGGAAAGAGGAAGAAAGAAAGAGAAGGAAGAAAAATATTAGTAAGTAAAAGCCCTGGTACAGCTGGTTCCAAAGGCTCCTATATTAACCTCAAAACTGCCTCTCTCCATCTCTCATTCAGTCTTTTCCCTTTGCTATTCTTATTCTCAAGCTGGCTCTTTCCCCCTAGTGACATACGGTGGATCTTTTCTGGCCTAGGTTTGGAGGAACCCACAGTTCAGACAAATATCCTAGTCCTGTTTCACCTTGAGTGCCTTGGGTCATTCATCCATCCATGAATGAGTGATAGTTGTGATTCTAAGGAAATTCAATGGTCTAATTGTCCCATCTTGAGTCACCTGCCCACTCCTGAAGTAGCCCATCTAAAGCACGCAGACTGAGAGATCAGGTGAGAGATTTGAGGGATGAACAAAGAAAGTAAATACAGAGAACAGAGAACAAATGTGAGGAAAACTAGGGGAGATCTTGTCCCAGAAGTAGAAGAACAACATTTTAAGGAAATAGCAGTCATGTGTCAGATTCCTCAAGTACATAAGTGTAACTGAAATAGTCTTTCAAAGATCACTTTGAAAAGTCAAGTACTGTAACGGGGTGGTTTCAGTGAAGACGGAAGCCAAATGGCTATGAGGACAGGGAAGAATCTTGTGAATTGTATGAGCCAAAGAGATAGATGGAACAATAATTAGATAAATATGTTGTGTCAAGGAAAGTTTAAACACACTATAATCTAATATATATTTCTATTAAAACACCCTTAGCAAATTACATTCAATTCATGAAACCAATGTGTATTATTGAATTAAATAAAATATATCCCCTCTGATTTGCAGGAGACATAAATATTTATCAGTTGTGGTTCTTCATATGCCTGTGATAGCTGCTTATTTCAATAATATAAGAGAATATCAGCTAAGAGATAGTAAAGAAAAATTACCAGTAATTAAATATAATCTTTTCTTAAGGTAACAATTATCCACACATGTGTTATTTTATAATATAGTGCTCTGAAAAAAAAAAAAACTGTCTCTAAAATAAAATTCACACCCCAAAGTTTATTGTTTTTCTGGATTTTTGCCTATTTTTGGTTGTGCAAGGAGGTTTGTGAGAGGTCTGTTTTTAATAACATGAAGAAATCGTGATTAATTTAGGTCACAATTAAAAAGTACAGGCAAACCTCAGAGATATTACAGGTTTAGTTCTAGTCATAATAAAGTGAATATTGTACTAAAGCAAGTCAGGAATTTTTTTGTTTCCCAAAGCATATAAAAGTTATGTTTACACTAGATGGCAATCTATTGAGTATGCAATAGCATTACATATATTTTTTTTTTTAAAAAAGTACTTACCTTAATTAAAAAAAAATATGTATTTTATTGCTAAAAAATGCTAACCATTATCTGAGCATTTGGTGAGTCATAATCTTTTTGCTGATAGAGGTGCCGTGCCTCAATGTTGATGGCTGATGACTGATCAGGGTGGTGTCTGCTGAAGGTTGGGGTGGTTGTGACAATTTAAAAATAAGACAACAGTGAAGTTTGCTCCTTTGATTGATTCTTCCTTTCATGAGCAATTTCTCTGTAGCATGCAATACCGTTTGATGTCATTTTGCCCATAGTAGAACCTGTTTCTAAATTGGAGTAAATTTTCTCAAACACTGCTGCTACTTTATCGACTAAGTTTGTGTAATATTCTAAGTCTTTTGTTGCCATTGCAATAATCTACTTTACATCTTTGCCAGGAGTAGACTCCATTTCAAGAAACCACTTTCTGTGCTAATTTATAAGAATAACCTCTTCTTTTGTTAAAGTTTTTTATTGAAACTGCATCAGGTCAGTCACATCTTCAGGTTCCATTTATAATTCTAGTGTTTTGCTATTTCCATCACATCTGTAGTTATTTCCTCCTCTGAAATATTAAATCTCTCAAAGTCATCCATGAGGGTTGGAATCATTTTCTTCCAAACTTTTGTTAATGTTGATTATTTTGACCGCTTTCCATCAGTTATACAGTGCTCTTAATGGCATCTAGAATGGTGAATTCAGATCTATCAGAGAAATCACTATCTATGGTAGCTAGAGCCTTACAAACTGTATTCCTTAAAAAGTAAAACTTCAATGTCAACATTACTCCTTAATCCATGGGCTGAAGAATGGATGTTGTATTAGTAGGCATAACATAACATTAATCTCATTGTACATCTCCATCAGAGCTCTTGTGTGACCAGGTGCATTGTCAATGAGCAGTGTACTAGTTTTAAAGAAATCTTTTATTTTTTCCTGAGCATTAGGTCTCAACAGTTGGCTTAAACTAGTCAATACACCACATTATAAACAGATGTGCTGTCATCCAGACTTTGTTTTTCTGTTTATAGACCACAGGCAGAGTATATTTAGCATAATTTTAAAGGCCTTAGAATTTCTGAAATGATATATGAGCAGTGTCTTTCACTTAAAGTTACCAGCTGCATTAGCCCCAACAGGAGAGTCAACCTGTCCTTTGATGATTTAAAGCCAGACATTGACTTCTCCTCTCTAGTTATGAAAGTCTTAGATGGCATCCTCTTTCAACATAAGGCTGCTTTCTCTACATTAAAAATCCATTGTTTAATATAGCTACGTTCATTAATGATCTTAACTATATCTCTGGATAACTTGCTGTTACTTCTACATCAGCATTTGCTGCTTCACTTGTACTTTCATGTTATAGAGATGGTCTCTTCTCTTAAACCTCATGAACCATCATCCTCCGCTAGCTTCAGACATTTTCTCTGCAGCTTCCTCACTTCTCTCAGCCTTTATAGCATTGAGGAGAGTTAGGGCCTTGCTCTGGGTTAAGCTTTGGCTTGTGGGAATGCTGTGGCTGGTTTGATCTTCTATCCAGACCACTAGAATTTTCTTCATATCGGTAATAAGGCTGTTTCACTCTCTTATCATTTATGTAGCACTTTTAATTTCCTTTAGGAATTTTTCCTCTCCATTCACAGCTAGTCTAACTGTTGGCACCAGAGGCCAGCTTTCAGCCTATCTTGGATTTTGGTAAGCCTTTCTCACTAAGCTTTTATAAGGCTTATAATCACTACAAGTAAGGTACCCAAAATGATTAATTTCCAGCTTTTGATTTAAGATGAGAGACATCTTAAATCACATGAACACTTAGAGGCCACTGTAGGCTTATTAATTGTTCTAATTTTAATATTGTTGTTTCTTGTGGAATATATACGCTGGAGGAGAGAAAGAGAGATGGGAGAATGGCTGGTTGGTAGAATAGTCAGAACACACAATATTTGATTAAGTTTGCCATCGTATATGGGCATGGTTTCTGGCACTTCATTACAGTTACAATAGTAACATCAAAGATCACTGATCACAGATCAACGTGGCAAATATAATAATGAAAAAGTTTGAAATACTGCGAGAACTACCAAAATGTGACAGACACAAAGTGTGCACGTCATTGGAAAATGATGCCAATAGATTTGTTCAATGCAGGGTTGCCACAAACTTTCAATGTGTAAAATGATGCAATATATGTGAAACATAATAAAGCAAAGCACAATAAAATGAGATATGCCTATAGTAGTTTTATTTTCTACTGTTTATATCCTATCTTCCATAGATAGAAACTTGTATACTTATGCTCCTTCTCTTTCTCTATCAAATATTCTTTTGCAAGATAGCTAAGTTTTCAAGTACAAGTATCAGGGAACCTGCTTATCAGCCAGAGGGAAGTGGCAAAGCTGAAGGAATTCCACACTTCACGAATGTTTTTTTGCTTCTCACTCTTCTCACTCAAAAATCCGAAGAACCTTAATTTTCAGAATTCAAAACTCTCAACTGACTTCCCTTTTATTTTAAAGCATTTACTATCCAGTGAATACCTTCTATTTTATGAGAGGAAGGTAGGATATTACACCAATAGGCAAGATGGGTTTCCCTCGGCTTTTTTCTTTCCCATTGCTCAAGCACTAGGTTGTAATTCGAACCCTATTGTTTCCTAAGATACTTACTCTGCAGAATCTACTATTATTATTGATAGTGGAATTTGAAGCTTTTCAGGGGTTGCCTGGCACACAATCAACAATGTTCTTTTGAGCATTTACTGTTATTAATGTAGCTGAACTTACCTGTTTTCCTTCTGTCTGATTAAATGGGTTGTTTTTATCATATCCAGATATTTCCTTTTAGAAATACATTTAAGAGTTCCCTTCCAACACAATATACCCAATATACCCTATTATGAGTTTCAGCTAAAGATTAAACTTTACCTTTTGTTAATGTATATACTAGTCAAACAATGTACTCCAAATATTTGAAATGAAATAAAGTTTTAACTCAGAGATTGTCTTACTATGCAACATTATTGAAATAAACAGGTTTTGAGTACCTTACTTGTGATGATGATAAACCTTGAAACAGCACAAAACAAATCTGTTCTAGTTGCAGTGCAATTTGTAGCATAGAATAGCAATTTGTTCCTGTATTCGTAGAAATGATCATACTATTTACTTAGCTAAACTTCCTATCTGAGTAGAACTGTTTATTGCTCTGGCCACTTAATTTTATGTCACTTTTCAGGCATACTTCTCTCAGTAATTTTTCTCCCAACTTCAAGGTATGGATGGCTTAACTGGGAAATTTTAAAGCAACAATGTGACAGGTTCTCTTGCCTTTGCCTTTTCAGGGTCCTTATCATTGGGAGTTGACAAGCGAGTAGCTAAATGGATGATGAGTGGACTATAAATGCTTATAAGGTAGCACCTAAAGAGCAGAGGTGAAATGTCGAGTAACAAGAAAGGACTGAAATATGTTGGAATTTAGACTACGAATTGAATTCTAAGAGAAAAATTACCACTCAGACCGGATCAGCCATATCTGCAATTGCAGGCTTCCTTGTTCAGCAAACAGCACCTTAATCAGAAACACCGCTCAGGCAGCCAGAGTACAGGTTTTGGTTCTTGGATTCTTGAATAGTTATGAAGAAATTCTAAATTGCCTCTTAAAAGATAAACTGAGGCATATTAAAATGTTTAATAGTTTATTTGAGCAAAATTCGATTCCAATCAGATAGCATCAAACTGGAAGTGAGGTTGGCACACTCCACCTGACAGAAAACAGGGGAAGAACTTATATAAAATACAGAAGCGAAGGAGTTGGCTGTTTATGATTGGTTATCTTTAGAATTTTGACTTCATGATCTTGAGGCTTAGATTCCAATGTGCTTTAAGGTGGTCTCCACAACATCAGGACCACATCAGTGAAATGGCCTCCCTGGTTAGTTAACACTCCCAAACAAAAGGTTAGAGGCTGGATTTTTAAAGTTTAGTGTGCATAAAAATCCCCTAGGAAGCTTGTAAAAAGTGTGCTTCCCATTCACCATCTAATTCAGATGTGAAATAGAAATCTACAATTTTACAAGCCTCCCAGATGAACTTGATGCAGTTGTTCTAGGACTGTGCTTAGAGAAACATTGGTGAAGGGATTTGAGATTGAGTCCTTTCTTCAGGTCAGAGACACTGCTTGCTGTTTGCTGAGATTTGTTTAAATAGTACAAAACCCTGGATTCTGTGACTTGTAGACTGCTTTAATGAAATCCTATGTTTCTGTAATCCATGCTGACATTGAAAATTTTATTGATGTTCAATTAAAATGAAAGAAATTGTTTGCTTATAAAAGGTTTTTCCAGCTGCCAATTATTTTCAAGATAGTAGACTACACCAAAAATAGAAAATAATTTATATCTTAATAACTGTTGACCAGAGTTCTTCAAAATTAGTCTGTGCCTTTGAATGTTACTGTGGAGCAAGCAAACAAGCATGAAACATTAAACAGCTGAGTTGAAAAAGACACTTTTTTTTTTTCCAGTCAGGAATGTACAGAAGATGAATGATACATGGGGATATATAAATTAACTTTAAATTTATCTCCTTCAGCTTAATGGAAATGTATTTTCCAAATGTAAATTGTTTATGTACTGTGCTCTAATAGATTTAAATGCATATAGGATCCTGTAATAGTATTTGCATATGTCTAAAATTCATTAGCAGATTTTGATAAGTTTTGTTATGCAATGTATATCATTCCTAGAAATTTATTTTTACATTTAAATATTAAAAGTTCTGTCTTCTGGGATAGGAAACATTGTATTAAAAAATATACATATAAAGCATTAAATTTTAACAGAAGTCATAACTGTCTTATAAAGTAGATCGAGGTGAAAAGAAACACCTTTATTTCAATTTTCTTTCTTGTATGGATAGGTACAAAAAGTAAGTGTGTGAATAATTTTTTGTTGAATGACTGATATCTTCTTGCATAAGGAGAAGTCAATTGCCTTTAGGAAATTAAAAGTACCCAAAACCTATAGCTTTACTAATAATAAATGTAACTAACATATTTGAGAACTTATAATGTACCTAGTATATTGTGACATGTACTTTATATTCCTGATCTCATTTAATCTTCACATGAAGTCTGTGAAATGGGTGAAACAATGTTCCTCTTGCAGATAAAGAAACTATAATAAATTTTGAATAAGTGACCCTGGGTCACGTTACTAAAAAGTAGAAGTACTGAATTCAAGTTCAAGTGCTTTCGGCTCAGTTTTCATACTATAATATATGGATCATAAATTTAATTTTGATTTCCTTCAGTTTTGACTTGAATATGCTTGTATCTGTCTTCTAATGAACACATGCCCACATTTGTGTTTAGAGAGGATTACTGAGGCTTCACGTGTGCATGTGTTTGTTTCATTAAATAATGTCAAATGGTTTTCCAAAATGATTGAACCAGTTGTGTGAGAGTATTCTTATTGCTCCACACATTGAATAAACTACATATTGCTTTGTTTTGTTTTAAAAATTTTAGGCTTTCTAGTGGGCAGGGAGTTGTGTTTTAGTATGCTTTTAATTTACAGTTTCCTGATTACTAGTAAGATTAAACACTTTTTAATATATTTATTGGTTTTTCATTTATCTCTTTTTGTGAAGTATTGAAAGTATTTTTCCCATTTTATGTCTGTTTTTTGCTTATGGATTTAAGTTCTAGATATAAAATCTTTTATGGCTATAAGTATAAATATATTTTCCCTTTTCACTCTTATCGTGTCTTTTGAAGCACAGAATATCTGAATTTTATTGTAGTCTAGTGTATTATTGTTCCTCTTTATCTTTACTTATTTTGTGTCTTGGTTAAAAGATTGTTACTAAATCACGAAGGTCATGAAGATATTATTTTAATGTGATAGCCTTATTGGGTCACCTTTCATATTTAGAGCTACAATAGTCTGTGATTATTAATTTTATGTGTGATGACATAGGCATCAAGTTTCTTCTTTTTTATATAGACATATATTTGGTGCAGCACTATGTTCCTTCCCACTTCTCTTCCATGCCAGTTTCTTTTAAACAAAGAGTTCATATAGGCATAGCCTTGTTTTCATTATTTGTCTTTTTTTGTACAAATACCAATCTTTTAATTAGAATACCTTTGTAATAAGATACGATTATAGTAGAGTAAGTACTCATCTAACCCTTCCCATTTTCATGTAAATTATAGAATCCATTTGTCCAGTTTCACCAAATTTTTTCTTAGAATTTAATTAGGTATTTTGAATGAATAGATAAATTTGAAGTGATAAAACATGTTGGTTGGTAATATTGAGTCTTTAAATCTATGAATCATATAACTCCATCTATTATATATTTTTTTAATTCCTCTTAATGTTTTAAAGTTTTATTTGCAGTAATTTTATATTCTTTTTGTTATAATTGTTTCTAGATATTCTTAGTTTTGGTATGTTTTAAATTTTTAAGAATTTATTTCACCTAAATTTTCAAATTTTTTTGAATACACTTGTTCATAATATATTTTTGTGCTCTTAATGTCTGCTGTCTCAATAGCGATGACTTTTTATTCTGGATATTTATTATTTCTTCCTTTATTCACTTTTCTTTTCTTTGGTCAGCTTTGAAAGGTTTTATCAATTTTGTTAGTCTTTACAAAGAATCAACCTGTAGCTTTGTTAATTTTATATCTGCTTTTCCGTTTTATTTATTTATGCTCTTATCTCCAATGCTTTACTCCCCCGACTTTCTTTGAGTTTATTATGCTGGAGTTTTTTTCTGGTTGGGTTTGTTTTTTTTTGTTTTGTTTTGTTTTGAGATAAATACTCAGATAATTCATTTTCAGGCTTTCCTTTAGCTACATTTGCATATTTAGATAGGTAATATTTCATTATTAGTTCAAAATATTTTAAAATTTTATTTCTTTTTTAAGTTATGTTATTTAGAGGTATCTTACTTTACAAACACATGGAGGCTATTTTGGGGTGATCTATGTCTGAATTAACTGCACTATAATTATAGTTTATATGGTACCGATTTTTTCGAAATTTGTTGTGAAATAATTAATGGTCTATAGAGAAAGAATAATGCACTGTATATGATAATATATATATATATATTTTCAAGTATAGAGAAGGCATAGCGAATTAAACAAAGAAGGGACATACTTTATACAATTATTTTTAGCAATAATGTAAAAGCAGGGAGACAATAAGAAACTACTACCTGACTCCCAAGTGAATCTTTCTGACATGACTATACTCAAATGAGTAGTCTTTTTCTTATGCTTTACTTAATCCTTAGAATTCTGCTATTCTGTTGTGTATGCTATCAAACTTGCACGCGTTATATTAAAACTCTGTCATACAAATCTACCATATTAAATTTTCTAATTGTGGGAACCATGTTTTTCCTGATGAAAATATTTAATGCCTCTTTAGTTCCTTAGTTTTTGCTATTTCACCATGTTGCAGGGAAATTGATACAATATTTTCTACATTTATTTGTAAGGCTAGAATATCAATTTTTCCATTGACCAACCCTACAATGCTTTATTATGAAGTCACTTTGTGAATTCATTATATATTTTATTACTTAACTGAAATTTTGAAGCATCTGTTTCCTATACATGTATATCTATAAATTATAACAACCTAAAAAATTCTGACAATACTATATTTTCACCAGTATGAATAATGTCTTCCTCATCCTAAAAAACTGTTATCTATGTAATAAAGAAATATTTTCCTCATCATATTAAGGACAAAATTTAAGTTTCTTAACATTATATAAAAACAGTTCTATAATATGCTTTGTCTCTAACATATTTACAATTTATCATCACAAACAGACATAAGGTGATAAGTTAGGTGCTAACTTACCACTTAATTTGCTTCTATAAGGTAAAAATCCCAAATCAAGACCCTGTAAGGAAAATATTAAAGTTCCACGAGTATACTCATTAATTCCAGAATATCTAATTTATAACTATAAAAAATCAACTTTTATCAAAAAATAATAGCACATATATAGAGGTAGTTATATACTAAGTAGTACAATAATACTTTATAAAATATTAAAATTTAATAAAATTAATTAAATTTTAAAGTATCTTTCAACATACATGTTAAGAATCTTAAAAATTGAAGACATTTGGACTGAAGGCTTTTCTTTTGGGTAAATCTTTCGATAACAAGTATAAGCATTATCTGTTGACCCCAGGTGCTTTGAATTACTTTCAAAATTAGAGTCACACATCTTGAAATTGTCATTACTAATTAATATGCACCAATGCTTCTGGAAACCTTCCCATAATAAATCCCAGGGAAAAATTATATGGTGATGTTTTTCAATGAACCCTCCTTAATTTCAGTAAGGACTTCACTATGCTTTATAAATGGGATTCTAACATTTTAATAGAAGTCTCAAGCCACAAGTCAGTGTATCTAATACTCCATATGTTTTCAGTGTTACTGTTGGTGTAGGAAGAAATTTTATAAAATTTATTAATTATAATGGGATTAAAGAGGATGGAGATGTTAAAACTGAGCTATTATGTTATAGGAGTCACTTTCGGTCAACTCTAGCATTTCTTTATCTCAGTAGTTTTTCCTGGGCTGTTCACTCTGGCTAGAATGTCTACCTCACATTCTCCCACCTGTCTGTACATAGCAAAGTTTATTCCTCTACTAAATGTTCTATTTCCAGAGAACTCTCCTACCCTGTACAAACATAATTATGCGCTAATTATATTTTATTATCTCTGTTTTCCTCAACTATACAATGAGTTGGGTAGGGGCTAGATACTCTCCTTTACTCCCCCCCCTCAATCTAGCACAATGCTTCATAAATTATGACAATGAATGAATGAAAGTGTAGGTGTTTTATAATTTAGTAATTATAATTTAGCATAAATTAGTATTCTTGAAATGTGTAACACATTCATATCTATAATTATTGAATTAATGTTTTGGACCTATTTAACTGCTTTTAGTTTCTCTTAATTCATGAAACATTGTTTAATTTTATTTCAACTTAAGTTAGAATATTTATGTATACAATAACTTAAGTTAGAATATTTATATATACAATTTGTTTTCTTATTCATTTTTTGGCCATTGTTTTGGTTGATAAAATATTTGGATAGCTTGTTGCTTTTTTGTTTGAGTACATAACTATTCTCATTTAATACTATAGATTAAATAAACTGAAGTAATTTAATTTCCAGGGGCCTAAAAGAATATATTTCTTGAAGCAAGTTTATAATCTTATAAATGATATTCCCCATTTGATTAGTTTCCATTAAAGAATTTTAAAATCTTGTCTGTAAGGTGTTCTCATTAGTATGCTATTTAACTCCAACTGTTCTTGATCAAGTTTAAACAAGGACATAGTCTTCATAACTATCTGTCTGTTGAGAGTTATGGGTCATTTTCTCAGAAGAGGACAAAAGCTAAATAATGTTACTGCTCAAATTACTATGTGTTCTTTTTGGCTTATAGGTGGGAGTTGAAAATAGATGGAATATGAATATTTTAGATGGACTTTAAAATTAACCTTTATTATGTTTATATTTAGGTATTTTGTTTTCCTTTTGAAGAAACTAAATAGTAAGATGCAGTGGTGCAAGAAGACTGAGAGGGAAAATCAATTTTAAATTTATAAGATTAGAGGTAGAGTATCATCAAATTATCTCAGGAACCGTGAAGGCCAAGCACAAAGCTTAAATGTTATATAACCGTTGAGTGTTTGCATTTGGGTGCAAATAAATTAATTCCCCATTTTCAGCATTCATCTGATTATTTGGAATTTGCTCTTCCAAAAGTCTAATATAGTAGTTATTCTCATGACAGCTGGGGGCAATATTTGACTTCCTCATAATGTGATTTTATTTTTACTAATTATTTTTTAACTCAATTCTTAATTACCATATACATAAGATTATAACAAAAACAAAGGATGTACAAAAGCAATCAAAGTCATCTTTATCTCATCACTCAAGAGCATCAAACTTTTTCATGTATTTTATCAGTTCTTAGTAAATATGTGTGTGCTTGTGTGTATGATTATTAACTCGGTATAGATATAACTTTATTTTGTATTATGGATTTTAATATTTACTATTACTTCATACAGTTCTTCATGTCATTCATCTTCTAATTATAATTATAGAATATATATAATTTATTTTATACCCTCTTCAAGAGGACAGTTTGCATCTCTACTATTCTATCTTATATATCATGATATATAGAACACCTTTATACATATTGGGTTTTCCCTCATAATTCATTTTAAAGGTCGGTCTATGAAGAGAAGACAGTTTGGAAACTATCCTCACATTTTGCCTGGGGTACCCTCTTAAGTTTAAATTAAATTGAATTTGTGCATTTATTCTTTTTATTTTATTTGATTAGCTCTTCAGGGTTTTATGAATTTTATTAGTCAGGCATTTTTAAAATCTGAGATACATTCAACCATATAGAAAACAAACAAATACAAAGTTAGACATGACATTATATATAAACAGAGGAGGCAAGCAATGTCAATATGGTGGAATGTGAGAAGGTACCCACTCATGAGAGCTGCAGGTACAGTTATGATCGAAGTGATTAAAGAAAAGTCCCCTCTACCACTAACAGTAAAAACAACTCAATATACTGGTTATGTGAAACAGTGGAAATAGGGGAATTTCAATAGCTCTCTTCATGACAGAAAGAGAATGCAGAGAAGACTCTGGCTTTGGTAAGAGTTACCCAATGCATGAATGCAGTGTTGAAGCCAGAGGCAATAAATGATAAAATGATTGTGACTATTTCTACTGATGAGGATTTAGGTAAATAAAAATGCCCCTGGACTAAATCTTGATTAGACAGTTTACAAATAAGTGTCTAGATAATTAAATATGAGGCAAAATAATTTACTGGGAAGCCACCAATGGGAGAGAACTGGACGCGGTAGAGTTAGTTTCAAGGCTGACCTATTTCTTATGGTGATACAAAGGCTGCTGAAACCTCAGAGTGTAAGACTTCCATGGATCATGAAGAACAGAACCAGATTAAGAAAGTCTTTGGAGAAAACTTACCAGTGAGGTACTGAGGAGGGCCTTAATTTTTAAATTTTGTATGTCACTTGAAACGCGAAAGTTAAAGTAGCTGATTATATCTCATTTCTCCTTAAGAATATGATGTGGCAATTTCTTCTGAAAATAGAATATAAGGAAGTTAATGAGACTTAGTAGTGTTGACTTGGACATTATCACTCAAGAATCCCTCAGATGGCAGAAATGTTTCTCCTGTGTTTCTCCTATCTACTTGAAGAGCAGTTTAATCACACTGTGTGTAATTCGAAGTAGTTGAATTATGTCTTAATCTTCATCTTTTTAGTATTTTAGACACTAGCTCCAAACAGGCAGTTTCCCATGTCATTCTAATTATGCAGAAGCCCTGGCATCCAGTTCCCCTGTATCCTATCAGAAGTTTTCAGTTATAAGTCTCATTATTCCTCAACCTAATCAAGTCTGTTAAATGCAGTCAAGCTGACGTATTAATGAGACTTATGTGGCACCCTCACCTGGAGGTAATTTTTATTTCAGAATAAAAATCCTTCTTAATCTAAAGAATAAATCCTTCCTAATCCAAAAGTGGAATTTCTATTTCTATCATCTACCACAAGTAGGCTAAGAGGAATTTTGGGGGCAACGGCCTTTTCACAATGTTCGAAGCACACATACAAGGGGCTTCTTAATTTGCGTAGCTTGTTACAGACTTGGACTTGAGAAAGAGAAACAGGGCTCCGAAGCAAGGCAGTTTATGTAGCATAGATGGCTACAGTTTCTTTCAGGGTTTGACACCTATTGTATTAGCCTTTGTCTACAAGACTTTGTTTCTGCTGTCTCTTGCCTTCAACATTCATTCATATTGTGAGGAGGAAACACTAAATGGAAACTGGCAGGTGAAATTTAATTTCTAAAAAGAGCAAGAGTGAATGTAGTATTTTGCCCATTTCCTAACTATCAGTAATGTCTCATTACTCTTTAACTTAATTGTAGATAATACTCTGTTACGGGCTTTTGGTACCAACTATTATATAAATATGTTTATTTACTTTAATTCTACATGTCTATGTGTGTTTCTTAAAAGATTGGGGGAAAGAGATGTAGCAACATTCAGGAAAAACCCTAATCTTCCAGAAATAAGGCTATGAGTTCTTTAGTTTTATTTTATTTTATTTTATCTTATTTTATTTTATTTATTTTTGGCTATATATGTTTATTCAGATTATTACTGAGTGCTGGAGATTAAATGCAGTAACTGAATAATTTTTACATTTTTAAGAAAAAACATTAATATATGAGACTGTATTACATATAGCAAGCACATGTTTTATAATACAGTGAACTGTTTCTCAATAAACCATTTAAGTAATATATTTCTTCATTTTTCAGCTGATTTTAAAATGGTCAAATAAATCATAATGCATAGTAAAATAATTTAGTGACACATGGAGAAAACAAAAGGTTAACACGTATTGTGAAAATTTAATGTGTCATGATATGTAAGATATTTTAGCACTTACATATTTTTTACCTGTAAATGTCATCACTTTGTATTACAGTTGTTTGAAGCCCTAGTTGGATTTTATGTAGAGTTATATATCTTGGCCATTTACTGATACTGTTTAATAGAAAATAAATCAGACATATTCTATTTTGTTATTTTAGTGGGTTAGAAGGTCAGTCCGTCTGCTAGGATTTATGAGACCACTAATTAAAGGTCAGCAGTAAATGTGTTGGCCAGTAACACATCCATGTCCCAAAAGGAAAAAAAAATTGTAAAATAGAAAAAAAACCCATATTCATTTTCTGAATTTTTATTCCCATTGAAGGAATGCATGAAAACATCTTACATTTCTTATTAATAATGATAGTGGTGTTTTTTACTGGGTTTTGTTTTTTACTATAGAAAGCAAGAGATCTGGCCTTGCACTCTTAAAAAGATTAACACAGAAATCCAAGTTTTAGTCTTAGAATGTACTTTTGAGTCCTGTTGAGCAAGTCAATTAAATTATCTCTGTGGCTTTGAATAAAGTCATTTCTAATCTCTAGGGGTAGAGGAACAATGAAAGCTTATATATGTCCCAGTATTTAAAATTTTAAGAGAGGATCTCCCATGAATACAAAATGTAGTATTTTTTATTGTCATTGTGTATATTTGCCAAAAACAAATTAATGAGATGAGAAATGATAGCTATTAATGTTTTTGATTGGAAAACAAAATTGCATTTTTATCACTGAAATACCTTAGATGTTCTCTATAAGCTAAAAAAAAAATAGTGGCAGCTTTCTAAAAAGTAACTGTCTTGATAAAAAGACTATTTATGTGAGGATAACCATTCTACCTTTTCAAGAGAATAGTTTATCTCTTTAATTTTTTTTTTTTTTTTGCTAAGAAGTCTTTTAAAAATAACCTTTTACTCCTTTCATCTATGTGCCCAGAAAAATTGAAATAATCACTTGCTTAATCATCTTTGATTTTTGCATTTATTCTGTCAGAAGAAAGCTTGCATACTAATTGAAGTGATAGCTTTTGTGTTTTCAATAGCTAATCATGTAATTATGTCTTTCCTAGACACTGTTGGGTCTATTTGAATAAGAGAGATCATGAGTTCAATAAGTCCTTAGCAGTTTCTCTTGTTAAACTTCTAGTTAGATGGGATGAGAGGAAACACACATCTCTGTAGAAACTAGACTGAAGGTTGCTTCCAAGATTTTTCATGAGCTGTTCTCTTGTTTGGGAATTTCATGGTGATCACATTTACAATCTATATTCTAGGTTATGTACCATATGTATAAGAGAGAAGGGATGGAAATGGCAATTTTATGGCCTCCAGGTTAAATTTGATTTCTGAGCATTGGGGAAGATTTAAAATTGTTTAAAAATGGTACAACTTTGGCTTTATGTTAAATGTCTTTGAGCGCTTGACTTATGTTACAGAAACGTCTGAAGTAGTGGAATGGATTTGCTATTAAATGCAATTATCTAAGTTAGAATATGAAAAATTTTAAAGTACTAATTTAAAGTATTAATATACATTTAAAGATTTAATAAACATTTTAGAAATATTTTAATATATGAGCATATAATTCCTTATTTTTTATGAGAATTCAAATTATATTGAATTACCGGAAGCAAAGCAAGAGATTTGTTACTGTTGCTGTATTTTAAGTTTCTTAACTTTTGACAATTGTAAATTTTCAGAAAAAAACTTTCCTTTCACTTGATTGTCAAAGAGTTATACCAACCTTGATTTTTCGATTAGGAAAACAAAATGTATTAAATTTTCCATCACCTTAGATATTCATTACATGGATAACATATTATCTTGTCACTTGGCTGCTGAACATCTGGCATAGATTCATTGACCTAGCATCAGCTATGTGCTTCCAGGAAACAGCTCATATTGGAGCCCTAATACCAGATTTTTTTTTATACTGGAAATTTGCATTACATATAATCAGTTTGTCAAAGCCTGTGGAGTGATTCTTGTGTCCATTCTGTATGACAGAGGATGAGGATATCTGGAAAATGTCCCCATCTATTACACAGCCATAAATATTTTTTAAGATGTACAATGTGATATTTTTAATTAAATGAAACCAAGTCCAACCTTAGAAAAAGCCAAACAAAACACTATCTTCAAAGCACACAAGTGTTTTTGGAAAAACATTGCATGGCCTTTATTCATAAGCCATAATTACAATTTTTTCATAAAATCTATTATACAAGAGAATTTGGGTTGGGTATTTTTTCCCACTTTATTAATTTTGGCAGAAATATTGCTATCTGTAGTGTCTCCCAGAGGTCCTGCTGCTTTCATCCTCCATCTTTAATTAGAAAATAAAGTGGAGAAAATTAAAACCAAGCAGTGATCAAACTTCCTTTTCTTGCACTAGGGTATTTTTGCCAATTAAGTAAAACAAGTAAAAATTTTCTGTTGTTTAGTTTGTTTTTAGATTTAAAAAATATATTTGCTACTTTTTGAATTTTATTACTTAATGAAGTGATAAGTCAAGAATACATAATTGTTCCTGAGAAGACAATGCCAGAGATAATGCTGCTCAAATGGGTTGGTAGTCATTGGGATGGAATGCAGGGAAATTATTTTTTCCAGGAATTATTTCTTAATTAATTAATTTCTAGGCAATTATTTTTCTTAAAGGATAGTAGTAAAATATTAAAAAATAAAGGATCACATACTTATTAAAACAGGACATTCTGCTCAAGACCAAATATTTTAAAATGAATATAAAGTACCTCGACAGATATTATTATCATTTTAAATATCAAAGCTAGTAAATATCCCCCTTAGTTTAAATATTTATATTCTAATTCAGAAGTTTATGCTTTATAAAGCAGAATTTCATTTAATTCAACACACATTTAATGATCTCCTAATGTATATAGGTGCTCATTGCTGAGAAGACTAAAAGAATAAGATATTTATTCTCTGCTTTCAAAAACTTTTTAGTTATATCTTTCAGGAGCTAGTCAAGAAAAAAGATACTAGGAATTTCCAGCAGAAAGACCTTAATATAAGAACATGATATAAAATGAAAGCTTTGGGACAGAGGTTGATGAGGCAGCCTGGATTACTGAAAACAAGAAACTACTCCACTTTTAGTCGAACCAAAGTAAAGATGTTCTCAAAAGATGGAAGGACCATTGAGGCAGAGGTGATCTCAGGTGATATAGAGACACAGAGAAGATGCAGAAATTGCCAGAGACACCTGGCCACTGAAGGAAAAAAAAGACAGGGAGAAATTATCTGTTTTTAATATCTTCTTTCTTTCTAGTCTGTTATCAGTGAATCTCGGGAAGTCACTTGGTTAGGGAATCTAGGAAATGTAGTTACTATGATACAGAGCAGAGAGAGTAAGAACACACAATAGATTTAAGATCAAACAGAAAAATAATCTGGGAAATAGCTTAGTAGAACAGGAAAACAGGTAAAATAGGTAATTTTAATAAACTGTGGTAAATATAACAATGGGCAGTTGATACTCAGACTCTGAGAACACATAGGAGGACCACCCTGTGATGCCTTGACATGATGGGTAATTCATGGTAAGTTTCACAGAGGTTGTTAGGCCTTAAGTCTTGAAGAATAGGAGACAGCCAAGAAAAAGGAAGGCGGTGAGAACAGGGAAACTTGGTCATGGATGCAAGTTGTCCCAGGTAGAAGAATCCAGTAGTAAAATAACTTGGAAAACACACACACACACAAACACACACACTTTTTTGGAGTTTAGAGAAGATCGAAAATGTGGTGGGAGAAAAGAATAAAGAGATAGTTTATAAAATGTTGGTTTTATCTAGAAAGCAGTGGTGAGTGATCAAAAATTTAAGAATGATGACTAGGTTTAAATATTGGCAAGTAGAATGTAAGAGATTATATACAAAGAGAAAAATCCATTCTGACTTGTTAGGTCTTATTTTTTTCTTTGAATTTAACTTCACTTATTTTCATTATGTAAAAAACTAATTTCTGTTAGAGATTATTTGATGGAAGTGGGAAGTAGAAGAAATGGTCCATGGAGAATTGTGTTACTTTCGACTTTCTCTTTCTTGTCTACCTGTTGGTCATCAATGCTGGGAGCCATTAGAGCACTGCTTGCATAAGAACTATATATGAAGTTCAGAATCACAAATTTAAGGATTATCTTCACAAACATTACCCATTTGGAAATATGTTTTGATATATGTTGTACCTGTGTGTGTATGAGAGAAAAAGAGAAAGAGAAAGCTAGAGACTAATTACACATACCAGTACAAATATGGAAGTGTGAACATATCAGCTTATAAATCATTAAAATAGCACAGAAATTAAAGGAATCAGTATTTATTAAAGGAAATATTAAGGCTTTGCATATGTGATAGTACAGAAATATTATGCTATAAATAACAATAGTAAAAGATCTAGATTTCAAGAGCTTATTTCCGCTTATTTCCTCTTCTCAGAATGTTTTAAATTTTCTCAGAGTATGAGCTCTCCTAAACAAGAATGACAAAAATCAAATAGACTTTGGTTTAGGAAGATACAGTGGGATTATAGTTACCATAGCAACTTGAACAATGAGTCTATATCTAAAATACATTTTTTATAAACAGTTTTTGAGCCACATCTGGATCATTCAGAATGGGTATTCACTAAGGTTACAGATATTTACTTTATGACATTACATTATTCACTGTTATGGCAGAAAGGACCCAACTGCCTTTACTAATAATGAAAAAATGTTTTTATTAAATTCACAACTGTATAGAATCACAAAATTTCTTGCAATGAATCCTTGTGAAATATAAAGGATTCATTATTTTTCTTCTCTAATCATCATCTTAGTACTTTTGCTATCTCCCTTGCCGTAGGGGGAAAATCTAATCCTTTTATAATTCATTCTGTGTTGATTTTTTTTACCAAGCAATTTTTAGCAAAGTATTATTTTTTTTTCTTTTAAAATACCATTACATTTTGTTTCTATTATAGAGCTTCATATTTTTATTTTATACAGTTTAGAAAATCCAAGAAAGTATATAGAAGATAATAAAACACCTTTTATCTTATTATCTCTTTAGTACTCCTTAATATATAGTAAATTTAATGCAAATTTCTACATTTGTATAAGTGTATGTTTTTGTGCACATAGATAGAAAAATGTATAGACATAGTATATCCTTGTTTTCCTTTTCTTTTACAAAATTTGGGTTATAATGCTTACTATCCTACTCTTTGTCAGTTAATATTATAATATGATAATTTTTTTAAAGTCATCTAACTATTTTAAAATTTTGTAATGATTTTCTAAAATTTAGTCATCTGTATGGACAATAATTTTTCAACCATCTTTATTGTTAGGCATATATATTATTTAAATGTTTGAGGGTTATTATATACAGCACTAAGACCAATACACTTCTGCATAAAATTGAATATGTCCTTTAAATTAACTTCTAGAAGTAGTATTACTGGGTTACTCAGGTAACTGGTTTTAAAACATAATCATTATTTATTTTCCAACTCTTAATCTTTGTTAACCAGTCTTTGTTTCAACTTACCTAGGTCCTTTGACTTTTCTGGCCAATTCTTCCTCAGAATCGAACTAAGAAATGCTCCCAAACAACACTGATAGAGAAGGTTACAGCAAAAGCCATGAAACTTCCATTGCTCCAGATAATTTCCTAATGTGTCTTACTGCTAAAATATATGGATATCCTCAACTTCTATCTAGGTTAGTCTAAGCTACTTCAAATTGTGCATTCTGAAGGTAATTAAAAAAAAAAAAAAAAAGAATATGCTGAGAAAGGATATCTGGAGACAATCTGACACATTCATCTCCAGGCCATTTCTGTTATCTTTTAGACGGTATCTAAATAAAGACCTTCCCATTTCTTCCATATCATGAGGCCCTTGTAAAAGATGTAATCTTAGAATCATACAGCTAGAAGGATGTAAAGGCAGGACTCTAAAGATTGAGGAGACCCATCTCACTGGAACTAATCTCCATGGAATAAGATCTCTTTACACTTATGAAAGTCCTTTTAAACTGTGTAATAAGTTCTTCTGCCATTATGTTCTCCTTTTAAGATAAAAAAGAAAGAAAGAAAGAAAAATATCTCTAGTATTTCTGACACAAATTAAAAGTACAATCTTCTCTTTTGTCTTTAATATGAATGTGAAAATTTGGAAATATATTGTATAAAACTATTATAAACATGGAGATTGCCATATAGGTTGTCATGTGTTTTTTTTTTTTTTTAATATATATGTTAAATAATATAGACTGTCTGAAAACTGTCAAGCCACTTTTGAAAGTGTAGGAAAACTGGATTAATTTTAGCTCAATTTGCCTTCATTTCTAGAGAGCTTTCCCCTATGAGTTTAAACCTTATATATATATTTTTTTACTTTATTTTTATTTATTTATTTTTACCACTTAAGCTCATGTCTTCAATCTGGGAAATCAGACCTATATCCTTACATTATAAGATTGTCCTATCTCACAGTTTATCCCTTCCTACTCAGAGATAAGAGAATATTGCAAATTTAAGACTGATATTTGTTGGTAACTATCTCTTTAGTGTACTCTATTGTGTTGTAAAGTCCTATATTAAGAAGAAAAACAGAGTATTTAGATTTATCCTAAAAATGGGTTGTTTCCTTGAATTCTAAAAAAAATTTAGACGACCAATCACAGTTTTAACAACATTTTCAGATACATTTAACTTGATGAGCATAAAAAAATTATTTTTTTGTGATGATGGTTCTATTTTTGTTTTGATTTCTTATGGGTACACGCTCACATAAAACTTGTCATGCATTATAGCAACTAGAATGTGGTCATTGCCTTGACAAGGGATGTATCCCTTGTTTCTTAAACCATTTCCATAAAAAAGTTTATTGAAATGTTTAATTATTATAAATTAGAATAGCTACACATTTCTCTGATACTGAAGCTAGTATGAAATATGTTTCAGAATTCAGAATACTTTGAAGTCAAGTTGAACATCTTTCTGACACTGAATTTGAACTTTAGACTATACACTGAGCAATGAATCTGAGCCACTTCTGAAAGAGAAAAAATAATTCTTATGCCAAAGTAGACTAAGGCGACTGAAAAATTACATGATGATGTAATATGAGCTGATAAAGAGTAGGATTAGGAAACAAATTTACTACTGACTTTTTTGCAATCTTTAAGGTCTAGCCTTTAATGAAGCCATTTTATTAGTCCAGGTCCTCTGGCAAGAGACCAAGATGGGATTAAACATACAAAAATTGTATTAAGGAAAAATACCTATGTGAAAGAAAATAGGAGGGAAGTCCAAAAAGTCAAGAAGAGCCATCTAACTGATACAAGTCTGACCCTGGGTGGAGAAGAGAAGCATAAAAAGTTCTGTGCAAATTTCTCGTACTACATTTAGTCTAAAGTCTGTCAATAGAGGATTATTGAGTCTTTTAGAAATGATTTGTTTTTAGAATCTCTGCTACACTCAGTCATTGATCAGGAGCATCTCATGAGTGGTACATTTTCATAGCAAATCAAGCAATGGATTTCAAAGCACAACCAATAGCGCCCTTGGTCACATGCAATCCCTGTACTAGGAATCTATCTAGAAGATACATCGTTTGGCTGCCACAGCTGTAATACATGGACCTCTATAAGGTGCGTGTCCATGCCTATATGCAGATGTGGATGTTCGTTCAGTTGCCAGAGTAAGGCAACAACTGCCTTGTGAAAGGAAATTCAGATGAGTTGCAGTATTAAATCAATGTGTTAGAGTAACAAGAGCCACTGCAACCAATGGACCTTAAAATGTAGAAAGGCTTAAACATAGTAGACATATATTTCTTGTCATGTAACATATGAAATGCATGTTCGTAATTGGTGGGCATCCAACTATCAAGTGGAGATTTAGAGATCCAGTTTTCCATACTGTAACTCTTTCAAAGCTACTCCATGGTTTTCGAGGTCCCTATGTTTGTTTATACCAAGCTGGCTGAAGAAAAAAATTTTAAAAAAGGATGGAAGATAGCACATGAGAGTGTATAATGGGCTATGAATGGAAGAAAAGAATTTTACTTCCTTACACATTGCATTTTCCAGAAATCTGATCCAGGACCACACCCAATGCAAAAGAAGCTAGGAAGTAAAGTCAAATGTGGGTCAAAATATAGAAACTGGTTTACAGCTAACAGTCTTTGTCAACTTTATAAATGCCTACTCCTATCATCTAGGTTAATTCACAGTTCTAAATGCTTTTGTTTAATCCAAAATATGTAAAGAACATACAACTCAACAACAACAATACATCTGATTGAAAAATGAGCAGAGGATTTCAATAGATACTTTTCGAAGGAAGACATACAGATAACCAACAGATATATGAAAAGATGCCCAACATCACTAGTCATAAAGGAAATGCAAATCAAAAAACAAAAAAAAACAAAAAATGAGATACCGCATCACATCTGTTAGAATGGCTATTATTAATAACAAGAAATAGCTAGTGTTGGAGAGATTGTGGGAAAAAGGAACCCTCATACATTGCTGGTGGGAATGTAAATTGGTACAGCCACAGTGGAAAACAGTATAGAGGTTCCTCAAAAAATGACGAATATAGCTACCTTATGATCCAGCCATACCTTTTTTGGGTATCTACCCCAAAATTTGAAAATACTCCTATTCATAAAAACATACATGCCCTATATTCATTATAGCATTATTTACAGTAGCCAAGATATGAAAATAACCTGTGTCCTTTGGCAAACAATTGGATCAAAAAGAGGTAGTATTATATACAGTAGAATACTACTCAGGCATAAAAAGATGAAACATTGTCATTTGTGACAACACGAATGCATATTCAGAGTATTATGCTAAGTAAAATAAATCAGACAAAAAAGGACAAGAACTGTATGATTTCATTTATATGTGAGATATAAAACAAAAAGCAACAAAGCAATCAAGCAAACAAACAAAAATACAAACTCATAGATACAGACAACGAAATGCTGGTTACCAAAGGGGAAGGGGAGTTAGAGGAGGGCAAAGAGGGTAAAGGGAGTCAAAGATAGAGTGACAAAATGAGACTAGACTTTGGGTGGTGGGCACACAATAGAGTATACAGATGTCGTATTATAAAGATGTATACTTGAAACTTATATAATGTTATTAACCAATGTCACCCCAATAAATGTAATTTAAAAATATGTGTATAGACCTTCAAAAAAAGCTTATCATATTACCAAGGAAATAGCAGGAGAGGCAAAAGAAAAGTAAGTTAAAATAATAAAATAAAATAGAGAAAATTATGCCAATCTACTTATTTCAAAAAGATACTGTAAAAATCAAGTATAATAATGAATCTAGTGAGATTTATTTTTAGTTTCTAAATTAAATTATTGTATAATTGTATAATGATATTGAGAGAAATTCTGGAGTAGACTATTTGATTGTACCTCCTTATTTCACAGTCTTTTCTTTTGTGTGCATAGACCTGTTTATTCATGAACCTACATGTGCCCTATATGCACCAGTGGTTGAGAGCAAATACATGGTTTCTGTCCTCATGAACATGGTGGTGCTTTTAAGATAGCATATTAGTGGAGGGACAGGTTAATCATTTTCTTCTTTACATTAACAGGTGAAAGTGAGGAGACAAGTATGAAAATTACTCTAGGGCTAGGCATTGGGGAAGAAACTTCTATGCTGACAGAAAAAGATACACTGGCATCTCAGAGGGCTTTTTTATGATGTGAAAAAGTGCTGCTGAAGCACAATGTGTGTTGGAAGATGGCTTAGATTGGAGGAGATGGGAGTCATACTATTCAGAGTCTTGTAGGCCATCATAAAGTATATGAATTATATAAAGTACAATGAAAAGCCTTATGTAATATTTATATGAAGTTTTTTTTATGTTCATATTAAAACACTATATCTTGAGTAAAGGTATTGTAAACCTATTTTGAATAAATAAAAATATAGATCACAAATTTTAAAAGAAAAGAACTTGACAAAAAAGCAAAAGCTTATCCTTTTTAGAAGTGTCTGTAAAATTTAGGAAAAGTCTTAGACTCTGCTCTGCTGTAGTTTTCAACTCTATCATAGTTTTGTCATATGATCCCTAAGTTTGATATCTCATTGATTCTTACTCAGTAATTTCCATAGAATTGAATTAAACATGATAATTGTGACAGAGATGGTAGCACTCAACAAATTTTCACACCTGCTCTATATTTCTCACTCTCCCTTATAGTTATGTTAGAGTTACATAGATAATTATAATGAATGAACTGTGAGTAAAGATGACGTGTTATCTCTAGACCAAGTTATGAGATCTATATACTCTCTCTTCTCTCTATGGCCCTGGAAGCCAAGTGCTGATAGGACAGTTTCACAAGCTTATACAGCTTTCATTAGCCCGAGCCCTTGAATGTGTATGTGAGCAACCCCCAACCCCACCCCTATTTGACATGTGTGAGATCTGTAGTCTGTAAAACAAATCTCGTTTCATTAAACCAGTGGAATAAAAAATGGATTCGTTTTTTACCACAGTATAACCCACGTATCTCATCTAAAATGTCTGGTGTGCTTCGATATCTCTGATAAGGAGGGAAATAAGAGGACTGTCTTTGTGTAAGTACCAGAAATCAAACCAATCTATACAAAACCCAATGCTAATACTACTGAGAGATATTAACTAAAATAAGAATAACCTTCAGAAAATAGCATCTTGGGGGAAATGACAAATTTGGCAAAATATATTTCAAATAGCTACTGCCCAAGTCCTTCCTTTGACTATTTATTTATATATGTCTTTATTTATTTAAACCGAGGCAAAAAATTTACATTCAGTGAAACACAAAGCTCTTAGGACATAATTTAATGAATTTTAAAAAATATATGCACTCCCAATCAAGACAGGAAATTTCCGCCACCTAGGAAGTTCTCTTGAGCCCCTTTCTAGTTAATCTCCACCATCACTGGCAATTGTTTTAATTCTTGTCACCACAGAATAGTTTTGCCTGTTCTAGATAATTATGTAAGTTGACTCATATATGGTATATGCTTTTGCATGTAGATTTTTTCCTTCAACATAATGTTTTTAGAATGCATACATGTTGTTTCATCATCAATTTGGCTCCTTTTTTATAAACATTACATGAAGGAACAACAAGTTGTTTATCCATCCTCCTGCAGATGGACATTTGGATTGTTTACAGTTTGGGATTATGAATAAAGCTGCTGTAAGCATTGTTACATAATTCTGTTTGTGAACATATGTTTTTATTTCTCTTGATTAAAAATCTAGCTGTGGAATTGCCAAGTCATATACTTCATAAGAAAGTGCCAAACTATTACTCTAGTTGTATCATTTTATACTCCCAACAGCAGTACCCAATTTCCTGTTGCTCTCTCTAAATTACTGCTTCAGAGGTATCCTAGCAAATTTTCTGTTTTTAAAATTTTTCTTTGTGATTTCTTCTTTGACTCAAGGGTTATTTAGAATTGTATTGTTTCATTTTCAGATAATTGAATCTTCTCCTATTTCTTGCTTTTATTCATTATAATTTATTGATATGTGGTAAGAAAATATAACCCATAACATTTGATCTTTTGTAAATTGGTGAGTTCTATTTTATCGCCTGATATGTAGTCTATTTTGGTGAATATTTCAATTGTTAAGCATAGTATTCTATTTATTTCAATTGTCAAAATCATTTATATGTTCACTGATTTTTGAGGGATTATTTTATAAGTGACAAGTAAAAGTTAAAAATCTCTATTGTTAAGGAATTGTCTATTTCTCACTTTAATTTGGATATTTTTGTTTTACTTATGTTGAAACTCTATTATTAGGTGCATACACATCTATGATTTTTTTGTCTTCCTGACGAATTGAACTGTTTATCATTAGTAAATATTTCCTTTTTATATTTTTATATTTGGTAATACCTTTTTTTTTTGAAAGTTACTTTTTTCTGATTCTACTTACTGTTTGTATGGAATATCTTTTCATATTTTTTTTACTTTCAATCTATCTGTGGTTTTCATATTTCAGGTGTTATCTTGTTAAGACATATGTTTTTGAATGATACTTGTTTGTCCAATTTGACAGTTTGACTTTTAACAGAAAGGTTTAATCCATTCAAAATGTAAGTATTTATTTATAGAATTAGATTTAAACTTTTTACTTTGATATGTATATTTTTTATCCCTTAAATTATCTGTTGCTCTGTTTTTCTCTCCTGCATGGAATTGGTAGAGTATCTTCTAGTAATGCATTTTATTTCCTATCTAGCTTCTTAGCTAGTTTTTTGGTTCTTTGGTAGTTTTTAATACCTGCTATAGAAATTATAATATATATTATTAACTTATCAATGCATACTTAGATAAAATAGAAGTACCATAAAATAGAAGTACCATAAAACAGTATCAGTCCATTTACCATCCTTTTTGCTGTGGTCAAATATTTTAATTCTACATATTATAACTCTCAGAAAAACAACTTTATTATTTTTACTTTAAAAGAAGCTAATAAAACTTATGGTCCTGAACTACTTATTGTCTAGTACCTGATATTTAGTTCATGTGATTTGTGCAGTTTTATTGTTATTTATACCAGAATGGCAAGCACAGTATCACCTTCTCTATCATGGCTGAAAGAGGAAGTTACACTTTAATTTTAGATGGTTATATTGAATGTTTAATTTTTTTTTTCGTAAGATAGCTCCTGAATGAAAGCTAACTTTTTGGAAATTGTCAGGAATAGGAAAGCACCTAAGAAATGGAAGAAACATGAGTTTCTGACAGGTTTTTAAAGCCCCAGAGAAAAAATAATTTTGTAATTCTCTTAAATAAAAGTTACGCAAATAAGAATTAATATTCAAGGGATAGCCCATGAATTTTTATTAATATACAGTTATCTTCTAAGTGTTTATTGCTGCCGTTTCGCTTCTGCTTAGTATGGATCAGTTTTCATTGCAGTATATTAGCAATCAAGAGTTATTTAGCTCTAGTGTTTACAAACTATAATTCATTACCCTCTTATCTTTTATTTATGAGATAGTGTCACATGAAAGAAGCAAATCGTTCATTGATTTTTGTTGGGAAAATTCTGCACACTAGAGTGTATTAACACTATCTGTGTTAATGTTTTGTTTAAATGTGTTTCAGGACTCTTGAACAAAGAGGTATTATGCTCTGAGAAAGACTAAGCTGTTTTCCTAAGTGTCTGCTATCTAGTGTTTGGCCACACACCAGTCTGATCCATTGATAAATGATACTTAAAAGAGCACCATTTAAAGTAAGGCAATCTCACTCCAAAAATATCTTATTTTCAGATGTTTGAAGATGGATGAAATTTTTATACATACCAACAGAACTGAAAAACATATGGTATCATCTAGTCAAGAGTCTAATAACAATAGATTTCCATTTGATGAAATGGAATTCATATATATATATATATATATATATATACACACACACACACACACACAAACACACACACACATACACATATATATGTATGTGTATATATATAAACATATATATATGTATGTGTATATATATGTTTATATATATATACACACACATAAATATATATTAAAAAAATATATATATGTTGGTTAGACATTTATATGGTTTATAAAACAATTCCCCTAATTGTTCTTTCTCTCCTCTAGCCATTACATTAATTCTAACTGCGTTCTCTATTCCATGCTCCCCATCCCTGTGACCATCTATCAACTACTAATTCGTACTTCTTTAACCCTTCACCCTATTCTCCCAGCCCCCCAACTCCCCTCCCCTCTGGCTGTCACCATATCATCCTCTATATTTGTCTGTTTTTGATTAGTTTGTTCTTTTTATTCCTTACATTCCACATATAAATGAAATCATATGGTATTTCTCTTTCTCTGTCTGACTTATTTCACTCAGAATAATAACCTCTAGGCCCATCAATGTCATTGCAAATGGCAGGATTTCATTTTTTTAAATGACTGAGTAATATTCCATTGTATATATGAACCATAGTTTCTTTATCCAATCATCTGTTGATGGCATTTAGATTGCTTCCATATCTTGGCTATTGTAAATTGTGCTGTCATGAACATAGGGACGCATAATTCTTTATGAATTATTGTTTTGGTTTGCTTTGGATAAATACTAAGAAGTGAAATTTGCTGAGTCAAAAGTTATATCCATTTTTAATTTTTTGAGAAACCTCTATACTGTTTTCCATAGCGGCTGTACCAATTTGCAATCCCACCAACAATATAAGAGAGTATCTTTTTCTCCACATCCTCACCAACACTTGTTATTTTTGATTTATTGATGATAGGCATTCTGACAGGTGTGAGGTGATATCTCATTGTGATTTTAATTTGCATTTCTCCGATGATTATTGACCTTGAGCATCTTTTCATATGTCTATTGGCCATCTATATTTCCTCTTTGGAGAAATATTTGTTCAGGTCATCTGCCCATTTTTTAAATTGAATTATTTTTGTTGTTGTTGTTGTAGAATTGTATAAGTTCTTTATATATTTTTGGATAGTGACTTCTTATCAGATGTATCATAAGTGAATATCTTCTCTCATTCAGTAGGTTGTCTTTTTGTTTTGTAGATGATTTCCTTCGCTGTACAAAAACTTTCAGTTTGATGTCCCACTTTTTAATTTTTTCTTTGTTTCCTTTGCCCAAGGAGATATATCTGAAAATATATTACTTTTAGCAATAACAGAGAGTGTAATGCCTATGTTTTCTTCTAGTAGTTTTATGGTTTCAGGGTTTTTTTTTTTACACCTACAGCACCTGGTTTTCCTAGGTGGCCTCCCGTCCAAGGTTTCGGGTCTTACATTTAAGTCTTTAATCCATTTTGAGTCTATTCTTGTATACAATGTAAGAAGGTGATCCAATTTCTTTTTTTCTTTCTTTTTTTCTTTTTGCATGTGTCTGTCCAATTTTCCCAGCATCATTTATTGAAGAGACTATCTTTACCCCATTGTATATTCTTGCCTCCTTTGTCATATATTAAATGAGCATAAAGGTTTGAATTTATTTCTGGGCTCTCTATTCTCTTCCATTGGTCAATGTATCTTTTTTTTTTATGCCAGTACCATGCTGTTTTGGTTACTGTAGCCTTGTAGTGTAGTTTGATATCAGGTAGTGTGATACCTCCAACTTTGTTCTTCTTTCTCAAGATTGCCGTGGCTATTCAGTGTCTTTTATGGTTCTATATAAATTTTAGGATTATTTGTTCTAGCTCTCTGAAAAATGCCATTGGGATTTTGATAGTGATTGCATTGAATCTACAGATTTCTTTGGGTAGTATGGCCATTTTAATGATGTTGATTCTTCCTATCCATGAGCATGGTATATGCTTCCATTTATTTGTATCTTCTTCAATTTCCTTTTTCAATGACATAATTTTCTGAAAACAGGTCTTTTACCTCCTTGGTTAATTTGATTTCCCAGGTATTTTATTGTCTTCAATGCAATTGTAAGTGGGATTGTTTTCTTAATTTCTCTTTCAAAAGTTTATAATTAGTGTATGAAAATGCCACTGACTTCTGAATGTTTATTTTGTAACCTGCTACTTTACTGAATTCATAAATCAGTTCTAACAGTTTTTGGTGGAATCTTTAGGGTTCTATATATAGTATCATGTCATCGGCAAATAACAAAAGTTTTACTTCTTCCTTTCCAATTCAGATGAACTTTATTTCTCTTTTTTGTCTTATTGCTGTGGTTAAGACTTCTAATACAATGTTTAAGAGAAGTGATGAAAGTAGGCATTCTTGTCTTGCTCCTAATCTTAAGGAAAACACTTTTAGTCTTTCCCCATTGAGTATCATGTTAGCTGTAGGTTTGTCATACATGGTCTTTATTATGTTGAGGTATGTTCCCTCTAGTCCCACTTTGCTGAGAGTTTTTATCATAAACTTTGGATGCTGGATTTTGTCAAACATTTTAAATTTGTGTATAATAGCAGAAAACATAAGTAAAGATAGAGTGATATAATAAAAAATATACAGAACTAGAAGTCAGAATTGGTGAACTCCCATTGCTGTTTACAGTGTACACAAATTTGAGCAGGTTATTCAGGTTACCTCTAAAAGAGGTAACATCATGTCTTGATTACATCACAGTATTTTTGTCAGCATGATCACAACTCTGTGAAGTGTTCTAGCATCTGAGTATCATGATTTATCATCAAGAGTAACAATAAGATTATTCTTCTACTCTGAGCTCATTATTGATTGACTAATTTGCCTTAATAAATAATTTAGCTGTTTCCCAAAATCTTACAGGGAAACAATAGATAGAGAAGAGACACACGGAATATAAGCTGTTTTTTTTTTTTTTTAAAGAAAATGTTTTGGGATATGAAGATATTGTTTTAATTGCGAATTAGTATAGAATATTTTATAAAGGACACTTTAACATTAAGCACACAGATATGTTCTAATTGTCTAATCATTCTGTATTTACCACAAAGACAATTTTCTATTGTATAATTATTAACTACATTTAGTATGCTCATATTTATCATTCTATTTCAGTAACTCATTGTTCAAATCAATGCCATGATGTTCCTGAATGACAACTCTAATGGGATATTTAAATCTGTCCAGATAAATATTTATATAAAATTCTGCAACCTCAAAATAATTTCCCCTTACACTGTATTTATTGTTTAAAATTTTTCTTTTTTTTTCCTCCTCAGTAAATCTACCTGCTGCTGAAGGCCAAACAGGGAGAATTTCATATCCACTTCTTAAATACTATTTACTGAAGTGTCAGTGAAGTGAGAATGGAAGGCTCCCTGAACTGAGATATGATAATTTATCAAATCTAAACTAAATCTCAGGAGGATTCCAAGTTTATAACCTGGATTTAAATTACAGCATGGATTTACTTTTTATCTTTCTGGATCTTTAGAAGTCACAGCTCTATCTGGGAAGACTGTACTTGTGCAATACCTCATTTATGCCAGCATTCATACTTGGCTTACAAGATTGTCTAATACAGGAGGGATCTTAAGTAACAAAAACTCTTCTCTTCTTGTGGAACACCACATCTATAGCCTGCTTTTATTTTTAATTTGAAACCCTAGAACTATATCACTAAAATAAATGAACAAAGGCAAGTATTACAATAAGGAAGGAGCTAAGGAGAGTACACTTCTCTCAGTCGTTAAACTGTTTCTTTGCTCCTTCATGGACTAGTGAAAACATTTAGGATCTCTTCAAATGTGCAAAACTAAGAACTGTTATCTTAGGCAAATGAAAGATGTTATTCATTATATAGAAATCAAGAATGTTAGTACTGAAAGGGATGTATGAAATAATCAAAATTTACCTGCTTAATTTACAGATAAGAAAACTGAGACCTCGGTATGTGAAAGTTCTGGCTGACAGTTAACGTTACTATCTGACAGAGCCAAGACAGTACTCATTCTACTCATTCCAGTGTTCTTACCCCATCACACTGCTACTCTTTGGGCAAACTTTATTGCTACTCTGTTATAGTAGGTAACATACATTAAGAGCTGACTATGGACCATTGCTTTGTACTGTGATAAATCATCTATGCCATCTATTATAACAACACTAAAACATGCAGAGATTGTTCTGTCCATTTTGTCAATAATGAAATTGTGCCATGATGAAGAGAATGTGAAACTCAAGCGATCGGACCCCTTAAGCTTCCATTATTCCAGATAATGCCCTTTGCAATGTGTGTGTGTGTGTGTGTGTGTGTGTGTGTGTGTGTGTGTGTGTTGGGATTGTGGATCTGGGTGATCAGGCATAAAAATGGTAATTTCATGTTCATAAATTAGATAATATTCCTATTCCTACTTTTTTTTTTTGAAACGACTTCTATCAGTTGTCTACTTAATTGCCACATGGACAAATGTTCCCGCCAAAATCAGTCATATAGGATTATTTATTCGAGAGTACACTTATTTTAGTCGTAGAACAATTAGGGTTAGAAATTTAATCCAGGTTTGGTTGAGTGTATGTCAGTATTGTGTTTGTTGAAGGGGATGATAATAAGGTGTTCTATTAAAGTGTGCCATTGAAATATAACAATAGTAACTAAAAGATCTTTTAATGCAATTCTGTTTTTAAAATGGATTATTTAATGTCAAACTATAGAATCAAAAAGTAACTTGGTAAGTCAAATCCTACTGACCAAATGCTTAAATCAACTCCCAATGTTATTGCATTTACTTTTAGGTGCTAAAAGTACTTAGCTAGTTGTGTTTAATTAAAGACCTAATATTAGATTGACAATTCATGCAGGTTTGGGGATTCTATTGTCTCTGAGCTGAGGAAGGTAGCTGATTCCAAGAGTATAAGAGAAGAACTGAAGTTCTTCACTTGTTTTCCAGATACTGCTGAATAGGAAAGAAACTAAAGTCAGTATGTATTAAAAACAGTGACATTGAAATGAAGGGACTAATAAGAGCTTTTGATGATCAACAAAGGTAATTTTGTCACACCCATTAAACTATGGAATTGCTTCCAAAGGACTATTATACCAGTACCTATATTCCAAAAAGTGATTGAATGTTGAACAATGCCTCATAGTATAGTGGTGACAAATATCTTTTTTTATTATTAGTTTTAAGTATGCAATACATTGGTTAGACATTTATATAGTTTATAAAATGATCCCCCTAATTAATCCTTCTCTCCTCTAGCTCTCCACCTAATCAATACATTACTGCTGACTATATTCCCTATGCCATTCTCTCCATCCCCATGACCATCTATCAACTATTAATTTGTACTTTTTTAACCCTTCACCCCATTCTCCCAGCACCCCAACATCCCTTCCCTTCTGTCCGTCACCAAATTGTCTTCTTTATTTCTGAGTCTGTTTTTGATTAGTATGTTCTTTTTCTTCCTTAGATTCTGCATATAAGTGAAATCATGTGGTATTTATCTTTCTATGTCTGACTTATTTCACTCAGCATAATAACCTCTAGGTTAATGGTGACAAATATCTTAAAGTGTAGCAAAATGTACTTTGGGCTTGGCCCTGGAGAGCCCCAGATTCTGGTATGGCTATCAATCTGACTATGATCTTTCTGGTCTCCATTTGTTTTGCAAAATGAGGATAAAAATAATAGTGGATTGACCTATCTTACAACACAAGAAAATCTACCTCATAAGGTTATGGTGGTCAAATAATACGTCACATCAATATTATATATGTGAAAAATATCCAATCATTTCAATAGATTTTGAAAATCTAATAACATTGAACTGATGGGATTTTTTTTTCAAAAGCACAAAACCTAGGAATAAAAGAACACTTACTAGGCATAATTAAAATGTGTACTATATAGTTTATTATATCTATGTAAAAGAATAGGTAAATACATCTCAGATGAACAACTGTACCAGGCCCTCTTGCTGACCTGACAGTATCACCTTGCCTTTATTACTTCAGTGTACATCTGCTTCAGTAGCAGCCTTTAGCAATGATTGATAGACTTTAGTGTTTAAATACATGAGTTTCTTCATACTCTGATGGGAGAGCTCTGAAATATGTGTTCCACACTCACTGCCAGATTTTCTTATGTAAAGTTAAATTCCGGTTGCCCACCTGTTAACTCTCTTGATAACGTATCCTCTATTCAATACTTTCACTACCTTGTCTCACTTCCCCACATCCCTACCTACAGTTCTTTCACCTCCTAAATAAACTACTCAGCCACATCATTTTCTCAGGGTCAGCATCTGGAGGTATTCAAAAAAAAAGACAACCAATGAGCGTATTTAACAGTGAAACCCTATATATATATGCACAATTAAAAACAGGTATGAATTAAGGCTACCTCTTACTACTTTTATGTAACATCGATTTTTCTAGTTCTGCCAAATGCAGTAACAACAATAATTTGGGGTCTCCTATGTGATAAGGATATAAATTAACTGTTAGATCCACATAATATGGTCAATTTTACTACCCAATTCAAGAGAATGTACTGTGAAACCTAGAAGAGATAAGAGAGAGTTGAGTAAAGTTGTTGGTTTATAATTCTTAACATTATTGAACATTTGTTTATATACCAGAGACTATTCTAAGCCCTTTACATGTATTGATTAATTAATTCTTATAGCGATCCTACATTAGGTACAATTTTACAGAAAGAAAAAGGCAAATTAACACAAAAAGAAGTTCAGAAATCTACTTAAAGTCATATAGTTTATATGTAAAGGAGCTTATATTTAAGTCTAGGAAGTTTAGCTTAGAGCCTGTGTTCATAAACACTAAGCCATATCACATATATATAAACAATCAAAGTATCTTACTGGTATGAAAGATCCCTTTCATAATAACAACCAAAATCCCTTTCATAATAACAACCAAAATCCCTTTCATAATAACAATCAAACCCATAAATCGTTCCTTAATGATATTAATAAGAAATGTGTGGGATCAATGTAAAGGAAATTGCCATACTTAGTGTGACATAAAAGTTGTAGATTAATGTAAAGACACAATCTTTAATGAGAAAACTAAATACTATATCTCAAAGATATCAATTAGTCTAAATTAGTTTGTAAGTATAGTAAACTCCCAGTCAAAATCTCAATGGGTTTGATTAATTGACTTGGAAAATTAATCCTACTGCAAATCTAGGAACAGAAAAGAAAAATTTAGATATTTTTGAATTAGGAAAATCAGTCTTCATTTGGGACTGATTTCTCCTATTTTATTATTAAACTGTAATACTTAAAATAACATGGTATTGGCACAAGAAAAAGACAAATGTCTGTTCATATTTTGAGGACCTATCATTTGCAAGGTACTGCAATAAGTGTGGGGGATACATCTGGTAATGGATGATACATGATCTATACTTTTATGGAGCTAGAGAATAAAATGGCAGATAGGCAAATTACAATACGATTGTATGCAATTACAATAACACGCAACTATAATACAATATGTTAAGTGTTGTAATAAGGAAGATATTACATTTCAAGAAAGCTTATGGAGGATGTGTAATCCAGACTCAGAAAATGCCCTTTTGAAGAAGCCACATTAAATGTGAGGTCTGAGGATGAGTGAAAGTTATTCAGGTGAAGGTAAATTCCAATGCTGTGATTGGCCTGTTAGCAGATGGAGATATAATTCCGAAGTTGATAAGAGGGATACAAACCATTAAAAATTGGACATTTGAGAATGAAGTAGCAAAAAACAAACAAACAAATCAAAACAAAACAAAAACCTAAGAAAGTACCTCTCGGGATGCAGGAGAAAACCCAAGAGAACGTATTGTATCTCTATCCCAAAGGAAAAATTTTCAAGGAGAAAGTTGTCCACAAGCAGCAAATAATGCTGAAAATCAGAAAGAAATAAATGAAAAATGGCTATTGGAAGCAATAAGAACACTACTGCCTTGGAAATAGTATCTGACTGAGAATAGATCTTTATTTGAGGATGTGATGATAAGGAATCTTTATAAGTGTTCAAGAAGGCTTTCTATGAAAAGAAAGCAAAATAACAGAGTTCACACAATGACTTGAATCCAAGAGACAGTTTTCAGGAGAGAGCTATTAGGGCAGGTATAAATACTGATGGGAAGCAGTTGGTAGAGAAAGAGAAGTAGAGCATCTAGAATAGCAAAGTGAGACTAATCCCTTGAGTGAGAGAGACAAACAAGGATCAGATAGGCCCAGAGCAAAGTTGGATAAATAAATCATATCCAAAATGATACTACTTCAGAGTAGGAAAGAAGAAAATGATGGAGGAGGAGACAGGAAATTTCATGAATCATGGCAGTAATTTGAGCAAGTCCTTATGTGATCATTTTATTTCATTGTTAAATAAATTTGGGACCAAATTATCTTCCAAGTAATCAAAGAAGTTAGAATTTGGAGGAAAATGGAATAAATGTTATATAAATGTAGACTCAAAATTGGAGACTTCAGAGTGAAAATGAGCTATACTCTAATAAAAGTGTTCAAAATTACAAAGGAACAAACTGAGAGAGCCAGATTTAGCTAATTTGGGTACATGAATCCCAAGGAGTACCCATTAAAGCAAGGTTGGTCATGAATTTTACCAGAAGAATGTATTACTCCTAGGTCAACTGCTTACCAAATTTAAGAATGGTACAATTCAATCTAGAGGTAATTCGTCCATAATTGTTTAACTGGCTGTACTTGTGTATATTGTTTTTTATTCCAAAACATTTTTTTTGAATTTTAGTAAATTTAATACCCTAAAATAGAAAGTCAATTTTTATTTAGAGCTATAATGCCATATTTTACTACTTTGTAAATCATGCTGAGAGATTAAGTCTAGGATAATGGATTATGCTTCAGTTTTTTACCCATAATATTTGTTTTCAGGACATGTAAAAGTGTTCTGATAATGTAGTATAGATTATTTTAAAAGTGGAGAGAGAGAGAAGTCCTGAAACGACAGCTCTTTGACACATTTTAACATCTATTGATCTTCCAAGAACTGCAACAGGCAGCTTATCTGGAATGCACTTTGGGGAACAATGTGATATTTACAGTTAAAAGCATTACACATCCAAATGTATAATTCATAAACCTAAAATTATTTAAAGCCCATAAATGCAGACTGATAGTTTTTACTTTCAATTTCCATAGCTTTAACACTTGTAATGACTCTTTCCTGAACAATCCTTTTATCGTCACTATTACATCAAGCTCCTCTACAAATTAAAACCAGCTATATGGGGACCTGATAGAGATAGTACAGGTTGGTAGTCAGGACTGTTGACTCTGCAACTAGACAGTTAAAGGTCGGATCTTGGTTTTGCAATGTTCTAGCTATGTAACCATGGAAAGTTTTGTATGTTGTTGTACTTCGTTTCACCTCTACAGTGTCTTTCTCATAGGATTGTTATAAGGATTAAAGGAAGTACAATATGCACGTGGTGAATGAATGTTAACCAGTGTTAACACAAAGTTATTTATTCTTTTTATTAATTAAAGTGTAAATTTTACATTCAGCAACATAAATGAATCTTACATGTACAGCTTGATGATTTTTTACAGCGTACACATCCTTATAACCACCATGCAGATCAAGATAAACTGCATTTCCATATGCCAAAAAAATTCCTGTCTTCCTACCCTGAAAATGCCCCACCCCCTATTTCTGATAACCTCTAGGGTGATCTTATCACCATGGTTTAATTTAGTATGTTCTTAAACTTTGTATAACTGGAATCATACGGTATGTATATTTGTGTGACTGAATTCTTTCATTCAACATAATGATTTTGTGATTTATCAGGTTAATATATGGACCAGCAAGTTTGTTTTTTCTTTTTGCTGCAAAATATTCTATTATATAAATATGCCAGAACTTCATTTTCCTATTAATTGACATTTGGGTTATTTAAATTTGACTTTTATTAATCCATTATTTACTCCCAATGTTTACTTTTCTTCACTGTAATATTAAGTGTAGCTGGTCATTAGTTTTAAAAGGGGATAGAAAAATTGATCAGCCATAGTAGGTAGTAAAAACCATAATATTTGTATGTTTGTATCTTAAACGCAGAAGATGTATAAGTAGGACTTTTAGAAAGTATAACATTTTAAAAATAGGTTTACAATATAAATATAATTACATATAAAAGGATTTTAGTGTCTTTTTTAATCTCAGAAAAGAGAAGTAGGTGGTTATTATACATGCCAAACAGAAAGCAAATTTTCACAGATGATTGTAACATTATTAAAAAGTAAACATTACTCTCTTCTTTAGCTGTAATGCCATAAACCCAGGAAATGAGCCACTGATTCCTTGGGTCCAGAGTTGCCAGGGTCTTCTCAATTCTTGGGTGTCATCACCGTAAGTACTAGTTATTGAGTTAATGAGTAAGCAAGCCTCCTCTCAACCGATACTAACAACTTGCTTCCTTTACCTAATTTATCTTGAGACTACAGTGATTTTAGCAGTAGCCACTAGATTAATGCTGAAAACTTCTATATTTTTGATTAACTTACTCATTCCACTCCTCAACTTTAGGTTACAAAGATGATAGGCATCTAGTTTTCTAAGTTTATGACTCCCTTCTTGTATTCCAATAAAAGGTGAAGCCACTTTTCAATCTATATGCATTATAAATGACTCTAAATTGTGTTTGGTAATGTCATAAGGGCAACATGCTTGCTGTATGAAATTACTAGTGACAGTTGATGAAGAAAGCAATGTGGGCGAGGTAATTAAAAATGCACCTGTGCTCCGGCTATGCTACCCTGAACAAATCCAATCCCGTCTGATCTCAGAAGCTAAGAAGGGTCAAGCCTGGTTAATATTTGGATGGGAGACCACCTAGGAAGACCAGGTGCTGTAGATGTAAAAAATAAAAAAATAAGGGATTGTAAGCTGATAAGGTCCTTGCAATCTATGAAGTCAACCAAGGGTTGCCTGGCCGAAAAAAAAAAAAATGCATCTGCAATCTTTTTATCAATAAATTTAAAATGTGATGTCTCAGCTGACTCTCTACTACCATGTTCTATGCATGAATTCTATGGCAAATAAACATTCATTGTGCCACAATGCTTTTAGAGGATAGGTCTTAGTTTTAGATATTGATATATTAGAAAGTATTTAGTCATACTGAGTGAATGCAGATCCTTTTCCTTATTAGAGAAATGCAGATTTTAAAATCATTTTTTAAGTGGAGAAGAAAAATCAAAATGTAAATATCCAGTTTGCCTATTTTACTCACCTTACTTAAGAAACCATTTTAAGAGAGCAGGGTCCAAATTTCAAAGGCATTTGACAGTTACTTTTCTTGCAAAGTAGAAGTTTAACAATTTCTTGTGTGTAATTGTAGGATTGCTAGTTAAATCCTTCCTGTAAAATATAGAACAAAACAAAATGCTGTCCTAAGGAGTAGCTCTTATTTTCTCTTCATAGTCTTAATTATATTACATAGATATTTGTATTTTCTATTTCCAAACAGACATATGGCAAGAAGTACAGATGTGCTATTTTAGCCCTAATTAAAACTATTGTCATTTAATAATTTTACATAATGACCTCAGGTGAAGAGAATGCGCAGTAAATACTTAAACTTTTGTCCTATTTGTACTTCTTAATAGGATAATGCATACTTATTTGTGTGTTACTTATCACTGTACTAGCCTTTCCTCTTCTCAAGTATTCGGGCAAGGAAGGAAAATGTTGCAAATTCTCTAAAGATGAACTGTTTCTGGGGAGCTGCTAGAGACACATACTTATGTCATGTGAGACTAATGTGTCACCAAGAAGAGAAGTGAGGAAGGGACTAACATGGTGTAAGTAGACTGGCAAAAGTAACAGCCTCTTGGGAGATTTGAGGTGCTACCACATAGTAATAGATATAGATTTTTAATAAGATTTTCTGTTTATAACCTGTATACACATATATTTGAGGGAAAAGTGAGTAAAACTTGAAATAACTATTTAAGCTGAGCAGTTTTAAATGCAAATCTTCTTTGAACCTGGGCTTCTAGGGTCATGGTTTTCTAAGCGTTACTTTGATCATACATAGCCATTTTTTGTTTGTTTTTATTTTTTAAATATTTAATTGGGTGAAAATGTCGACTGAGACATTTCTGTTATATCGAAAGTGAAATGTTGACTTATACTTTTGATAAAGAGGACTTTATGAGTATTAGTTGTACCTAGTAGGATGCTTCAAGTTGCAAAAAACACAATGAAAATTGGAGTAAACAATGAAAAGTATGTTTTCACATAACTGCAAGGACAGGGGCTATCATGTTTCAGACATGGTTGGATCAGAGTTCAAAGGCTGTGTTTCTGTGATTCTCTTGACCCAGCCCATTCCTATAAACTAGATGTAAAGGGAGACAAGAATAGAACTGAATACTAGGCCACATTATGATTTTTGTGGTCCCTAAGTTTTCTTTTTTCTTTTTTTTTTTTTTGCCTGCACAGAAACTTTTCTCCATTAAACAATACTAAAAATTACATTTATAATTGCATTAGTATAGAAATATATATGTATATAAGTATATGTGTATATATATGTGTATACATGTATACATGTATATATGTATATAGCCCAGCTGGATTATTATTACTAATTATTATGTTATTTTTTTTTCTGATTTTAGAAGAAATAAAATTAAAACATTTTGTGGACCCTTAAATATATTGTAGACCTTAGGCACTATGCCTACTGCACCTAATGGAGATGTCAGTCTTTATGAACACAACAGATACTTATACTCTTTTTTTCATGTGATCTTCAAAATATCCCTGTGATGCAGATATTTCTATCCCTGTGTTCCATGGTAAGCAAACTGAGGATAAGCAAGCCTAATTAAATTGTTTGCAAACACACTGATAATTGTGAGTCAAGAGTTAAATCTATCCATGTTGGACTTTGATACCCTCTGAGTTTCACATTACCAAGTCCAATTTTTTTCTTGGTAGTAAATATTTAAAATATTTCATTATCATCTTTACTGTCTACTGTCTTTTCTGCCTGTGTTCTTTTCATATTTCACCCTTCACTCCTTAACTATAAATAGTTTCATCATCATGGAAGTAAATATTGAGTACACATTACAATCTATACCAACTTATTTACTCTTTAAAATAAAATCTATCAGGTAGGTGTTATTATATGTCTTCAAGAGATGGAGAAACTAAGGCCCAGAGAAACAGAATAATTCGCCCGAGTTGACTCTGATAAGAAGTGGTAGACTCTTAAAGCGACATATAAAGGAAGCCTGTAGATATTATGAATAATCTTCTGACTATGGCAACACTTAGCAATCTTTTTTTCTCTCAGGTATTATGTCACATTACAGTCTATATACCATATGTATTAACATTTTGTCATATGCTTTTTATTTTTATTGATGAATGTTAGTCCTGTCTCCTCAAAAAGACTAAGATTTTAAACACGGGTTGGTCTATGGCCATAGCACTAGTAGACACACTAAAAAACACACATCATATATTACCATGTATTACACTGAATGTCTGTTGAAAATATGTTACTCTAGCTGGAGCATTAGTGGAGAATTAAGAAAAGAAAAAAACCACTGTAAAAGTCACTGCAAAAGAAGCATCACAAACTGAAATCCAACATTTTTTTATTTCACCTTTTAAAATATTGCACCATTTTTAGGTGTTTCAACTCACTTTCATGGTCTTACATATTCATGAATCCATGATCTTTTCTTGTGTTCTGAGATCTGAAAGAAGAGACTTTTAAATTTGAAAAAGGGCTTATATTTGAGTATACTTCAGTTTTAACTGAGTGCATGTCTTCTTTTAAGAGAACAATTCTGCCTTTTCCCCTTCATAATCAATGTCTCAAGCAGGAAAACTTAAAAGAGAAAATATACTTATTTAATGTCAGCATATAATTTAAAAAAGGTGTGAATACCACCAACCACTATCTCCTTCATCATCAACATTTTACTCATGTACCCGTGGACTGATGGATTTAATTCGTGAAGCATAGAAATGTCTTTACTCCCTCAGTGTGCCCAGGAATAAATTTTGTGGGCAATATTTTTGATAGAAAATAGGACAATCGATCCCAGGTTCTTTTACCATCAAACTGTGCCATTATTTTTACTCGTGAGAAACAGTTATGTTTGTAGCAGTCCATGGTATGACAATTTTTCTAAATAGCTTATCGAATTTACTTTCATCATATGTTATATACCAAATATCTTTGATATTGTCACTTTCTCTAATCCTGTAGTAGTCTTCATGAGAAAAATTGCATTATACTTGGTGTTTAAAACAGCAGTGCTTTCTAATGAATTTGTATCTTTTTGAAGGGGACAAATGAGAGAATTCAAGAGTTTTATTTCCAGTTTTTCTACTGAATCAATTACTTAAGGTTTTAATCTATATAGCAAGACTATTGCCATCATTTGCCATCAATCAAATAATTTATGTTCTTTAGAAGAACTACATATAATAGAGTTTAATAGTGTTGAATCAAATTTGAATTTTGTATAGACAAAGAAAGTTAATTAAATTCACTGGTTAGTTTTTATAAAATTGGCATAATGACGCTGCCTACCTTTTGACAATGTCAGAGAATTAAATGATGTTTGTAAAGAGCAAAGTCCTCAATAACTGGTAACTATTATTATTTGAAAATGATTCTGAGTTAATTTTTGATTAGTTATCACATTTTCTCAAGGGATTGAAATATTTTGGGTTGCTTTTTTGAAAATGTCTCACGATGTAATTATCCTGAAAACTTTAGACTGTCGTCACCATAACAGACAAGAAGTTGAAAAATAATTATTCTCCCAATGTGTAAAAGTGGATAAAAAATGAACTGCATAAGCAAATACCAGATAGAACCTAACTGCATTTTTGGTTTACCTCCAGCAGAGGTAAAATCCTGAAGATTACACTTAAGCATCATCTTTTTTTAACAAAAAAAGAGATATGTGAACTATTTTGAGTTTCTTAAGTTATTTTAGAGCATAGCATTTTCTTAAAAAGATATCTATCATTCAATATTGTATCAACAACATTTGTTGTTGTTAACACTTTTTTGAAAGTGTTACAAGAAATTGTAACTATTTGGGGTAGAATGATAGGGTCGGGTAGAAAATTAACTGTGGGACTTTAAGGCAAGGTCTGGTGTTTACTAGCTGTGACCTTGGGCAATTTACATAACCACTCTCAGTCTCATTTTTCTTGTTTTAAAAATGGAAGTTTGTTGTAAGAATTAGAGATAATGTATGCAAAGTACTTAGCACTTATCCATACATATGATATAGGCTCCATAAATGATAAGTGGCATTGTTTTGGTTTTTACTATTGTTATTCAGCCATTAACCTCTCAGAATGTCAAAATCCAAGATATCAAAGGCATTTCCAGAACTAAGAACATGCTGTCTTTTTATTTCCTTCCTTATTGCCTAAAGTCATTAAACTCTTGATTAAACATTGGTGCCTTCTTTGATACACATGAAGTTAATCAATAGAGTAAATCTCATCAATATTACAGAGGCCTAGACACAAATATCTTGACTGTTCAAGTTATATTATCAAAGGAGTTTTCTCATTGCTAAAACCATTACAGAACTAAAAAATGTTTATGCATAATCTAAGAATGAAATACAAATTTTTTCAGACAATTAAAACAATCATAAACAAATTTTTTAGGATGGTGAATTCTTTAGGATGGTACATATACAGTACAAATATAAATGTCATATTTCTATTACTTTTTTATCAATGTTTTTAGACCAGCAATAATAATTCTGGAGAGCTTTTAGAAGATAAAAAAATCATTTTCTATCCTAAATTTTTGAGAGCTATCATAGACTAGGTTATAAAATCTAATTTGAGAATCACCAAATATTGAGCAAGAAATTTCCAGTTCTTCTGATTTGTTTTACTGTTTTATTGAAACACATTTATAATGAAAATGTACAGTTTTAATAACATCCCTTCTATAGTTTTCATTAATTTCATTGTAGTCTTTGCACTGTATGACATAAGTGATCAAACAAATTTTATCAGTTTTTTGGTACTGAGAAATAAAAATATGTTTCAGAGTCCAATAGATCATTGCACAAATATAATTTTTTTCACTTACTAATCATTGCAGTACTTAACTAATTTGTGCCTCACTCTCTTTAACTTTGAAATGAAGATAAAAGTACTTGCCTCACATTATTGAAATTAATAGTAAAGGAAATAGTGCATAAAATGAACATTCAGAGTTTTAAAAAGCTTAACTCCCTGTTGCTTCTCTCTGAGTGGAATGAGCATACTTCCTCCTTTGCCTGAGATCATCTTGGTTTATTCTTATTGTCATAGCATGATTACTAATAACTCCTCCTTTTGTCATAGCGTGATTACTAATAACTCCTCCTTTTGGTCTTAAAACCAAACCAAAGCAAACAAAATCCAAAAGGGTCATGTTTAATCTATATTGGTTAGTCTAAGTATTTTTCTGCTTAAAAGTAAGAGGAAGGACAAGATGAGGTAAACAGGCCACTTTCAGCTTAAAACTTCCAAGATTCTAAGCTGATTAGGAGTCTTTCAATTTAAAAAGCAAAACTCTAATAGATTAAGATTGAGTTGTTTTGCAGGAATGTGCAAAATAATGTTTAGCACCTGCTTTACAGTGATAATTGGCCACAGCAAGCATTATTCAACTTTATAAATTATTATTTTAATTAACATGAAATACACAAAATATTTTTCCCCAAAAGACTGTAGAGCATTTTGAAAAGTGAGCACACTGACTGATTAATATTGATTACCTTTAGAGTATAAGATTGAAAATGGCTAGAAGCTGAGGTGTAGGGATAAAATATCAACTTCTTTATATGCTCATATGTTATTTAACTTGCAAAAGAGACATGTACATTTGAAATCAAAATAATGAGATATGGTAAAGAAATTAAATTAAAATCTAGGCATAGATCATCATCATGTCTGTGAGTATACGAAATACGTACATAAAATATTTGGTATGTGAATATGTCAGTGGTCTACATTTTATGAATGAAATTTTCTGAAAATTGTAATATTTTTATAGGAAATACAATTTTAGAAGTAAAACTGTGGTCAAATACCATTAAAATGTAAATCTCAAGATATGTATCCATGTAAAACATAGACTATGACAATTTACATGCTTTACACTAAAAGTATGACTACCATAATACAGCCTGACTAAATCACATTTTTGGATGAAATATAACTTGTGAATATTTAGCATGCACTCCAATTAGTCTAAAAGTTTGGTAAAGAAAATATAAAATGGTTCAAAGACTTCGAATTGTTCAGTATAAGTATATGGAAGCAATATATTTCCTACAATGAAATTTAAAAATCAGAATCTAATGAGATTAGATAACTTGGTCAGAAATATAAAGACATAATAAATAAGGGTAATTGTTAAATATAACAATTTTGACATTTCTTTTTTGTTGTGGCTCTTGCTTCTATTTAAGTAAATTATTTAATAATCTTAAGGGAGTATTCATTTTTTTCTTTGAAATGAGAAGAGTATTGATTTAGGTAAAATGTCAACAATTTGATTTATTATTTAAAATTGAAATTTTATAATTCTGTTTGTCATCGGTGAAATATGATTGGTTTGTAGATTGCTACATGTGATGCTCTCCCATTGCCATTGTCATTATTAGTGCTATGATAAGTTCAGCTAAAAGAAAAATCACATTGTTTCCTTTGACCTTCATTAATATAAATATCACATGTACATCCATATACATGTATATGTTGGCATACATATGTATGTATGTGTGTATATATGAATGTATAATCAATTTGTGATTTTAAAACATCTTTATAACAATGACATACTACATTTTAACTATGAAAGCAAGGAAGGATAAAAAATGCAAGAGACACCAAAGCACAGAGTACTTAATGTTTTAAATGTTATAGATTTATCAGTCCTCCTCCTAGAAAGCAAGACGTATACCATTAAAAGTTGATATTTCACATGCAAATAGACGTCTGCACCCATCTGAATTCTGGTTTATAAAACATTTGTGATAAAAGACCCAGATACTGTAGTATAAGCTCCCATCCCACCTATCATTCATGATAGAAGAATAAACCTTTTCTCATTAAATCTAAACAGTTTGATCTTGCCTAATTGTAAACCTCCCCTCATGAACCATTTAGCTGTTTGAGACAAAAAGGCACCATCACATTGATTCTAGTCCCTCCACACGAATAATGAATGAGACTTGGGCATTTATTTCCAATTCCCGTCTCCTGAAAACCAACCCAATCTATATGGCAATTTGTTAGGGCAGTAGAGAGTGTAGCCATACCCATTCCTTGTTTATATGAATTAAAAATTTGGGTTCATATAGTGTCATTTCAATCAAAGTAGAGCCAAGTGTTTGGAAAAAAGGACGGCTGCCTTCATTTCAAAATATGTACCCCCTTTTCCACTCAGTGAATAATGTTTGGAAAATCTTCCCTTTCAATTCTATCTGCAATTGAAATAAATTCTATTCTAGCATCTGTAATTAATAAGATGCTTTAAATTATATTATTCTTCTTAAAAAGCTCAAGGTTTCTGTTTAATTAAAATATTTTAAAATTTTAATATGATAATGACTTTTGAAATGTATGAAATATGACTTTTGGGGAATCAGTGAAGCTTCTCCAGATAGATGAGGTTTTGCTTTTTCCTATTCTTGAAGAAAAAAGTAGTAGAGTCCAGCAGCAGCTAAATTGTTTTATTAAAAAAAAAAAATCTACAAAAGCAAGAAACTCAAAGGGAGATAATTTTAGAAGTGACCATATAAATATGAGTCTACAGTGTGACATGCAGTTGAAAAACCTTCTTATCTTACAAATCCACTACTGGTACCACTATGTCATTCCAGCTACTATCATGACCTGAAAGCCTGGCTACCACCAGCACATCCTTCACAGCTTCTACAAAGACATATCCTTGGGATAAAAGCCTCCTCTCCATTCTATATCATTTCTACACTCTAGAACTCCTTGCACCTTAGTCTCTTTTCTATCACTAGAAGTAGCAATGAGTAGAAAAGCAAACCCCCCTTTCCTATGTCTGCATCCAGATCATATCCCCCAAAGTTCAACAATGATTCCTGATTGAATTGGTTAGTCAAATTGTGCTGTGGTCCTAAAGTAACATATGCCACCCCTAAATTTGATTTTTCATTTTATCTAAAGTACATAAGCAAGTCATGCAACAAAGAATAACAAAGGCAAATATTTGAACACATGTAAAAAACTTAAGAAACCTACCCACATTAAACCCAAAGTAAGTTAGCACCAATTGTAGACTTTTCTCCACTGCACATCTATGATATTTACAAAATAGAGCTTTTTTCAAACAAGTTAACCAGCAATCAAAAGATCTTTTCTTCTATTATCAATGAACTATTTTTTTCTACTATTAATTACTTTTTTGGAATAGGAAATATAGTTGCTATAAGCTAACTATTAATTACTTTTTTGGAATAGGAAATATTGTTGCTATAAACTAAATCTTGGTAGATAGCCTCTGCCTCAAGTCTGAGAGTCTACTTTATCTCACAGAGGCCTTTCTAGCATCCAACTAAAACTGCCACACAAGAGCCAGTTAGCCATTTTGATTGAAAACTCTGACCTCTGAGGAATATTGGCAGCGTTACTTTTAAAATCATGGCTTCAAAGAACACAGCAGAGCTTCATATTCTTTCTTAATCAGCTCTGCCCAAAAGACAATGCAAGTCACATATATAATTTAAATTTTCTAGTAGCTACTTGTAAAAAAGTAAAAAGCATGTAAATTTAATAATGTATTTAATGCAATGTATCCAATATATTTTTATTTTGACTTATAAGCAGTATTCTAAAATATTAATGAGATATTTTATATCTGTTTTTCATACTAAGTCTTCAAAGCCTTCTGTGTATTTTACACTTTCAACACATCTCAATTTGAGAGAAACAGTTCAAGTGCTCTGTAGCCACAAGTGCAGCTCTCAGTCATCTAACACTGTTATGCTGAATTTAAAAACAAATATTTGATGAGTGAAAGATAGTGCTTCCCAGTGAGATTTTGATGTAATCTTTTTGTGGGGATATTTTGTTCTAGATGTACATGGAAATGCGCTTTAGCTCTGATGTGTATTGGAGATCAAAAAGTTAGAAAATGACAGACTTAAACATAAGCCTGTCAACATGCCTGACTTTTTATGAGAAAAATAAAATTGAAATTTAATTTCAGAAGTATAACTAAACCATCTTTCAATATATGTGGAAACTAAAATATGTACTTATAAAAATCTATGGATTAATATATTATGAATAAAAACTTTAGTATTTTGAATTAAAAAAACAAAATCATTGGAAGTATTATCTAAAATAATTATTGAGGGAAATATATAAACTAAGTCCATGTTTTTTAAAATAGAAAAACTAAGTAGTAATAATCTATATATGTTCTATCTAGAAAATAATAGAATAAGACTAAAGAATGAGAAAAGTGAAAAATAACAAAAAGATATAAAGAAGATGGGGATGAAGATAGAAAATCAAGACATACATAAATACACTCATGTATATGTGTATAGATATATTTATACACATATATACATATCTATACAGGGAGATAACTATAGATGTAGAGATTATTTTTTGAAATCCAAGGAGAATATTATAAACCACTTTTACCTACATATTTGAAATGCTAGAGGGAATAAAAATTTTAAATACATATAAATTGCTGAAAGTCATTCCAGAACAAAAGTTGTGGAATATAATTTGGAGAGTTTATTCTCTTTTTCTATTTTCCAAGACTAATAATATTTGATAGAGAAATTGGACAATTACAGCAAATAAAAAGTATAGGCCATTTTTTGACTATATGTGAAAAAATTTAACTTAAAAATTGCCATACCAAATATATCAACGTATTTTAAAATGAATACTTACCAAATGGGTTTACAGGAAGTTAAGTGGTTTAATCTTAGAAAAATCTATTACTGTAATTAACAACATAAACTGATGAAAGAAAAAATGGTGTATGGTTTTCTAAATGAACAGAAAATTCAACACTTATTCAAGATATTTTAAAAAGTAAATTAATAAACTATTAGAAATTTAAAGTAAAAGATAAATTACTTAATGAAATAAAGGTTAACTACCAAAATCTATAGCAAATATCAGAGTTATTTATGAAAGTTAAAAAATATTGTCATTTCCGTTCAACTTCTATAATAGATTTTAGCCAAAGAAAAAAGACAAATGAACTAAGAAGTATGAGGTTTGGAAAGAAAAAATAAGACTGTCATCATCTATAGATAATGTGATTGTCCACATAGCAAATCCAGGAAAAATGGTGGACACAAGATCAATGTACTATACAATATTTAGTAGCGTTATTTTATATCCACAACAAACAATTGGAAATACAAGGAAAAATAATAGGTACTGAGAAATAAATTTAAGTTATGTGATACCGATATGATAAAAAAATAAAATATTATTAAAAGTTATAAAAGATTTTCTAAGCTATTGAGTTTTGTGATATGAAAATATAATATATATAGATAAGAAGACTCAAGAAGTATAAATTCAACCATGCTGTCAAATTAATAAATTCCATGCAACCTGTCAAAATTGCAATGGAGTATTTTTTTTTTTTTAGCATTTGACAAACTAATCCTAAAATTTACATTCGAGAAGAAAAATTGTAGATTAGCAAAGACCATTTTGAAGATAAAAAAGAATGATGAGATGGAGAAGACAATGTAAGTTGTAGCCATGTAAAATTGGCAAAGCGTTTGGCATAAATAAACTGATAGAGTAAAACAAAGCGAGAAAATAAACACCTGAGAACTTGTTTTAAGACAAAAATAGTAGTCTAAATATGTGGAGAATGGATGAAATATTGAATAAGTTGTCTTTCTTGTTTACGGCCATACTACCCTGAACAAACCCGATCCCATCTCATCTCGGAAGCTAAGCAGAGTCGAGCCTGTTTAGTACTTGGATGGGAGACCACCTAGGAGGACCAGGCGTGGTAGGCATAAAAAAATAAATAAATAAATAAAGGATTGTAAACTGACAAGGTCCTTGCAATCTGTGAGGTCAACAGAGGGTTGCCTTGCCTAAAAAAATAAAAATATGAATAAATAAATAAATAATCTCTCAATAAGGGAGACTCCTACTTCTTACCATATCCATTTCTTAAGGTAAAATAGACAGGGCTTAGTCATTTGTTTGAAAAATAAGCATGAAACGCAGGTTTCTGTTTTGAATACTTAATTAAGTTAAAATAACATATCAGTTATTACCTGTGCTTCAGTTAAATTATATATAAACTTTCTAATAAATTCCAAATTTACCTTTATCTACATTTCAATTTCACTACAGATGAATGTTATTGAATAAGTGTGAGATATGATCAATATTAATAATTTTATTTGGAACACTGACCTGGGAAGCAGAGAAGCTACATTTTGAGTCAGTGTATAATCTTTACCTGTGGTGTGGAATTTAATATTATCGGGAAGTCTTTGGAAAAAGAGTATGATTTGTCATCACTGTGGCTGATTTTTATTGCTATGGTTATGGTCTCATGGGGGAACTGAGAGAAAGTTGCCAAAATCCAGTGTTTTGCTACACCCAGCTGCCTAACTAATGCCATTCTGCCATTGATTCTCATAGAAGGAAATTCCATCTGAGATGTAGCAACATTGTTACTGGTAAGAAATTATAGTTTCTAAGGGCTTTCATCAATTGAAATCTCATATAACCAAATGTCGCGACCGTTTTTTAGGACCAGAACCCTACGCCCTGGGGTTTCAATGTAGAGGAGGGCAAAGATGTGGTGGGGTTGGGGGTACTTATTCTTAGGAGTCAGGACTTTGGAAGTGTGCTCTAAACTCTCCTGTAGAGAGTGAGAAGCTACTTTGTCTTTCACATGGTTAGGATCCAGTGTGTATTGTATATAGACACTTTATATTGTTCTTACATCTTACTGATAAGCATTATATTCTTTTGCTTGACTAATAATAGTCTCACCTGACTAATAGTCTCACCTGCCATATTCTTTTTTGGCTCTTATCCATATGAAATCTCATATTGCTTATGCTCAGAAAGGTTTATTGTATGCTCAAGCAAATTTTTTGTACATTTTTCGTATCTTTAAAAAAAGTATTTCCTGATTGTTTCATTGTGAAATTTGAAGGTTCTAAGAGTTACACTTTTGTAAGTTATTTAGCTTTCGTTTTACTTGAAAATGGACGTGTCCTCCAATACTAAAAAATGTTTTAGCTGACATCCTAAGGATCGCATGGTAAAATTCTGCAGTTTGTTAAACTATATACCTATATCTTAAGATCAAAATCATACAAAGCATAAGACAAACTACAGATGAAATAAATGGAAAAAAAGCCATATCTTAGCTATTTGGGAAAAAAGATCCATCTGTCACCAATAATGTTAATAAACATAAGGGAAAACACAATTTAAAATAACCAAAATGCCATCATCTCACAAGAAACTTCAATTTAATCTGTACTTTATGTCCCTGCCCTAAACTATGTAAAATAAGTAAGTGATGTTTGATGCACAAATGGTCTAGACACCTGCAGTGGGCATGCTTAATTAACATCCCATAAGGCAAACCCAAGGAAGTCAGAAGTGTAGGTCACTTTTTGCTGTACCTTTAAGATTTCTAGAAGGAAGAACATGTGAAACACGGCAATAATGCTCATGGTGAAAAGTACTGCTTGCTAAAAGTTTGTTTTCTGCAAATGGGTTTTATACATAGCTGGTTAATATGATTCCCAGGATGGGAATCAACTAACAGATGGAATTTGATAGACTCTCCAAAGTTAAGATGATTAGATTTAAGAGCTGAAAAAAAGTGGAAACAACATGGACACTTTCATGAATTCAAATAATAAAACATACTAATAAATATGCTTCTTGCTGGGTTAGACTTCAGACAACTCATGCAAAAGATTTAATTTTAAACACTGAGAAATAAGGATCTAAAAATTAGGCAAAATTTAATAACTGTTTCTGTATTCAACAGCTTAATATTGAAGGATAGTAAATATAAAAATATAGATAAAAATAAAAAGATGAAACAATCATTGACTATTTCTCCTTTTACTGTATTTTCTTATGATTGTAAATTTTCAATCTTTTCATAAATTTGAGGAAGTAGATGATAGGAAAAGACCCTATATACAGTAAGTACATATTCTGGTTTTCTCCATTGCCTGCCTCCCCCCTCACATACATACACAGTCCCCATTAATACCCACTTTCTCATCCAAGGGAAAAAAATTATGTATTACATAGTAAAGGAAATTCTGGGCTTTGTAAATTTAGCCTCTCTTGTTGATGTATTGCTGTTGTAGTGGCTGTTGCTGCTTTTTGTTTCTCTCATTTTAAATGTCAAGGATTCAGTGATCCCTAGCTACCTGATTTTTAAAGCAAATTTCCAAAAGAATGTTGTTTTAATCCTTCAGCTTAATCACCTCGTAAATGGGATAGCCAAGGGAGAAAGCTGAATTAATATCAGTACCTGTGGATCAATCTAAAGGGGCCGCAGAGGCTTCCTGTTGAATAGCTGAGAAAGTAGGTGCCAGAAACAATCTTACTTATTTTTTAGTAGTCAGTTCCTTAAAGCATGGTATTTGAAAATCATATTTATATCCCTTAAATTGCAAAAGAGATAACAAAGAAAATTGATATAATCATTCTTTTCTCGTTGCTGGGCAACAACTTGTAAGAACTATTGGTTAAAACAAGGTGTTGGAAGGAGGAGAAGGTGTCTCTACATATTTAGAATTCACAAATCACAGGAAGGCAGCCAAATTTCCAACTGTGTTTGTCTTCAGCTATGTCAGTTGCTATTCTCCCAGTGTGTGGGTGCTGTTGTTATTCCTATTAGGTTGTGAGGGTCACAGACCTATTTGTTCCTGGGAAGCTGAAAAAATTCTTCATTGAGAAAGATCAGAGGGAGGAGGAAAAGAAAGGATTTGAACATATGGGAGAAAGATCTGTAGAACAACTAGCATAAGGGCACCTTGGATGAGCCATATGCATCATTTTATTGCTGGATCATTTTGTATTGTTTCTACTTTTGATTATCTTAACAACTTTTTAAAAATTCTGGCTTAATTTATTTGTGTATCTTAAATCTAAAATAATTTAAAGTCATAATAGCATCTTTAAATATATAATTTTATAATAACGACTACTGGTGAACCATTTATGGCATTTCTGCAAAGTATTTTAGTTACAAATATATGAATATAAATAGCCAAGACTATGACAAATGAGGACTATTATTTTACATTTCAAGTGGATGTCAGTTTCCTTCTTGGCTATATAATTCACTGGCAGAATTTATTAAAATTCTAGAGCTCTAGTTCTAATATTTTTTCCTCTTAAAAATCCTAAAAGATGCCCGAAGTTAAAATTATAGTATAGAAGATATTTTGAAGTCCTTCATAGTTCTCATATTGAAAGTCTAGTCTCTCATTCTTCTTAATTCAATAGATATTTTTTGAGTATGTTACTCATAGGCAGATCACTGTGTCACCTATTAAAGACATGATAATAAACAAGATATAGACATTATAGTTCAGGGGGACAGACAGTAGAAAAGTAAACATGATCATAAATTATGATAAATACTATGATGGATTTAAACAAGGTAATTTTATTCCAAACTATCTCTGGAAGGAGAAATGAAGTGAGAGTCCTAATTTAAATATGATGGACAAAAAACTGCAGAAATAATATTTAAACTAAGATCAAAAGAACTAGAATAAGAGCATATAGAAAGACTCAACTCCTTGTGATTTTGTTAAAGTAACATTTGTTAAGTAGCTCTCTGGGGTGTCAGATGGTGAGCCAAGTTTCAACAAAAGATCACAAAGAAGGATGAAATAGAGAAATTTATTACTCACAGGTCCTGGAGAAGGTACAAAGCATGCCTCCAGGGGCCACCCAGGGAGGTCAAGTCAGTGTTGCAGCAGAGAGAGAGCAAGCTCAGCGGGACCTGGGGAACATGCATTTACTGAGGTCCTTGGGTGGAGTGCTTTGTGCTTCCTGGGGTAAGGCAAGATTGGTCAGTTCAAACCAAAAGAAGCAGGTTTTTTGTATGCTTAAATGAAGCCTATGGCGTTTTAGAGGGAAATAGCACATAGGGCTGATCACTAGGAATAGCTGTGTGATAGGTAACAACAAGGAGCTGTGGATCTGTTCTTGAATGGTGACAGAGCCAACATAATTTTACCTACAAGGCTTAGGCTGCTATCTTGGAGTTTTGTATGGATATACTTGATCTATCAAATCTGGCTCATTTGGGTGTAGTATGAACCAGTGTTGTGATGTACGGTGGAGAGGAGTTTATGAATAAGACGTGGAGAGAAATGGAGGTGGCAATTTGGGGTATGGAAGAGGTACAGGCAGTGGTTGTGGGAATGAGAGGGTCTCTTGTCATGCATCATGTGAAAAGCAAAAGCTGTAATCATAATCTGTTACACTGAGCATGACCATAGCAGCAAGAGGTCCCTAACCTTGGAATCTAAGCAGGTCAAACTGAGGTGCTGCAAAGAAGTACCTCATTGTGGCCAATGTGATTTAGAATAAATGGTTTGTCTTGTCAAAAAGGTGAAATGATATCTAGTGTTGCCAGGCAGTTGGCAGGGGACTTACTCAAGGTTTTGTAGGTGTTTTTTTGTGTGTTTTGTTTTGTTTGTTGTATTTTGTTTTTCTGTTTTTCTGGGTTTTTTTTTGTTTTTGTATATATATATTATATATATATATATATATATATATATATATATATATATATATATATATATATATATATAATATATATATATATATATAGAGAGAGAGAGAGAGAGAGAGGTCACGCAAGAGAGCGAGAGAGCGAGAGAGGGCGCGAGTGGGGCAAGGGTCCCAGGGCAAGCAGTAAGCTGTTTTTGAAAGACAGTCAGTGTTCTATTAGGTCTTCAAGGTCCATCAGCTGGAGCTTTTTTGCAACTCATCCTCCAGTTTGACAACGACTACGGTCATTCATTTCCCTCCTAGTGCAGAGGTTGAGAAAGGCAGAATCCTATTATTCAGCAAGTTTGGGGCACATTGTTTTCCTTAGCATTCTCTTCATTGATAGCTTCACCTCTGAGGTGCAGTCATCTCCATCGGCATGCTCCGGAACTGGGGAAACCTTGTCTGATGTGTTGCTGTACTTAGTGGCAACAAAAGCCAGTCAGGGAGAGGATGGTCATCCCAAGTGAAGATCCATGAAAGGTAGGAGTGTCTGGCTGGTGTTAAATTCTGAGGCGGTACATAGATACTTGGCTCAGGATGGAACTACAAGTATGGACTCTACTGCTAACTGAGTAGATCTCAGTGAGTTCCATTCACATCATCAGAAGTACACCTTGCAAAAGGAGTGCATGAGATCTGTGACCAAGCTTTGTGGAACTCTATCCATAATTCATAGACCTTCCAGGCACATTGATGACTTACCTGAAGGGACATTTTGTGGATAGCAGCTTTACAATCCAGAGGTCATTCCATTAAGACTATAGTAAGGTCATCAGAGCACAAACCTGACAGCTGGATGGATCTGATTTGGTTACATTCGGAAGGCCATGAAGTCTGTAATATAATTTGAGGTGTGGTATTAGGAAAGAGCAACTAATTTAATTGTGGCTTCTATTGGCATCATTAAGTATAGAGAGGCGTGAGCCCTGGATCAGAATCTATACCCAGCGTCACCCTGGCTGAAGCCCTTCTAACAAGACCTGCCATTACCTGATGCCCAGCCATCCTGTGGTACAGTTGTTCACTTGGCTGATTTTGTTCCAGCACATTCCCTGGGACACGGTTAGGCCTGAGAGGTCTTCTAGCAACCCTATACAGGCTGCATACAATAAGAGCAATAGCCACAACAAAGAAGACCGTTTGCCTTTAGATAGCCTTTGAGATCTCTTTACCGATAAACAGTCTACAGCTCCCTCCTCTCTTTTGATATATCTCATGTGTTTGTTTTTCTACATTCTTTGATTTCTTTATATACTCTGATTTTATTAATTCTCCTCTCTAGGCTACTTGATTTGAGAGTCATTGATTTTTTCTACATTAATTTAAAAGTCATATTTTGGGAATAAAGAATACAACTAACTTCTCTACATATACAGTATCTTACAATTTTATCTGAAGATTTTAGAATTCTCCCTCTTATCACACAATATTTTCTAGTTCTCTCACACATTATGCAATAAAAACATATACCCCTCATCATGCAAAGTTGGTCTAGAAAAAAGAATCTTAAATCAACTTGTCAAAGTCATTATAAAAAAAACATTTTTTTGAGCAAACGCTTATATAGCACTATCCTGGATTTAAAGTTGGCATTTTAATTCATAAGATACAGAAACATTTATGTTCTTTATTATAATGAATATAGCTAGGAAAAATAATTTCTCCATTTTATGTATATTTAATTATTCAGACATTTACTAAAGTCTTGTCGTAATATATATATATATATATTTTACCATGAATCATAGCTAGATGGTAACTTAAAGGAACTTTTATATTAAGAAAACATTGTAAAGATTAGGGGTTTTATAATCTACATTTTTTAAAAAATTTTAAATAAAATTTGTCTAAATTCACCAAATAATTTGAAATTTCTTTCTGACTTCACTATATAAAATATTATAAAAATTGAGAAGTAATTGTCCATAAAGTTCAATCAGAATAAATAAGCTTAAATTGAAAAAAGATATATAAATTGCTTTAAAATTCAGTTCCTCCCAACAAAGTGGTAAATGACAGAGGGATAGAATTCCAGGCTTATCCTTTCCTTTTTATCCATGGCTTCTTTGTCCTCACATTTTCATTAAAAAACAAACGAAAAACACTAAATGAAGGGAAGAATTTAGAGTTAAAAATAAATTGTTCATATGCTTAAAGTCTCTCTCTGGTCACAATGGGTCTTGATCACCTCTAACCTTTAGTAAGTAGTGTAGTAGCTATCATTTATTGAATACTTATTACAGGCTATACTTATAATAAATATCTGTATTATCTCATTTAATTCTTTCAAATTCCTACACGGTAGATAAAATTAATATTTTCATTTTATAGATGAAGAGAGTGAGGAACAAAAAAAGTTAAGTAACTTGCTCAAAGTCACACCAGTGATAAATTTTGGGGTCAGAATTTGAACACCTGAAGTTTTACTCTAAACCTTGAAATCTTTACCAACATATATTATTTTCAAAAGAAAGGAGAAAGGAAAAAGGGAGAAAAAACAATGTAATGAGTAGTGATAAACAAAGCATCATGATATATCACAGAACTACCATAACACAGGCATGATAAATTTGGAAAATTGTGTCCGAATGGCATTTAAATCACGAAGTGCAATAGTCTGTGTAAAGTCGATGAACTATCTTCTGGGATATGCAAGTAACCTATTCAAACAAGGACTGTAGTAGAGTCAGAAATGGTGGAGTAGTAGGTGCAGTAGGAGGGAGCAAGGGAAGGGAAAAGAGAAAGTAAAGCAATAGGTATTTATTTACTCTATTACTTTTTCTAGCTTAAGGAAAGAAATGAGATAAGGGGATATATAAAATGGAGTCATTTTAACCAAGCTGCTAAAATTATTAACCTTATGAAGGCTGAGACATGAGGAAAGACTCCATTCTTGTTCTGACTAGCCTGAGAACTTAAACTTCTTGAACTTTTTAATCAATGCTTGGATATACATTTGGACATAGGCCAGACCTCCAGATAACCCTTTAATTTAAGCTTATTTATTCTGTTTGAACTTTATGGAAAATTATTTCACAGTAGCTTCTCATTTTTATAATATTTTGTATAGTAGAGTCAGAAAGAAATTTTGTTCCTTTCTACAACTAATGCCATGCTCTTTTACCTTTTTATAATAAAAAATCTAAAAACTCCAGGATTCACTTCCTTTTTTCTTTTAGAAAATTTCATGTTCCTGATTCAGTTATTGAAATCGTCATTTATGCTTTCAGGATCCACCCACCAATAAACACAGCTGGGTAATGATGGTATTGATCTTGATAAGACTTTTGGAGAGCATGGAGAAAGTAAACTCCAGATTTTTGAAGTAATACTAGTGAGATTAAGTCACACATCTGTCATTTAACCTTCTCTTTGGAAGTGTTATTAATGTTCTACACTGTTGATATTGTTAAATTTGCATAATATAGTACATAAAAATAAACATGAATTTATAGGAACTTATAATTACCTGTCATTATATCTATGTGTACAATTTTTATTCACTGCATATGTGTTATATATTCTGTATTTTAAGTTTCACAAAATAATAATGAGACATTTCTTACATGAATTGCAGTAGAAGATAGAATTATTTCATTTGCCCACCTATACATATCAAAATCATTCAGTATAACTGGTAAATAGAAAAAGGGTTGCATAGAATGTCAATTCTAAATTAACTAATTCTACTAGTGCCAGTTGTTACCATATTTATGAAGTGAAGCTTTTGAGGATAACAAAACACACATTTAATACTCTTAAGTTTTAGCATTGCCCATTAAAACTCTTACTAACAAATGGAGGAAAGAGATAAAAAATGCAATAATAGTTATATATTTCTTTCGCAAATGGAATAAATGTGTTTCATAGGGATCCCTTCTTCAAATTCCTCACTTACATGATGATTATACAGATTCTATTTAAACAATAAAATTTTTGTTCTATATGCATTTAACAACCAGTAACTAGCATGCACAGTATGTATATATGACGTTATTTATACCTGTTTCATTCATTTTTAGCCCAACATCGAGCACTGGAACTAACATAGTAGGCATTAAATAAATGTTTGTGGAATATTGAATTTCACAACACATATGACATAAAATACTAAAATTATACTTTAATTATAAAATACTAAAATAGACACAGTTAAGGATAAACTTTATAACTTTACAGATTAGAATTTTGGAAATATATTGCATTTGTTTGGTTTTGGTGCATAAAAATTTTATTTGCCCATTTAAAACATCTTGTAATCCTAAAAGTTTATCTTGAGCTTTCTTAGTGAACTAATAGGAATATTTGAATTTCAGATTAGCAATGGGGAATTCAGCGGAATTTTACTAGACTTTAATTATGAAGTTTTATTCAAGATATAATAACTCGATCTTTGTATGTCACTGTAGTACCCTGAGAATCATCAAAACTATAGCTATTTTATTACAAAATACTGCAGTGCTGGAGCTAGCTCATACTGGATTGTATGAGTGAGTTTGTATCATCTCTTCCCAATTGTATGTTCAATGACCTCATGTTGGTAGCTTGAAAATGGCCACATTAGAACCATTTTCTCATGGAAATGGACAAGTGCTACAAAGCAGGGTTTTTTGTTTTTGTTTTTTCTTGGCAAGCAAGGTGTCAAACATTCGTTAGCTTGCCATTGGAAATATATAATAATTCAAAGATGCTCAATTTGGGATATGTTCTTAAAATGGGTATTTTAATGTTTTAATTGTACATAATAAACATTGCCATACATATTTGTTATTTCTGTAAGAATTTGTTGTATACTGCTTTAAAAATATAGATTATAAATACATAAAAAGTGAGTATAACTAAAATTTTAAGGAAAGGGGACTCCATAGAATTAAGACATAGGGAAATGGAATACTAAAAAGACCGATGAGTCTCATGTAGAATAATGCATTGAAAATGGAGCAGTAATAGAAGACTAAGGTGGCACTCGCAGTCATTTTGAACTTTCTTTTATCTTTAATTTTTATTTTATTGTTTTATTTCATTGGTTAATAAAACCATATGACATTGGTTAACAAAATCAAATAGGTTTCCAGTGTACAATTCAATAATACATCATTTGCATATTTCATTGTGTGTTCACCACCCAAAGTTAAATTTCATTCTATCACCAAATATTTGATCCCATTTAACTCTATTTTTCAAAAGCCCCTGAAGCCTTTATATCAAAAAATGCTTAAAAGAAATGCTTAAAATAAGTTTTAAAATCTTTCCTTTATGTTCAGGTTTCAGATTAATTCAGATAAATCATTTTTTAGTTTATATTAGTCTTACTTGTTAAGATGTATTCATATTTACTTAAGCTACTTGAAAAGAAAAATAAATATATACATTTAATATCCCTGAACTTAATTTAGATATTAAATAGGGGTTTTTTTTCCATGTTGATAATTAGTAATAGTTGTCTCTGATAATAAGAGTTCCTTAGACTCTAATAAGTCAACCTGGTGTCTACAGAATACTTTTTTAAAATATCTTAACGAATAGCTCCCTGGTATAGATTTATCTTCATTTAAAAAATGAATGGGGGTAGAATTTAAAAAATTTATTTTATAATCTTTAATATTTCTAGGTCATGTTTCATCTTGCTTTGCATGACCCACTTTTATAAGCATTGTCTGGAATAGAAATAATTTTAATCACTTTTATAAATTATTGTAATCATTTAGAAATCTAAAGAATCCTGCTTTACTTTTAATATTTACTTATTAACACAAATGTGATAGTCTTTGAATATGCAAATCAGTATAATGATTATAAACTGTGGTTGAACATGTAACTGTGTGAGATAAATGCTTTTAAGGATGTTTGAGTAGTTCACACCAGCAAGCATGTCCTACAAAGTATTATTTAACTTTACAGGGCAATGCACTAAAGAAGATTTGAAAGTCTTATTTTGATAGTAATATTAATAACCATTTCATTTGGACAATTATTAAGATATATCAATACTCTATATCTTGTGGATATTGTTTCTAATAGTTATATAGAATAATAAAGTTCAAAGAGGCTTTAGTGATATTTTTTCATGCAAAATTAAAGTTTTCATCAAAAGATGATGTACATATTCAAAACAAGGATTTTTGTGTTTATAATATATTTTAATTTTGAAAAACATGGATGAGATTGTTTTGGAACTCTTCAAATGTTTGAGCAAATAGAATATAAATTTTTTTGAAGTAGAAATCACTTAATGATCTTAAAGAAATTTCATTTTTTATTGTAAATATTAAATATTTTTATTTCCTTTTTGAGATATGTGAACTTCATATTACAATTATGCCATACAGCTGATTATTGACTTTAGTTTGTGCTAAGATATATAATATAGCTATCTACAACATATAGGGCAGAATTAAAACATTGTTATGGTGTAACAATATATGAGGATGGATTTTTCTAAATTTCAGCTGAGTCAAGTAAATGAGAATATAGGGTACAAAAAATAAGTGTAATCTAGAGTCAGATCCCCTAGTTCCACTCCATCCAGAATTACCAATAGGATCTTAAATTCTCTAAATCCTTAGCAAATCAAGGATCAAAATAATAAGTCAGAGAAATGATTTATGAGAAGGGAAGTGATTTAAAAATGATAATTACTGAAAGAAAAAGAATGTTGTGACATTACCACCCCCACTCCTTTTCCTAGATTAAGCCAAGTTCTTTGTTATTCAATTTTTTATATCTTGTTTTATTTTATCTAAAAATTTACCATGCATATATCTAGGATTAGTTAGGTATACCCACATATTCACAAATATGTTTACTTATTTTTCATTCTTATATTTTAGATATTCAATCTGAAAGATGTATTTGAACTTAAATTTATTTTAATGAGATATGGTTGGTAATAAAATCTCTATTTTATTCTTATTTTCAAAAGACATTTTTACTGGGTATAGAATTCTTGGTTGAAAATTATCAGCACATTCAAAATACTATTCTGTTACCTAGTTTCCATTTTTGGTGCTATAATGATAGCTATATATTTAAATGCCACATTTTGAGTTGATGTTTTTTTCCACTTTTAGGATCTTTGTTTTTGTTGTTCAGCTTTATTATTATAATGTTGTAGGTGTTATTTTTTGTTCTTGTTGTTGTTATTGACTTTTAATTCCACTAGGGATTCTTTGGGTTTTCTATGTCTGAGGTATCATGTCAATCAACCACTTGTAAAACTGTTTTTCTATTGTATATTTAAACAGTATCTCTATTCTTTCTACTACCTCCTTCTAGAAATTTGAATACATGTAACTTTTTATTTTATCTTCCACATGTCTTATTCTCTCATAAACTCTTTATCTCTTCTCTCTGGACTGAATTTCTTTTTATACAACTTCTAATTTATTCAGTTGTGTCTATACTGAAATTTAACTCATTTTACTGACTTTCTAAAATCAATTATATATTTTTAGTTCCAAAATATCAATTTGATTATCTTTAAGTGTACTTTATTGATACAGTACTCTAGTTCCTTGCTCATTATTTCAATTTTTTCTTGAAATATAACAATCGATTTGTTCATTTGATTTTTTAATTTTAATATCAAAAGTTTATTTTTTCTATTTCTGCTTGTTTTCATTCATGCCACCTTGCTCCCATAGTTTTCACAAGGCTAGTTTTCCTGGGAAATTTTTTCTGGGGAAATTATTTGAGGCCTTGTTGAAAAATTGCCACTGATCTCATAATTACCAATAAACCCCACCAAACTGAGATTTACTTTTAAATTTTTCTCATGATGTTTTATGTTCAAACAGATAGCATAAAAACTTGAACACAAACTGAAGAATTACACACATTCCAGGTTTCAATTATGAAAGTTTCTTTCATTCGTTTCAATTTTAAATTTTTTATCTTTCTATTTATTGCTAAAATCAAGACATAAATTTCCTTCTTGTAGATTTCTGTGTTTAGTTTTCATTAAACTTTATACTGAGATGTTATCCCTTAGAGTCTAAGCTTTATATGAAATTTTCTAATATACTCCCTATATGTGGTGAGATTTGAGCTTAATCTCCTCTGTACTGCACTTTGTCAAAACAGAAGGTTATCAAGATTTGGAGATACCAAGAAGGCAAATTTTGACTTTGACATTTACTAACATTACAGATTTTCTGCTTTCATTTTATTTTTTAAATCTCTAGATTTTTTATTTCTTGCCACCTCAGTGATATATTTAAAAAGAAATGTATGAATATATGTGTGTATACATTTAATATATATTTATATATATACACACATTTATTATATATTTAAGTATATATTTCCCATCCATCTTTTAAGCTTTTTAAATTGTTTCATACAAGTTAAAAAGTCTGCCATACTGCCAGAAACAAAACTCTAGATGTTTTCATAATATAAATATTTAGGCCTCATGCCGCATCTACTGAATTATAATATCCATGTCTAGGATAATAATTTACACATATTTTTTATATCAAATCTCAAAAATAATTCTGTTGTACACTTTTTGTTAAGAATGACTGCGGTAAGATGCACTCGAGGGTGTGTCTGAATAACAGGTAAAAGAATATAGAGAGAGAAAGAGAGAGAAATTGAAAATATATATCTATATAAAGTAATTATTCAGTTGAATATATATACATACATGTATTACATATACATGTTCTTATGTGTGTATTTATAATATATGTATACATATATTCATGAAGCGTTTTAGCCTTAAGTTTCTAAACCATTGTACACAAGAAAATGTGAAACCCTTCTGCTTCTACCCTATACACATGCAAAGACTCTAGTTTTAGACAAAGTGGTTATTGGAGCATCTCATAAAATCTTTGATGACTTCTCTGCACAAAGGCTATAGGCCATAAAGGCAGGTCCCTTATATCCTCTCAGTTTCCCAGACCATTATGACCTGCTGTTCCACAGATGACATCCATAGGACAGCTTGAATTCACTACTGCTAGCTTAGAAAATGATAGCTTTTCAAATTTCTCACCAACATATTGAGTTTGGGATAATAAACAATGGAATTATCTTAAATAATTCCCCATAGGTTGATAATCTTCTAAATAATCTTGGTTTATTTAAAACAAATTGAATTGCTGAAAAGTTGTACATATCACCCCAACTCAAAATATAACAACAAAAGCATAATTCTGTAATGGTAAGATATTTTCCCCTGTGGTTGTAGTTCTGTTTTGTTTTTATTGTTTTTGCTTTTAATCTGATGAAGAAAGAATTCACTGTTCCGGAATTCTGGAGAGGAGACAGTTATTGCCAGTGGCAGTATAGAAGTAAAGATAATTTCAGACAACAGCAGGCTTTCTTGCACATTCTTTTCCATTTCATTAATAACATGGCCCATAAAGAGACATACTTTGCAAAGCTGCAAGGGGGGATAGGAATTCTTCAGAAAGAGCAGACATCTGTGCAGATGATTAACATTTTTTTAGTTACACCATCTTCTTTTTCATTGGCTTCTTATTGAAATGTTGATGGAAGATGAGGCAATTATTAGCAACATCACCTACCAGTCACCCAATTTTCTAATCACATCCTATGCTACCATGTGTTTGTGTTTTTTTATCCCCCCACTAAAAAGAGTAAAATTTCTGCATATCTCTGGACTGAATTGAAAATGTTGTAGCTAGCTGCCCTACATCTTAAAGGATTCTGTCAGATATCAGACCAATGTAAAGGCTGATCTGTTTTCTTCCCTACTGTTTGTTTCAATTTTAGAACAGTACAAGCATTTAATGAGTATTTATTAAATATTTTTTGGCTAAATGAATAAATGTGGTTCAACCCTTTTATTTTCTAGAATTTTACCACTTCCTACAACCTCTAGTGTTATTACCCTCACTTAAATGTTCAGGGCTCCTACCTGGTCTCCATGCTTCTCCCTTTCTTCTCCATCCCCTCTTTCTACCACAGCAGCAGAGTGATCCTTTTAAAACACAAGTCAGCTCATGTTACTCCTCTGATCAAAACCCTTCAATGGCAGCCCAGCCTGTAGAAATAAAAGCTGATGCAGCCTGCCAGCCCCTATCTGGCCTGGAGGCTGAGCACCTTCCTGCTCTTTTGTTTTACCACTCAGCTCTTTCTTTAACCTGTTCCAAGTGACTTTGACCTCTCTGCTGTTTCTTGAAGGCAGGTGCATTCTTACCTCAGTGCTTTTAGAGTCATCTTTCCCTTTCCTAGGAGCATTATTCCCCCAAATTCCTGGCTCTGTCATGTTTTCTCATTATTGTTGTTGTTTTTCATTTTCAGGTCTTTGCTTAAATGTTATCTTTTCAGTGAGGCCTCCCAAGACAAACATATTTAAAAGTGTATTCCCGGTCCTGTGCCACCAACTCCATAGCAATTGTCAACAAATAACATTTTTTTATCTGTTTTTACTATTCCTTTTTACTAGAAGTCCCTTGAGGATAAGATTTTTATCCACTTTTTTCCCTCTGTGACACCATTGACAATAACATTGGCTGGGAGCTCAATAATAGGCTCTCAATAAAGGATTAAAGGAATAAATGAATGAAAAAATAGAGGCCTGGGTGGGTTGAGTGATTTGCCAAAGGCCACATTGATTACTAATGTTAAAACCTCATGAAAGTCTCAGAGATTGTGAAGTAGGTTGGAAAAAAGACCTAGTTTAACATCTTGAAAGGGGAATCTCTACCCTCACAGATATTTTAAGTCAGTGTGTCACAGGGATATGAGGTGCAATGGGAAGATAAAATGCTCTACTCTCCTCTGTTAGCAAGAAGATATATTTTCTTCAGAACACTATTAGAATTTCAACATTAGAGAGTGCCACTGCTTATCAGTACTTTAGGAATTTAAGTCAATTTTAGCTTGATTATCACTCTAAGAGAATCGTAAGGGTAATATTTTTAGAATTTGACTTTGTGGACATAGTATTCTATTTTGTTTCTTTTGGGGAACTATCTTAAAAGTGCCATGTGTAAATATAAAAATATATATAAAACAAAATATCCTCTTCCATATCTTATAATCTTTTCATAAATGTTTTTAAACTCAAAAATAAGTAAATAAATTAAAACAGGATAATATCTGAAGTAAAGGGTAGTTTTTATTTATTTCTGTGTTATACTATTTTCCAGCTTCATGAGATATAATTGACATTTGACATAGTATATGTTTAAAGTGTATAGTGTGTTTATTTGATAGACATATATTGCAAAATGGTTACCTTCATGTCATTATCTAACACCACCATTATATCACATAATTATCTTTCTTTTCATAATGAGATCATTTAAGATCTATTCTCTTAGCAATGTTCAAGTATATAATGTATTATTAACTGTAATTGCCATGCTCTAAATGTCACCCTCAGAACTTATTAATCTTGTAACTGGAATTTTGTACTATTTGACCAATATCTCCGCATTTTTCCCATCCTCTAGCCCACCACAATATTCTGTTTTTATGAGTTCGGCTTTTTTAGATTTTACATATTAGTGATATCATCCAGTATTTGTCTTTCTCTCTCTGACTTATTTCACTTAGCATAATGCCCTCAAGATTTATCCATGTTGTTGCACATGGCAGAATTTCCTTCTTTCTTATGGCTGAATAATATTCTATTGTGTATTATGTGTGTGTATATCTATGTATATAATGTATACACACACACACACATATATAATATTTTCTTTATCCATTCATCTATTGACGGACACATAGATTGTTTCTATATGCTGGCCATTGTGAATAATGCTACAATAAACATGAACATGCAGACATTACTTTCAGATCCTGTTTTCAATTCCTTTGGACATATATGTACCCAGAAGTGGAATTATTAGATCATATTGTCATTCTAATTTTATTTTATTTTTTTGAGCACTGTCCATACTGTTTTCTGTTGTGGTTGTACCAGTACATTTCCACCAACTGTGCACGAGGGTTTCCACTTCTCCACATCCTCATCAGAACCTGTTAGCTCTTGTATTTTTGATGATAGCCATTCTAGTAGATGTGAGGTGATATCTCATTGTGGTTCCATTTGCATTTCCCTCATGATTAATGTTGATGAGGTCTTTTCATGTATCTCTTGGCTATCTGTATGTCTTCTGTGGAAAAATGTCTATTCAGTGATTCTGCTCATTTGTCAATTTGATTTTTGTTATTGAATTGTATGAATTCCTAATATATTTTGGATATTAGCCTCTTATCAGATTTATGATTTGCAAATATTTTCTTCAACTCTGTAGGTTTCATTTTCATTTTGTTTCTTTGTTTGTTTTGCTGTGCAGAAGTTTTTAGTTTTCTATAGTCCCAATTATTAATTTTGCTTTTGTTGCTTATTCTTGTGGTATCATAATAAAAAATAATTGCCCAGATCAGTGTCAAGGAAAATTTTCTTATGTTTTCTTCTAGTTTTATTATTTTAGTTCTTATATTTAAGTCTTTAATCAATTTCAAGTTCATGTCTATGAGTGGTAAAAGAACAGGTCCAATTTCATTGTTCTGCATGTTGTCATCCAGTTTTTCCAACTATGTTTATTGAAAAAACTATCATTTTCCCATTGAATATTCTTGGCTGTCTTATCAAATATGAGTTGATGTATAGGCAAAGGTTTATTTCTGAGCTTTCAATTCTGTTCCATTGCTCTATTGTTTATTTTTATCTTCTACCATATTCTTCTAATTACAAAGCTTTGTAATAAAATTGGAAATTAGGAAATGTAATAACTCCAGCTTTATTCTTTCTTGGGATCCTGTTGGCTATTTGGAGTCTTTTGTGATCCATACATATTTTAGGATTTTTTTCTACTTCTTTGAGAAATGCCATTAGAATTTTGATATAGATTGCATTGAATCTACAGATGGCTGTAGGTAATTTTACTTTCTCAATTCTGATTTGAATGACTTTTACTTATTTATTTTTTCCTGCCTGATGAGGACTTTTAGTACTATGTCAAATAAGAGTGGTGAGAGTGTACACCTTTGTCTTATTCTGATCTGAGAGGAAAACATTTTAACCTTTCACTATTGAATATGATGGTGGCTGTGGGTTTGCTATATAAGTCCTTTGTTGCGTTGAGATGTGTTCCTTCTGTACCCAATGTTGAGCATATCATGAAAATATATTGCATTTTGTCGAATGCTTTTTCTGCATCTATTGAGATGATTATATGCTCTTTGCATCTCACTCTATTAATGTGATAGATAACATTTATTAATCTGCATATACAAAACCATCCTTGCATTCCAGAATTCAATCCCCCTTGATCATTGCCTATGGTCCTTATACTGTGCTGTCGAATCTGTTTTGCTAATATTTTGTTGAGAATTTTCACATCTATATTTATCAGATATATCAGTCTATAGTTTTATTTTCTTATAGTTCCTAAAGGGTAGTTCTTTAAATTCAGTTGAATTGACTTACAGAAAAGCTTGCTATATTGCACTTATTTTTCTTATTCCCTTATGTCCAAACAGTGGTCTGTACACTTGTGTTAAGGAACCACTTCTTACACATTTGAGATTGTACAAGCATTGGAGTTCCTGAGACCAAAAGTAATATTATTCCACTATATCTTTCTGCTTCCTAAGACCTGAAACAAATTATATCAAGGAGAATTAGAATGTTGCTTCTAAGTATTAACCATTTATGAGAGAAAAATAGGGAAAGGGAAGACCACTTTTCCCATATTTCAAGGTTATTAATTCCTCAATAATATGTATAACAGACTAGCTTTAATTAACAGTATTTATATGCAGGGATAAATATGGGGCATACAAGCTAAGTATGGTTATGAAACATTATACATGGTTCTAGGTTTGTCATAAAAGCAGAGATGAATGGACTACAGTTTGACTTAACTCATATGTCATCCAAAATAATCTCTAATTAAGAAGAATGATACCAAATCGGATTCATCAACTAAACTTATAAAATATTAACAAGTATATAAACTTTCCAAATTGTCATGCTAAAGACCAATTAATTTATTCATTTGTGTTTATTTTTTCTAATTTATTATTTACTTTTATCCAGAAATACTTTAAAATGGATTTTAAAGATACATATGATAAAGCAAGAAATTTAACTTAAAATTGTTTCATCAAATGGTATAAATAGAGGAGAGATAAAATAAGGTTGTAGAGAAATAAGAATAACAACGCAGGATAAATTTGCATTTAATCTCCAACTCCAATCCTTAAATGATCAGTCTAACATTTGTATAGATCAAATATTTGTTTATATGGGGCGTAATTTGTAACTGCCATAAATAAAATAACAAATATATACTATATACTATATAATAATATCACTAAATAATTTATATAAGTACATTTATAATTATTCATAATATCCAGTCACATGCAAATTTAGTAAAACCCAGCAACACTTAGCAATAGTTACAGGACAGTGATTCTCAACCACGGGCAGAGGGCGATTTTGCCCCTAACCCACCAAGGACATTTAGCAATGGCTGGAGACCTATTTGATTGTTAGAGAGCTACTGGCATCCACTGTGTAGAGTCAAAGTGCTGCTGATAACCCTGTAATGCACAAAACAGTCCCCTACAATTACAAATTATCTGACCTAAAATAACAGTAGTGCCAAGGTCAAAAAACACTGTTACAGAGTGAATTATGAACACAATATCATAATTATTGAATTCTTCTATAGGTCTCAAATGAAGAATTTCCTTCCCTTTGAATAATGTGATACAACATATAGAAATTACAAAGACATGTCGTACTATTTCTAATCAAATGTTCAAAATCTTAGAGTAGAGAGAAAAAACAAAAGGGTATTCTGCTCTTTATCACCTATAACTTCTATTCCAGTCTTACTTAGAGTCAGAAAGTCTCCAATGAATGGCTAGAAAAGGGCCAAGGATAGTGATTATCTGTTATACCATAATCCCAAAAGTACTGTCATGTCCACCAAAACATCTAAATTCATGATAGATGTTTCTAATCAAATTAATTAATTCAACCAGTTTGTTGAATCTGCTAACTCTGATATGGAATGCTAGGCACAATATCTCAGAACATATTTTTAATCCTTTGAGTCTGAGAGTTAGAAATGGGAGAACATAGAAAGGACTATGGTTTGAAGGATTTGTATTTAATAAGATAGACAAAAACCTTAGAAGAAACTAACAACATAGGTGGACCTAGACGGTATTATGCTAAGTGAAATTAGCCGAAGAAAAACAAATATCATATTATGTCACTTAAATGTGGAATTAAAAAAATACATAAATGAACAAACAAAACAGAAATTTATAGATACAGAGAACAAATTGATGGTCACCAAATGAAGGTGGGGTGGGGGATATAAGAAAAATGTGAAGGGATTAAGATGTACAATTTGGCAATTACAAAATAGTCACAAGGATGTAAAGTGCACATATGGCATATAATCAATATTATTGTAATAACTATGCTTGGTGTCAGATGGGTACTAAATATTAGGCTGATAACTTTGTAAGTTATATAAATGTCTAATCACTATGTTGTATACCTGAGAATAATATGATGTTATATATCAATTGTAACTGGAAAATAAATTAATTAAAAAATAAAATAAAATAAGCATAGTTACCTTCATATCCAGCTGAGGAATCTATAATTTTAGTCTGCCCTTTGCTATAAGGTCTCTGATTTTTTTCAAAAAGTGTTCAAATCATACTTTTCCTTGATTCTAGTCATAATAAAGATAAAATCAATATGATATTATTTTATCAGTATAATTAGAGAAATTGACAAAATGCGCAGTAGACTAAAAAGTTACTATAAATTTAGAAATATTAATCAATCTGGGGACATGTTCCATCTTCTTAGATTATTCTAGTTATCTACTTCTATGTAACAAATACTCTAACACTTAGTAGCTTAAAACAACATCTTTCTCCTGATATGGGCCAGAACCTCAGAAAGGACTCAGCTTGGCACTTCTAATCCATGGATGGTATCTGGGATCAGTTGGGAACTGGGATGGTCTTGAAGATCCAATGTGACTTCATTGACAAATCTGGCATCTTGGTGAGGACAGCCAGAAGGCTAGACTCAGCAAGGCCTCTCTCCTTCTCCATGTCTTCTCAGGGCCTCTCCATGTGGTCTTTATAACACAAACAATAGTCAGACCAGGGCTCAAGAGACCCAAACAGAAGCTGCCAGTCCTCTTAAAAGCTTTGATCTGGCACAGAATTACTTCTGCCACTTTCTATTAGTCAAAGCCATCACAGGCCAGCCAATATTCAAGGGAAAGGAAAATAGACTTTTTCTTACTTTTTACTGTGAGAAATATCTGTCTAATAATTATGATCATCTCTAATTCTCTACAAAATAGTTTGTGTTTAGTCTTTGAAGGAATTTAATACCAATGTACATAGAATGATCCTAACTATAATTTGGAGACAGAGTAGAAGTTAAAGTAGTTGACCCTGTGAGATCTTTTCTATGCCTATTATTTGTTCATTTATGCCATATGATTTGTTCTGGTATAGCTAACTCATGTGACATTTTCACTATATTTTAATAACAGATAAAGTTTTCTTAAGGATTGAAGATTAAAGTATATAAAATGGTCCTGTTCTGAAAATCTATTTAATATTAGGTTTAGTTTTCTCCTATGATACAGAATTTGTAGCATAGTTCCATGAGGAACACACTTTGAGGTCTTATTATTCTTTTTCTTTTTTCTTTTTTAAGTTTCCATATGTGCTTTATTCACACAAAGAGTTGTCACCCGTGTCAGAGCAAGAGTCTGTGGCCAGGCCACCCTTGCCCAGGCCCTGAGACCACCCAACTGAGAACGCACACCCAGGGTCACCTGGACCTCCACAGGGTTAAGGGTTTATTTTCAAAACCACTTTAAGAAAGATAATTGATCATTAAGAAAAAAAAATTAATATGTATATATATGTATACATATATGCACACATATGTATGGGTATGCACATATAAGTACACACACAGATATATGGATATAAATAAACACACACAGCATAGAGTGGCTTAAAAATCTTTGAAGAAACAGTTATACCAACAATATTTTGTCTATTTTTTATATAATTATATTATAGGTTAAAACACTATGGAAATATTGAAGGCATCTCAATAGAGGACTTTCCTAGTATGGCTAGAGATCCATTTTTTTGATCAGTGGTAACATTCTCTGTCATTGCAGCTCTTGATTTACTGCTTCAAATAGGCTTTGAAAAATATAATAGAACATCTTTAATTAAATCCCCCAAACTCACATTCATGGATAAATAATAGTCCATCAGCTATTTTATTCTCTAACACTACCCCAGAGAACTTGAGTCTTAATCACTTCAGCCATTTATACCTTATTTTGGCTTTATTTCAGTCAAGCCATTTAGTGGAGTTTATCTAAATTACTGTATCTTTTCTCTTATCACACATTCAGAGCTATAACGCAGAAACTAATTTCAGGTGCAAAATAGAATATCACAGAGGCCCAGACATCAGTAGTACAGGCACATTAGAATGAAAACTCACCTGTCACTAACGGATATTTGTCCCTGTAATGAGCTGAGGCAAAAGAAACTGTGGTTATACAAAAATTAAAAGACACCAATAGCATTGCAGAATCCTAAATCTAAGAGAAAAGACAGATTCCTGTGTTCAAGCTCTGGAAGTGAGCATATTTTGAAATATAGTGCACTACATATTTGGATAATAGGTAAAGAAAACTTTACCTATTATAAAATATATTTTGAAATATAGTGCACTACATATTTGGATAATAGGTAAAGAAAACCCCAAACAGAGGAAAACACCTCTGTTACTGATAAAAACCAAAAACAAAAAACAAAACAAAAAAAAAACAAAAAACCATAATATGTAGATGATTCAGTAGAAGCAATTTTATCACTTACAAAAGTATTTCTCAACAAGACATTCTCAAAAGGTGTAGTGATAGCTTAATAGCACTGTATGTAATGATATATTTTTTTGATACGTGGATATTCAGAGGTAGACTTTTAAAAAAATTTTAACTCTAAATTGTTCTAAAGTGGTTACATTGATTTATATTTTAACATGTTAAAATGTTATATAGCTACCCTTCCACATATGTTACCATGGAAAGAGCATCTTGGTTATTCCTGAAACTAGTGTCTCATTTATAGACAGCAGAGAATGGATCATCTACCTTGTCACCTAGCTTCTCCCTCTAGCATCATTTCTTGCTTTTTTAAGTCCTTTTATTCTGTGTTCCAGCTAAACTCAAATACTTTGTATTCCCTTAATATAGAACATTATTTTCATTTTAGGAAAGTCCGAATATACTTTTTTAATTTTTTTGGTCTGAAAGTTTATTTTCTCCTTTTTTACTTGATTTCTTTCTATTCATCTTTTAAGTTTAAGTTTCGTTTTTCTCTAAGAAGATTTTATTTCCTAACTCATAGCCTCTTATAGTCAACTCTCTGAAAAACGGGTATAACAGACACAGTAATGTGCCACCCAGAACTCCGTTAAGGAAGGACTTGTTACCAGATGTTTAGAGTCCTGTCAGCAGGCAGGCTTCAGCTGACAACATCTTCGATATTATTTGAGCTCCAGAGAGCCACCTCACTCAAGTCCATACTTCCCAAGGTGAGGTGACCCATGTATAATGATTAAGAGGGAAGTATGCAGGCCCAGCCATTTTGATCCAATGAGAACGAGTCTGACAGGATATTTTAGCTACAGAGCTTTCTGTAGGGTTTGCTGAGGCTGATATCAGGCCTGCAAAATAGCTTGACTTCACTCTCTGCCCAATCCTACTTTCCTTTCTCCCTCTGGAGCACTTATCCCCAGGGTATACCTTAATAAATGTCCTGCACTCTAAACTTTGACTCAGAAACCAACATAATAAAACATATTTATGAACCATTTTACCTTGCTCTTGCCATATTATTGCAATTAAAGCACAATGTTGTAATTAAACTTTTGTCTCTATTTCCCACAAGATAAGCTTCAAGAAAATCAGTGCATAATAAATTCTCAATAAATATTGAATAAACTTATGGGTAGATTAGTATACAAATGAATCTCTTAAAGACAGATTTTTGAGATAATATTGTTTTAAAGAAGAATAATTTTCTACCACTAATAAGTATATATTGCTGAATCCATCATTCTCTGATGACTTTTAAAAAATCTATCTGAAGTTCTCATATCAATGGCAATTTCTGTCCTGGATCATACACACTATCTAAGAGATAAGTATGAAATATAGACCTTGCTTTTTGCAAATTTTGTTGACTCTCCTGCATATCCTCTTTGAATGTGGGCCATTGGCTGTTTTTCCTTCCCATGTAAATTAATTACCCTTTTTACCTTTCTACTTCCCTATGCAGCATATTACTATATGTAAATAACCCTCAATTATACAGAAGGAAATAAACAAAAATGAAACAAAGCCAAACAAGTGAACAAAACAAAGGAAAAATAAAATATTTTTTGTATGTATATAAACTAGATAAAGATTCCAAGCTGAATATGTATAAGTTAAACTGAAGTTGGTAACATGTTAGGATCTAGAGCGATAACATCACTTCTACTTTTTGTGAGGTCGGACGGATGATTCTGATCTAATATTTACATATAATGATATTCTCATTGAGCTGTATTGAAATGCATAATTCAATTAGATTAAGTTGAAGAGATTGCCAGACTGCATGATAAGATAACCCTTTACTTGTGAGAATTTAGAGGTCTGAGCTTTGACTTAGTGACTTTATTGTGTCATGGTCATAATGGTCAACAGGCTGGTTCTGGCATTGAACTACCTGGGTTTGAGTCCTTTTCTGCCACTTACCAGCTGCATGACTTTGGGCAAAGTAGTCACTCTGATACAGTTTCCTCATCTATAAAATGGGCTAATAAGTGTACTAACTTTCAAAAGTACAAGGATGATAAAATGAAATTATACAAGGTAGCCATACTTCAGATTAACATTAATACTCTACACCTTCATAAGTATAGCCTCTGGGTGATGCAAATTAAGTATTGCCAAAGTAGCCCTGTGCAAAAGTTGATATTATCAGACACTGAAGCAAATTATCTGAGTGTATTTAGTTATTCTTGCTTTCTAATGGAATAGAAAGAGTTCTTAACTTGAGAAGATAAAAGGATTGATTAAACAGTCTCCTGTTGTATTTACTTACATGCTATTATCAAGATCCCTAAAAGCAGTCCTTTTCCAGCAATCTTCTTTCACATCAAAACGAAAGCATAAACTGGTACCAAGGAATTTATCATATTATTCTACTTATGGATTTTCCTACCTGATAAATTGTTAAGTGAGGGAAAGCAGGCAAGACTTCCAGTCCTCACTGTCTTTTGACTGTATATGTTTGCCTCTAACATCAATATTGCTTCATCAGAGTGTGCTGTTCCTTGATTGAGCTTTCCATTAAGTGGGGTGCCTTAAAATGATTATATTTGTGAAGTGGTACTCACTAGATTCTTTCCTATGCTTCAAATTTCTACTGATTTGAAAATTCTAATGTTTTTATAAGCCTTATTTAAATTTAGACTAGTCACATTATTTCCCATTCTGGAGCCATATATATGTTAGTGCTGATTTATATTTCTTTATGAGTTCTTTTCTTTGGAGGAAAAAAGAAAATGAGAGGCAGTTTTATAAAATGATTATAGAATGTTTCAAAGAAATATTCTTTTATGTTTTATTTGAGCATAGCATCTTATATATGATGTTAACTTAGTTCTATATTTAATTAAAACAAGACTAATAATTATGGAGCTGACTTTAAATGCTGTCCTATAGTATTCTCATCTTATATTTGACACATGGCAACATTTATATTAATTTACATTTATGTGTGTATGATATATTTTATTCATAGCATAATATAGAATATTGCAGTTATAGTTTAAAAGGAATTATCACTTATATACATTTATTACCTAATGGCATAAGAATTTTGATGCCAATATTAGTATACACCCTTCTTCTCAAATTGCAATTTAGGAAGACCTATAAAGTTTAACTTTTTAAATTGTAACTTAAAATACCCATTAGTGACAATAGTGGACAGTGAAATACCCTTTTGTTAAAGCCATGCATCACATTTCCAGAAGCTCAGGGGTAGAGATGCTTTGACTAACAAAGTATACCAAAAACTGATGCATAAAATTCATTAATACTTTTATATACACTTGTTTGTGAACTGTCTGCACATATATTAATTATGCTCAGGATAGTAAAGCTCCACAGAGAATATCATGAACATTGCATGGTACAAATTTAGAAAGAAGGGTGAAAAAATTTTATTCTAGTCAATATTCTATAACTAAATGAAATTATTCGTTCCTCAGTGGCACAGAATATGTCATCTTCTTGCTGTGTCTCTGTTTCTAGCATGATGTCAGGATAAATTATTTTTTTTAATATATGTTAACTTTATAGTAGTCTTTGGCTGTAGGCACTTTTTATGGATTGAATTGTGTCCTCCCAAAACTCACATGTCAAAGTCCTAACTCCGAGTACCTCAAAATATATAGAAGTAGAGTCTATATGAGGTAATCAAGTTAAAATGAGTTTATTAGAGTGAGCCCTACTCCAGTATGACTGATGGCCTTATAAGAAAAGAAAATTTGGACATGAGAAGCACACAGCCAGGATGAATTCCATGGGAAGATGAAGACAGACATCTAGAAGCTGACAAAGAGAAGCCCAGAACAGATCCTTTTCTCACAGCCCTCAAAAGGAATAAACCCTGCCAACTCTTTGATTTTGGGCTTCTAGCTTCCAGACTGTGAGACAGTAAATTCCTGTTGGGTAAGCATCTCAGTTTGTGGTATTTTGTTTTGATAGCACTAGCAAACTAATACGGCAAGTAAGAAGCAGAAGCAACACTTGAAATGGGTAAGTCAATAATGAAGTTTTTCTTGACTAATAGGCATTTGCCAAGTTAGAAGACCCCTGTCCTACCTCAGGTTAGGTATGAAGTTTGCACCTAGAGCAGTTGGTCTCAGTCCTTCATTACATCACATTTTCATGTTACCATGGGTTGGAAGAGATATCAAATCTACTTTTATGAAAAATATGAGTCAGAAGTTGGTGAACAATTTCCATTTTAAAAGAAAATTCAGCAGATTCAATAAAGCATGATCCTCTAATTCTCAAGATGGAAGAAAATCCAAACAGGACTAATCAAACATAAAAATCTGTCTGATAATAAAGAAATTAATGGAGTTACAAAAATTTGAGATGTATCTGTGATAAAACTCAGTCTTGGACCCTTCAACATAGGGATAAAAAGCTTGACACACCTCACTAGTCCCTGAGGACATCGTTGTGATTATAACCATCCAGTCGATAATTTCTAGCGACATTACCATCAAAAATTATAAATCATATTTGGATTATTTTGTGAGTGATTTCAGTAAAATAAGAAAGAATATATTTTTAGAAATATTTCTAAGAATAGCAGAAAAAAATAAAAGGCTAGAATTTCAAAGAATAGTCTTTAATTATGTGACAAAATGTATTTTGTGGAAGAGATCATTCCCTTATATTTCAAGGTTTGTCTTCCACTTTTAAATTTCTCTTCAGCCCTCTGCTAAATAAAGACAGAATATGCACAAGGATACAGAACTCCTATGAAAATGGCTGTCCTAAAAACTAGTAAAGTTGATTATTTGCTTTAAGATATTTTCTATATATTTTTTCTCTCTCTCTCTCTCTATATATATAATATATATATATATATATATATATATTTATATTATACTGCATAATATATTATTACAAAGAATAGAGAAGATGAAGAAAGAGTCAGAGGGGGTAGCAGCTTTCTCAAAATTCTTTCTTTTTCCATGCTATTTCCATGGTTTAGGTGCCATAGATAGACTTTTCCTGCCTTAGTGCATTTATTGGTGATATAGGCATCAAAGAGCAGATTCACCAGCCCAAAGTTTACGAGAACCAGCATGGAAAATTTTGCTGCTCAGATTTGCTTGACTGAAAATGTGTGCATATATGCTGTGTAAAATTAATGAGTCTGCTAAATATTTAAATGTTTATAAGATAGTCCAACATCTGCTTCCCTCATACAGAGTTTTGTTTTGTTTTAAATCCTGAAATCCAATATTTTGAACAAAGGGACAACATATATATTTTTTACAGGATTCTCTTTATTAACATTTTAATAAGTATAAAATGTATTAAAATATTTGCATCTTACCAAGAAAAGTAAGCAAAATTGTTTCAGAATGCTTCTATAATCTCCAAAATCAAAGACAAAATTATGGAGGGTTTACTTATTACCACTGAGTCTGTATCTAACCAGTAACAGCTAAAAAATTGAATCCCTAATTAAAGGATTCAATCTACCCAGTACCTTAGTATGTTTCCCTTAAAAAACAGAGCCTAAGAATGGGCTTAAATGCAGAGAGTTTATATTGGGAAGTGGCCTCGGAGGACAGGAAGTGGCAGATTGGAAGGAGTAAAACCAAGAAGGAACAAAAGCCTGTTGAAAAGTAAGTTAACTAGTTGGTCACCACTTAGGACAACAGTGTCTTATAACACTGAGATCTTTTAAAGGTGAAATGCGCATCAGAATTGTTCACTCAAAAAAAGGAACTCTCATACACTGCCAGTGGGACTGCAAATTGGTACGGCCACTATGGAAAACAGTATGGAGGTTCCTCAAAAAACTAAGAATTGATCTACCATATGATCCAATAATCCCTCTCCTGGGTATTTACCGCAAAGACTTAAAACATCATATCCCTAAAGATATTTGCACACTAATGTTCATAGCAGTATTATTCACAGTGGCTAGGACATGGAAGCAACCAATGTGTCCTACGATAGATGATTGGCTAAAGAAGCTGTGGTACATATATACAATGGAATATTACTCAACCATAAGAAGAGAAGAAATACTGCCATTTGCGACAACCTGGATGAACCTCGAGATAATCATGCTAAGTGAAATAAGCCAGACAGAAGAAGTTGAAAATCACAGGATATTACTTATATGTGGGATATAAAACTAAAAGCAACAAATGAACAGGACAAGAAAAACAGAGACTCATGGACATGGACTATAGACTAGTGGTTACCAGAGGACTATAGACTAGTGGTTACTAGTGGAGTGAGGGAGGAGCGGGGAGATAGATGGAGTAAAGGTGGTCAAATATAAGGGGCGGGTAGGTCAAGAGTGAAGTGGATAAAGGGGATCAAATATATGGTGGCTGAAGGAAACTAAACTTTGAGTGGTAAACAATAGAATATACAGATGTCAAATTATAATGTACACCTGAAAATTATATAATTGTATTAACCAATGTTACCCCAATAAACTTAATAAAAAATAAAAATAAAATAAAAGCACACACAAAGAATTGTTCACACAAAGGATTAAAGAGGAAGATTTTAGTCACCAACTGCCAAGAGCCTCTGATGAAAGTGAAAGGAGAGTGTGCCTCAGCAGGACTGCACTTGAACATCAAGACAAAAATTACAACTACGAAGGAAATATACAACTTTAAAATAGACAGCAAAGACATTGAAGTTGTTAAAGATTCTGCTTATACTGGTTCAGTCATCAACTTGATTTCTTGCAGCCAAGAAATCAAGAGAAGGCTGGGACTCAGATGGGCAGCAATGGAAGATCGAGGAAAGATCAGCAAGAGCAAAGATGTGTCATGGAAGACCAAGGTGAAGATCACCCACACCTTCGTATTCCCAAATGCTGACTGTTTTGGCATCAGATTTTTTTTTCCAACAGTAATAGTAAACCTCATTTGTGGTAAGTAAAAGGAAAAGACTAAAATATGAGTTATTAATAAGTTTGTTTATTATTTCAGAGATAAATATGACTAGATTTTGAAAACAAAATTATCGTATAATATTTCTCATGCTTAAATACTTTCTAGGGTCAGATAGGTAATATAAATAAGGTGAGCAGGAACTAAGAAAGCAAGGATTGGTTAAAAAAAACTGGCAAATCAAAAAGCACATGTACTATCTAAGATATTAACTGCTTCTCAGCTTTAGTTAATCATCACTAGGTAAGGGCACCATCTTTGTATTATCCCATCATCTGATTGTTAGGCAGTATTTATATAAACATGAATTTGGAATGCTTACTCTTAGCCCTTATTGATTTAATTCTTCAGAACCCATATTTCAGTATACAAAGTCAACTGTTGATTATATTCTGGAGAATAAACTTTGAGTATATGCAGAACCAAAGAATGCCAAAATGCCCTTTGTAAAACAATATTCTAAATATTTGCAATTATAATTTTCATTGCCTAGGCAAATAATTCTAGTGTTTTCTCTCTGGTTAGCTGACATGTGTCAAAAAGAAAGTGAACTAATTTTTGAGCTTATTAGAAAAAATGGCCAAAACTTTTGCTAATTAAAGATTGTTGAGAATGTCAGAAACTGGCATCTACCAGATCCAACTTTGACACTAAAATTTCCAAAAATATTTTCCAGTTTGATGACTTGATATCGTGCCATCAAATGCAGTGGATATTCTGGTACTAAAATTAAAAGGCATACTTTTATTTTGCCTCTTATAAATATTGAGTAATAATCAAGATACTTTTCGGATACTTATCTGTTAGTTTAAAGATGTTTTAGTGAGATATTATTCTAACTTTGCCTCAAAGGGTTACACATATGGTGCTTTCAATTCTTGCTAATGCAACATTAGTGGATATTATATGAGAGACATGGCAGGTACAATTTCAAACGATAATCACATTTTTTCCTTATAATATACAAATTTTCTACTTTTTATCTGATTAATTATTATTTTTCTGAAAGTAAAACAAAGCAAAACAAGCAAATTTTATCAGTCTCTTGTGAATTCCTTTGAATGAGAAACCTATGTGCATAAGCCTTCTTAATAAAGCCACCTTGAACTTAACCAGTTTCCTGAAAAGTGGATCTGCTTTACTCCTTGTAAATCCTCAACATAATTCTGATTCAACTTCACATATGTCAGTTCAGTTCTGAAAAGAAAACTGATTTTCTACTGATCCAGGATAAACAATTCAATAAGCTTCAGTAAGCTTGTGCCTGCTGGGATTCAAACTTATTTTAAACATATAGGCACCTTAAGTCCTTCAGAAAGCATGTTTGTAGGATGCCTAGCAGTACAGTGTTTCTCTTAGGATAATGCAAGTGTTTGCTTTGGAGATTCTTCTTCAATTCTCCCTTTTTCTCTGATGCCTCTGTCTACCTTGTCTTAACTTTTATGTGTCCTCCACAACACATATACATACATCCCCCACCTCATCTCTCTCTCTTTCATACATTTGCTTGTTGTCAGTTACAAACATACACTATGCTTCTCTGATGCTATTCCAGTGACTATTTCAATTGCCCATGAATTTGAGGGATACCCTTAGTGAATATTTGAAAGTAAAGTACTGTTTACAACTGTGGAATTATAGTGATTTTTTTTTTCATCCTACTAAAACTTTACTTTCTTCAGTATTCGCCTATAATTCTTTCTTTGTTATACCACAGGAAATATAAGAAAACAAAAGAAATGATTCTTTGAAATATTTGAAGGGTTATTCTTTTCTTAGTTATTAAAGGGCTACATTATTCATTAAAGAATATTTTAGAAAGTTTATACATATTACCTAGCATTGTGAAATCCAAAATATGATAGCTAATTTCTATTTCAACAAAGGATTTCCCCTTTAGGCAGAGGCATGAGTCTGCACTGCTGAGTTTATTTTGCAACATTATTCAAACAAACAAAAGATCCTCAGAGAGGGCTACAAAGCAAATTTAAAAAGCTCTTCAGTAAATCATAAAATTTTGCTCTTTCTCAGAGGATCAATATTATCCTTTTTCAAACTGAGGTATTGGACTGCAAATAATGTGTCCACCCAAGTGTTTAGTGAATCATTTTTTAAAATATAAGTTTGTCTTTTAGCTCCATTGGCTTATGGTGTTAATTAGGCAAGTGAAGTACATTTTAACCTTAAAGAAAAGGTGGTCAAACACTTGGTCAATTAAGATTGTATGGATTAGAAACCAACCTGCTTCAGAAACAGTAAGTCAGTGTCTGTCACTGAATGTCTCCTTTCTAATGCTAGATTGCTAGATATCCAATTTCATTCACCCTCTATGTTGATTGAGAATAAATTCAATAAACAATGCTTCATGATTAAAGTAGTTCAGACAATACGTGATATATACCACTTGCCCCTTCTTTGTTTCACTGTTTCTTTCTATTTTAATTGTCTTTGATTGGAGTGCTTATTTTTTTCTTTCCTAGGATTAAGTAAAGATCAACTCAACACCATTTTTATATCTACTTCTAAGTTTAGTGGTAAAGAAATTCCACTTCTATTATTGATTCAAGATAATGATTTTCACAATTAAATGAAATAGGGTTTGTAGAGATAAAAACTCCAGGAAGCACTTTTTGCCAAAAATTTTATCTGCATTATTGTTCAAGGCAATTTCAAACATGAAATTTAGTAATGAAAGTTTATGCCATGGTTTCCTACCACCTGTATCTGTTTTCACATACCTTTTTCCACATTGTAAGAGTCAGTTTCTGAATTCTCTATTCTGTTCCACTTCTCTCTCTGTCTCTGTCTCTGTCTCTGTCTCTGTCTCTGTCTCTGTCTCTCTCTCTCTCTCTGTCTCTGTCTCTCTCTCTCCATCTCTCTCTCTCTCTCACACACACACACACACACACACGTGTGTGTGCACACACACACATACACACACACGCAGACATATCCCACGCACACACCCCTAGTGGCTTGTAAAAGAACCATTTTATTGCTCTGGGTTTTGTAGGTCAGGAATTTTGACCTAAAAAATCAGTATATTTCATTTGTCTCTTCTTCAGAGGTCAGCAACTGTAGTTGCCTGGAATCCAGAATGACTTCAATGGGGCCTGGATGCTGGCTGTCTTCTAGGTGCACTGATTCTCCTCCACATGGCCTCTCACTCTCTTATGTAGTCTATGATCATTAGGCAATTTAGAACAAGTGTCTGTACTTGGTAGCTTATATACAAGAATGAATGCATCAGTGTAAGGCCCTGTAAGGCTTAAGCTCAAAATCATATAATAGCACTTCTGCTGCATTCTGTTGGTCAAAGCAAAGCAAGTACCAAACCCAGCCCAAATTTAAATGAAGGTCAAAAAAATCTACATCTTGATAGCCAGAGAGGCATATGTATACAAGGACGAAGAAATTGCTGGAGGCTCTCTTTGCAGCATGTGTGGGTATATGCACATTTTTATATTGACTTTGTATCTAGTAAACTTGCTAAACTTGTTATTTAATTCTAATACTTTGTCAGTATATTTGTTAGAGTAGATAGACCAAGATGTTGTTAAAAAGTAGACAATATGCTGTTAAAGAAGGCCTCTGACTTTCATCTTTGATTAATTCGTGATTAATTGTCTTTACCCTTTCTTTGTTATTCTCTATTGCATTATTGACACTTACCAAGAATCTTCTGATTTGGTTGTTTTTATAATTAGTAGTTTCTCCAAACTCTCGAAAGCCTGAAATATTGTTTACTACTGATGACATTCTTTTTTCTCCTGGCATCCCATCCCAGTTCCCCACATGGGGACAGTTCCACTGCTACAGCATGCTACAGGCTATCTTCCACTTCGCCTTCTGCTAGGGATGGGTTTCTCATTGTCAGCCAGCTGGTAGGTGATCTAACTCCAAAATATCGTTTTAGTGTCTTTCTTTGAAACATTTAGGCACCAACTGTCTTAGGACAAGTTCCCCATGAAATAGACTCTTGAGATGAGGAGTTGGAAAGTGCCCTCAGGGTCAGCACCTGTGTGGGCAATAAAGGAAATGAGAGTGGGCAGAAGTAGAGTTGAGCTGTAATATGTGGGGAAAAAATGCTGTAACCAGTTTTAAGGGGACTCTGGAGTTATGACAACCTTTTACATGGCCCAGACATTTGTGACTGTATTAACTAGACATTGACTATGGGCAGGCTTCAGAGAGCAGGAGTAACCTTGAGCAGGATAGGTCTCTTTGGCTCAGCAAATTCCTGGAGCAGGATTTGGCCAAGGCTTAGGTCACCAACATTTCCAGCACCTGGGGGAATGATGCCTTAGTGTGCTATAATATCCACTTTCTAGGATTTCATTTACAAGTATGTTAGAACTTTTCATTGTGTCCCATTTGTCTCTGGTACTCTTTTCTGTATTTTTTCATCCTTTTTTTTTTCTCTCTACAGTAAATCAGATTTTTTTTTTTACTGACTTATCTTTCATGTCATCAATTTTCTCATCAGTTCTGTTCAGTTAACTTACATAGTGAGCTCTTAATTTTAGTAATTGCATTCTTTTATATTTTAGAATTTCATATCATTATTTTTCATAGATTCCATCTCATTAATACATTTCTCTTTATTGTCAGCTTGAACAATTTAATCATATTAGTTTAAGTACATGTCTTAAAACTCTAATATCTGGGTCACCTATGAGTCTGTTTCTGTGGTTTGTTTTATTCTCATGCTACTTTTCCTTAATATACCCAGTGATATTTTATCTAATTCAGGCTATATTAGTCAATATGCACTATTATAACAAAATTTTATAGACTGGGTGGCCCAAACAATGTGAATTTATTTCTTACATTTCTGGAGGCTAAGAAGTAGAAGATCAAGGCATCAGCTGACTAGAGAAGGCTCTCTTTCTAGAAGAGGATCATCTTCTTGCTGTGTCCTCACATGGTAGAGAGAAAGAGGGCTCTGATCTCTCTTCTTCTACTTCTAAGGACAGTAATCCCATCATGGGGGCTGCACCCTCATGATCTCATCTAACTCTAATTACCTTTCAAAGGCCCTACCTCCAACCATCACATTGGGTGTTAGGGCTTTAACATATAGATATGTGGGTGAGGGGGTGTCTAACGTTTAGTTGATAACTCTGGACATTATACGAAAACCTGAAGAAACTGCAGACAAGATCCACTCTATCTTCTAGCAGGCAGGTAAACTAGGAAGAGAATACCTCAATCCAAACAGACTGCACATACTAGAGGATGGGGTTCAGATTTTATATAGATTTTTATGTAGATCTAAGCAGGAGAGTGGGTCTATTACAAGCAAGATACTCTGTCATGTCAAGAAATAGAAATGATTCAACTCATATTTAATTTCCCCTCACACCCCTTTCTCCCAATAGTTTAGTGGCTAAGAACCAAGAATCTATAATCCTACAGAAATGAGAACTGAGCTGTCTAACCCAGGGCAAACCACTTACCCTTTTTGTGCCTCAGTTTCCTCTTCTGTAAAATTAAGATAGCAAGCATACTTATCTCACAGACTTGTGTGTACTAAAAAAAACAATGGCTATAAAGCTCTTAGTATAGTGCCAAGCATGTAGTACATAGTAAATGTTTACAAATATTCTCAAAAAGGCAATTTAAATACTTGTTTTTAATTATCAAAAATCTTTTTTTTTTTTACATTCTCCACTGTTTTTCTTTTGCTTTAACACTGGTATCCTCTCTACATTCTTTTTGGTTTTCCATTCTTTCCTGTAGACCTGGATCAAACATGTGCCAAGAGTGTTTCAAGATAGCTGGGTAGCCGGAGTCAAATCCTATTAGCTGCAATATCAAGTGAACCTTTTAATAGGAATACAACTTTTTGTGTTTTATAACATTTTCTTTCGATTGGCATCATTTTCACCTTTTGGCCAGTTCAATGTCCACTATAAAATGATATGACAAAATTTGAATGAAAAAGAACATTAAATCTCAAGTGGTGTCTTGCTGAGCCAGAGGCGTGGGTTATATTCCTGAGCTCAGATTATCTTTTGCCTAGAACAAAGAATGAGAAAACATTTTTGTGGCATTTGAAATTGATAGTACCGCAGGTGAGGCACACAGTGACATTTTAAGCAATTCAAGTTTTAGCTCTTCGTGCTCAGAAATATTTTATGGCTTGCCTAGTCTTTGAGTCTTTCTCTTAATTTCCTAAGGGAAGGGGAGAGAGAAAAATATTCAGAATTATATATATAATGCTTTATTATTCTTATTTAAACAATTATTCGCAGGCTTACATGTTTATATTCTATATTCAACTAATATACATTTTTTGACAAAATACAATTATCTACTACTTAGGTTTTTTTTCCCTTAAAATGAAAGTCTTTTTATTATAGAAAAATATGTTTATTACTTTTTAAAGATGTAATGGAAAACCTAGTTTTCTTTTTTTCTCTGTAGGGAAAACTCCAGTTCTTTCTAACTGTGTGTTTCTCCTCTGTGTGTCTCTTTTACTATTCACACCGCACACTTCACTTCTGACATGTCTAGCCACCAAATGCATGGAGGTTTTTCTTCACACCAAGAACTCTCTTTACACCAACTAGGCACTCTTCAATTTAACTCAATTCTGACACTCACTTCCCAGAGATAACATCAGATCCCAGAGATAACATCAGATCACAGGTTAAAGGCTCAGTTCCCCAGGACTGCCCCACTATCCACTACCTGAGGTTATCATCTGTGCTTTTGAGCAATAGACTATAGGTTGGAGGTTCCAAGAACCCTTTTCTTGGGGCCAATACATTTGCTAAAGCATCTCACAGAAATCAAGGAAACACATTTGCCAGTTTATTAAAGGATATGAGAAAGGACACATGAACAGTCAGAGGAAGAGAGCAAAGCCTGGGAGCAAGGCCTGGGAGGATCTAGAGTGTAGGAACTTCTGTCCCCTTGGAGTTAGGTTGTGCTGCACTTCCAATGTGGATGTGTTTGCCTACTGGAAGCTCTCTGAACCTAATCCTTTAGAGTTTTTGTAGAGGCTTCATTACATAGGCATGATCAATTAAATCATTGACCATTGGCAATTGATTTAGCGCACTGGCCTTCACCCCTCCCATAAGTGGGTGGGGGAGTGGGGCTGGAAGTTATAACCCTCTAATCACAGGACTGACTTTAATGGCATCTCATCCTTAGGTATTCTCCTGAATGATATTATTAACATAACAAAAGACATCTTTATCGCTCTCAACACTTAAGAAATTCTTAGGAGTTTGGGAGCCATGAACCAGGACCATGGATGAAGGCCAAAAATGTATGAAAAATATATTTTGGTCATCAGAATGAACAAAATGTATATATTTCTTATAAATCATAATATCATAGATGGTAACATATAAAGGCAGGGCAATTGTGTAGGTTATGCATGGGGCAACTCTAAGCAGTATCATTAACTGAGACCTATGTTATCAAATGGAAGCCTTAGAAAAGCATTAAATTGTAAAGAGATACAACAAAAATTACACCATTGAGGAAAAAAAACACTGTCAAGAATTCCTTACATATTTTTACCAAACTATATGCATATAGGGAAAGGTATTTTATATATACAGATACATAAATAAATAAAATCACTACAATTTGATATACTGATTTTTTTCCTTAATATATCAAGAGATATTTCCATGTTATAAATATTGAGCTGCATCATTATTTTAGTGATTATGTTGCATGTTATCATATGCATGCAGAGTTCCAGACTTTAGTTTCTCAATCTCTCACTAATAAATAGTTGGTCGTTTCCAACTTTCAGTGAGATAAATAACTTTGTACTGAATACCAGTGTATGCACACATTTGCATAATTATCTGCCCATTATGATAACAAACTGGGTTTTAGCACGTTAGTTGCCCTTAAAACTGAAATATTTTATTCCTCATTTTTAACAATGAAGAAATATGTTTTATATCGAGACTTTATTAAATGTTTTTTGTTTTATTAACTAAAATAGTTCACATGTCAGATCTACTAGGCAATATCAGCTGATATTTTTATTATGCTTGTAACTAATAAAAATTGCAATTATTTTCTAAAATAGTGTTAAACATAATAGTGATTAAACTGTTGATCACTTTTGGCTAAACTTGGTTGAGAAGAAATTTTACTGCTCTTTGGACTTTATATATAAAATCAAAATCTTTAGGGTTTTATAGTCATTAATATGTGTATTTTAAAAGAGAAGTTTAACCTAGTTGTGGACATATTTACTACAAGATAAATCTCTTTTTTTTTCTCTTCATGGTAATAGTTTATTTTTTTCCAAATTTATGTACTTTATTTTTTTATTTAATTGAAGAAATGATTTAAATTTTTTTCTCCCCATCTGCCTTCCCCCTTCCCCATACTCCTACATTCTAGTAACCACTAGTTCTTTGTACATGTCCATGAGTCTCTGTTTGTCCTGTTCATTTGTTGCTTTTAGTTTTATATTCCACATATAAGCGATATCATGTGATTTTCAACTTCTGTCTGGCTTATTTCACTTAGCATGATTCTCTCGAGGTCCATCCAGATTGTTGCAAATGGCAGTATTTCATCTCTTCTTATGGCTAAGTAATATTCCATTGTGTTTATGTACCACAGCTTCTTTAGCCAATCATCTATCATAGGACACTTTGGTTGCGTCCATGTTCTAGCCACTGTGAATAGTGCTGCTATGAACATCACTGTGCAAATATCTTTTCTGATATGGGTTTTCAAGTCTTTGGGGTAAATACTCAGTAGAGAGATTGCTGGATCATATGGTAGATCAATTCTGTTAGTGCAGCTACTATGGAAAACAGTAAGGAACCTCCATACTGTTTTCCATAGTAGCTGCACCAATTTGCAGTCCACCTCAGTGTATAAGGGTTCCTTTTTCTCCTCATCCTTTCCAACATTTGTTATTACTTGTCCTGTTGATTATAGCTATTCTAACAGGTGAAGATACATCTCTTTTTTTAGTAATTGCCTTTTCTTCATTAACATATGGATGTTCTATATGAGAGCTCTGTATCTCTGCTGGATCATACACAATTAGGATTATTTTAATGCTGTACGGTCAGCAATGGTATATCTAATTTTATGTTGTTGATTAACCAAGCAAAATGCATTCTCCACCGATGAAACATTTTTTTCTTAAATTTAAGTTTTATTCGTGTTTCATAACTTTCAAACACAGACGTTCTGAAAGTTAAGCTTTATTTTTCTTACAGTCATCTTTGTAGTGTGTTTTTCTGTGAATGAACTCATCTGTGGCAAGCTGTCATTTACTATCTCTGTTGATATGGATCTATCTATGAAAAATCCTTGGCAAATTCCAATAACTAATAAATTAGGTCTTATATTTGTTATACCACCAAAACCATGAAGACAGAAAGGATGATATATTGATTTTATTAAAGTTTCTAAACAATATACTTATTGCTATTTCCCCTAAATTTATTCATTTCTAGGTAGAATTATAGACTTCTTGAACCTTCCAAGTTGTAGGGTTTTATTTTACATTGATTTCTATTTCTGAAATTGATAAGATAGTATTACTTTCACTTACCAGATAACTAAAATATAACTATTGAAGAGTCATTGACATAACTACAGAATTTCAATTAAATATGAGTAGAGAACTAGGTCATAAGCTATTTTATAACCCAATACTGCTATTTTATTGTTTAGGAATAGCTTGATTAAATCTGATAGAGTTTTTAATTATCTAAATATATTACTTTTTCTGACAATGAGATTAAGCCTTCATTTTAATGTGTATGTCATTATGTTAGAGATGAATGATAAAGACAATATTAGGAGATATATATACATAGTGTGTATTAGATAAAGGTCCTATCTTTAGAATTCATAAAGCTGGGCTTACCTAGTTTCACAATAGAATCCTCTTACAGTATTTTCATATGTGTCTTCTCAATAGATTTTTGCACAAAACATTCTGCAAAGTCAAGACCTAGTGTTCATAAATTGTTTATCTGGAAAGTGCTATTCTTCCCCACCACACTCTTTCTACTTACTAGAACAATCTTGCTCACCGAAAAGCCCAAATCAAATGGCTCTTCTGTCATATCTCCTTTTAAAGATCCATACAGAATTAATAATTTCTTCCCCCATACTCCCACACTAGTCTGGTTCAAACATACCTTCATTACTAATTATCAAATTATAGATTTGAGACCTCAAAAGGAGGACTATATTTAATCCATGTATATAGGTGGATAAATGAATGAGTCCTTCAAGTACTCTTTGATATAGACATTAATAACACATAGCCGATTGTATATGCACTCTCATTGGTAATAGCATCCCTGTTTTACAGATAAAAAAAATCTAGGAACAAAATAGCTAGCAAACTTTCAAAAGTTGTATGGCTCATATCTAGAAAAGGTCAGATATTAACCTAGGTTAGTCTAATGCTGTAGTCTCCACTTTTATGAATGTCTCTCATTGCAGATTGAATTTCAGATAAAAGCTCTTATTATTAAAAGTAAAAAGGACAAGAGAAGTTCAAACAATTATACAGTTGGTGAGATATGCCTAAGTATATCTAGGTAAGCTCAGCTTTATCAATTTTAAAGGTAGGACCCTTATCACACACACACTATTTGCACACACACACACACACACACACACACAAATAATATAATCTCTAAATATTATCGTTATCATTCATCTCTAACATAATGACATATACATTAAATGCCTGTTTTCTGTGGTATCAGTTAATCTCCACATACCTAGCTTAGCAAAGGTTCATTTTAGGCAGAACAAATTATATCCTGTGAATAACTGACAGATTGGCTAAATAGAAAATTCAGTCAACCTTTCCAAGGTTGTGAATACATTCATTCAACAATTCATTATTGAGTATATCTTTTGTTCTCAACACTGCCAAGCTACCTGGAGGTAATATGAAAACAGTCCCAATGTGAAGAACTTGCAAACTGGATGCAAGAGCCAAGACTAACACAAATGAAATGGATTTGAAAGGATTATCTTATACAAATTCAATATAAGGATTTTTAAATGACAGGGAGATAATCAAGACCTATAGGTCTCACGGAAAATTTCATGGAGGAAATGAATTTTTAGAGAATTTTGGTACAAAGGAGAAAAATGAACATTTAAGACAAGGCAACAAATTCAAATGACAAAAAGAGGACTAAAGATAATTATTCTTTACCAGTTGAAAGTTGGAAGTCCCTTTCCCAATATGAAATGATGTCACATTATATTTCATTAGTATATACATGTTCAAAGTGATTTCATACTATTTCATTTAATCCTCACACAAATTCTGAAGAATGGCCAAGGCTGACGTTGTTCTAATTTTAAAGATGAGGAAACTTGAGTTTGCAAAGATTAAATAACCTAAATTCAACTTTTTTTAAGATAAAAAATGTTATATAGTACTATAAATATATATATTTCAGATAGTTTCATGTGCTTTTATTCAAGTTTTGTAGTGATTATAATTGTTTAATCCATCTTTTCCTCAGAATTCTTTTGATTTTTTTTTCTCATGTTAGTTTCTAAGTGTAAACTGCTTGTGATAGCTAATTAGAATATATGAACTGGATTTTTCTAGTAATGAAGGCATCAAGGCTAAAGTGTGCCCTTTATAGCAAGAACATGCAGCTATTTTTGTAGAGATTCAAACTAAGTATGTTTGTGGTAGACTATAAACTTCTGAGGTTTTTACTTGAATCTGCTGTTTTCATGTAAAATTGGGATTGATTTTAACATAATGGAAAATTATTGATATTTCTGGAGTGAATCTATATCAATCTGAATTTACCTTAGCACAGATTTTAAGATTAAAACTTTAATTTTACCAAACAGATTAACATTCCATTTAATTTTTAATCTGCGACAGCTTCCAAAAATGATTTAAAAATGGCAATGTTCCTTCTGTAGCACTGATTTTATGGTTGAAGCAAGAGGAACTTAGAAATGGCGGTCTCAAGTTCCCTCCAGAAAATGGTTGAATAGCCCTATTAATTCACAAATTGAAGATTATTTTGGGAAAGCGTGGGCTATGTCAGCTTTCTGTTCTGTTATTTATCTTCTTTCTGGTCTTAATGACTTAGTAAGTTGTTAGTGGAAACCCATACTAATTTTCAGTTAAGGAAAAAGTAAAAGAAACTATAAGGGCACTAGAATACATATTTTGAGAATAATTGTATTGAAGAAAAAATAAATCTTTTTCCAGAGAACATCTGAAAATTGTGAGACAAAAGAATATAGAGAAATGAGCACAAGATTTGCACTAACATGAACTGATTTAGGGCCCTGGTCGGCTACTCACTGTGTGACTTGGAAAAAGTCATTGGACTAATCAGGGTCTGAGTTTTCCTGCTTATCATATAGGAATAACAACAATAGACCAAAGGAATGAGACAAATAGATAATGGAGAGGGTACAACATAGAAACATCCTGAAAAAAAGGGAGAGAGTGCCATGTAGCTAAGTATTGAGGACATACAAATGAAGGCAAAGAATGGCATTGGAGAGGAAACAGAAGCCAGATAATTTAGGGCCTTAAACACCACACAAATTCTGAAGAATGGGCAAGTCTGACATAGTTGTTCTAAATTTAAAGATGAAGAAACATGAATTTGCAGAGATTAAATAACTTAAATTCAACTTTATCCTGACAGCAATTCCATTTTCTGGGTGCTCTCTATGTTAACCAGGCTGTGTTATCACTTCACATACATTATTTTATTTACTTATGACCTCCTTATGAGGAAATTGAGGACCAAAGAGGCTAAGGAGCTCCTTAGCATGCACAGCTCACAAGTGGGAGAGCTAAGATTCAGAACCTGTTTTGCCCGATTTTGGAACCAAGACTTTATCCACTCACAGCACTACATTGAAAAATTTCAAACCCAACAGTGGCATGATCAGATTTTCATTTTAGAAAGTATCCTTTGATTGTAGAGAGGAGAACTGATCAAGGGAAGCAACCTAAATGGAGACAGAGAAACCAGATGGAAAGCTGATGCAGTCATCTAGAAATTAGCCGATGACATTCAGAAGTAAAGTAGAGGCAATGCACTTGGGAGATTTAGAAGATAGACTCAATTGGACTTCACAATTTATTTGGCGAAAATGAAAACTAAAAAAGCAGAAGATGCACCCAGGTCTCCCTACTCTCCCTCCCTCCCTCCTTCCTCCCCACTCCCTTCTTTCCTCCCTTCTCTTTCTCTCTCTCTCTTTCTTTTTTTCTTTCAATTTCTTTTTCCTTTTCTCTCTTTCTTTTATATTTTTCTACATCTATTCTTTACTGTGGCTACATTTAAACATTATTCACTGGTACCCTCATAGGAACTCTGCTGGTCTTCTGAACCTTCAATCATGCTGTTTCCTCTACTTGGAAAAGAAGTCTCCCTACTCCACAATACTCTACTAATTGTGTCCAAAAAAACAAAAAAACCTATGCTATTGTTTTAAAAGGCTTCTATTAGTGCCCCAGAACTTCTGTAACATATTCTGTTTCTGGAATCTGCATATCTCTCTGAGTATCTATCTTGAAGAGCATATTCAAAACTACCTATATACTTTATTTTTCCAATTCTAACTTACAGGCAGCAAAAATTATGTCCTACTAGTCCTTAAAGAATAATTTGATAGCTTCCTGAACAGAATAGGTGTTAAATCAGTATCTGTTGGATTTGATTAAATAGTTCAGTCTCTTGTCAGGAAGTGAGATTCACTAATTTAGTAAATATAATTCATGACTCATAAATTGCCTCATCAGAAAGGTGTTTTTTTTATTCCTTTTAAAAGTAGCCTTTGTGGCTCATGATCTCTGTCTTTCTCTATTTCATTAGTTTTATTTCCTTTATAGCACTTACTACTACTATCTAAACAAAACTGGTTACATAATTGGCAGAGTCCAGTGCAAAATAAAAATGCAGGCCCTTTTTTTAAAAAAAAAAAAAGAATAAGAATTTCAGGAAGTCAGTTGTCACCCCTTAAACTAAGTTTCAGGCCCTTTTTAAGGCAGGGCCACATGTGACTATACAGGTCACATGCCGAGGAGGCTATCCTTGAGTCTGACATTATCTTTTAAATTTCATTTTTAATTTCACATCTTTCCTTTTTTCTATTCAACTCTAGGGAAGCAGGGATTATGTCTGTCTTATTCCCAGTGCCTAGGGGGGAAAAAAAATTGTCAGATGCTAATTACCTAATAAGTATTTGTTGACTAAAGGAACAGCTTTAGGTTGGAATCCCACATTTTGAAACTTTTGAGGGTAATTGTCCTGACAAAACCCTTTTCTCCATGTAATTTTATACAGTCATTTCAATCTCTGCTATACAATATAGCCAAGAGACGATGACAGTGTCAATGTGTGTGTGTGTGTGTGTGTGTGTGTGTGTGTGTGTGTGTGTGTGTGTGTTTATTAAAAACCAACGCTCACCATGTTGAATAGCTCTGATTATCATCCCTAGGAAGTGTTCATGGACTGAATAGCCCAGGAAGGCTGAATTACCACCATTCCTTTAAGGCAGTCCTTCTCTAAATGTATTTGAGAGTCTGTAATAACAATTTTAAGAATGTTCTTACTCCTTCTAGTCGGTACCTATTTTGTGACGTAAAGACCTTAATTCTTCATCCCTGCTAATCTTGCTTCTTTCAAAAGCATTAAATTAACTTTTATGAAGGAAAAGAAAGAACCTGACTGAAGGCAATAAGAGGTTAATTTAAGCTATTGTTTCTGTGACATGGTGCTACTCTTACAAAGTATAATAACTTCATCAGATGGAATTCAAAAGTTTAGGGAAAAAGAATTATGGCCTTTTCCAGCACTCAAAATAGTTTTTGTGATGCATATGAAAAAGATAATTGAAGAGTTTGGATTGTCCTTTGAGAAGATTTTGAAAGAGAGTTTGAATCCAATCAAACATTGTTTTAAATAATAGGAGATGAATTCTCAAATAAGGTATGCAGTAGCATTTCTAAAACAGGGTGGGAGAGTGGCATTTTAAGGGAAAATTCTACTCTTTCTCTGGAAATTCTTTTTTTTTTTTTTTTTAGTCTTAGAAATGTGTATTAGACTCCTGAAGTCCAAAATCATGTTGATATTAGTGATTATATCATTACTTGTAAAGGACAGAGTCATAACTAAAATATAATAAAATCTGTCACTTGTTAAGTAATGTGCCAGACAGTGTGCTTAACTACCTTAAAAAAGTTATCTAATTTAATCCTAATAACAATCTTAGAGTCAGATTTCCTCCCCTCACATCTTCCACTTTACAAATAAAATGAAACCAACCCTTAAGGAAATTGAATACATTCATTAAGGTCACAAGTGAAAAAGGACAGAGCCAAGATTACAACCAAATTTCAGTTGGAAAACAAATAGGTAATATGCCCATAATAGCTTTTATCTGAACAGAGAATTTATGTCTGGGATAATTTCAAATATTGTCTTTACTTTTTTAGAGAGGGATGAATAGCCTTGTCATAACTAAAATTCTGAAAGCATTGTCCACTATAATAATGTTGTTCCGTTTCATTTTATTTGTGCAAATAATTCTTTTTTTTTTTTTTTTTTTTTTTAGATCGGTAATCAACTAAATGGGGAAACACCAGTTAAAATCAAATGTTTCCGGGCATTTTATAACTTATTTGCTAAAAATGACCTTCCCCATCACCAGTGGGGAAAATTATCGCCCCTACATCAAGATGAAGTATCAGATGGAGTGTCTGATATTTTGAGGCACTTTATTAAGCCCCACTGCCAAAACTGTGTTCCTCAACTGGCCTTTCCTTCTTTTCTGGAGTATCTCAATGAGGTTCATTTTTCTGACTTAAGATGCTGTATATAGAAGGTCTTGAGAGAGTGCACAAAAAGATCCCAGAGATTGCTAACATATTTGTTCATCAAAGTCCATCAATTTATTTGATAATCTTATTACCAAAAACTTGAAAGCATGGGGCAAAATGTAGGTACCCTTCAGGGGAATGGTACATAAAAACAGATATGTCTGTGATGTTCTCTGAGAGGAATAAATGTAAGAAAATATATATTTATGAGGGCAAAGATGGTTGTGGATAAAGACAAATTTGAGAGTGGAAGTTAGACTTGGTGGAATAAGAGAGGCTATCTTCCTGAAGTGACTCGGATGGGATAGAGGCCTCAACAAGTGACACAAGACAGTGGGAAATGTGAAAAGGAGATGACTAAAGAAGAGACTAGATTGAAATAGCAATAACTGCAGTAGGAAAGTGAGAGTCTGTATCTGTGCCCAGACCTGTGAAGGCTGGATTCCGGGAAGGCAGCCACAGCAGCTGTGGTCTTGGCAATCAGTGCAAATAAAGTGATAGGAAGCTGTATACACATTAATTTAAGCAATGACTACAACAGGCCAATGTGTTTGAGATGCTGGGTGGCATAATATGATACTTGTCTTTTTCCACAAAGCCACAAATGTTAGTTAGAAAAAATTAATTTGTTATAATATGAAATAAGGAATATTCATTAAGATACAAAAGTGGGTCAAATTTCTATTTGTAAAACCTAAATCAATTCTAAGTAATTCTGGCCAAAAATAAAAACAAAAGCAGTAGTATTTGCATGATTTGGGGATAAAATTGAATTATATCAGAAACTTTGCTGTGTAATCTCCTTTTCTCTGTACTCTGCTTTTAGGGACACATAAGTATAGCAGAAAGAACCACTAACTTGTGGTCAGTAGACAGGGATTCACTATGTGGCCCTTTAATAGGCCACATTTTATTCATCTGTAAAATAACAGCATTGCTTTAAGTGATTTCATATATCTCTTTCCTGTACAGTCATCAGCTCATTATAAATTTAATACTTCCTTGCCTAGAAAACTTTTTCAAACACATTTAATAATTACTTAGGGATTTTTTTTTCTGTATAGTGTTAAAATTCTTTGTGTTGTGAATTTTTCGTTTAATTTAAATTATTAAAAGAAACATCACCAGTCTAACATGCAGGCACTCTAGCCATCTGCCACTTTAACAGTAATGCAAGTTGCCTGTTTAACTCTTTTTCTTGGGCATCAGAAGGCAAATACCCTCTTTCATTGACAATATAAGATGATGTAGTTCTCATTTTAGAAAAGTTAACAAAAGGTTGTTTCCACTTTAGGTTTAAAGATCTCAATAACTCCCATATAGTGAGTGGCATCGTATGATACCCTACTATACTTCAGGGAAAAAGTATAATTTGACTGCTTTTGTTTAGACAGTTCTAGACATCAATGATGATATTCATAGGGATTATTTCTGCAGAGACAGAAAATGCTCACAATCCTGAAGAAAACAACTTATATTTGGTAGCTTAAAAACTCTTTTATATTTGGGTGTTAATTAGAAGGCCCGATTCTATGAGACAAAAGTCTTTGTTCTCATCCCTGCCCTGATTATCATGAAAAGGACAGACAATACCATGTATCCTCAGGGATTTTACTGTGCATCCTAATGCATTATTAGCAGCTGAAAAGAAACACAATATATGTCCCAGTCTGGAGTGTAATTTCTAATCTCTTTCATGTCTATTTCAATGGAAACCCACTTTATGGTTCATTTCTTTTTTAGGTTAATGGTATATTTATTTTTATAGTCATATACACATACACACACATACACACACAAGGTTTCTCATTTGTGGTGAAAAAAAGTAACCACATATATTTGGCCTATTTTTCACTTGATTAAGTAAGGCTTGCACGCACCCACACTTATTCTAAGCCCCAATTTAGGTCACTGAACATTAGTCAGTTCATCACGGCACCTTCCGCTCATCACATGATTGTGGTCACAGAATTCTGCTGAATATGTTTCTCATGTGTATGTGCATGCACGTATATGCAAGCATGCATTTGGGGGGAAGGTTCATGATGTGTGGCAATAATAGTTTTAATAGACAATAGTATAATATTTGTTAATATTCAAGCCTAGTGTAGTGTGTATGTGTATGTATAACCTTCAATTAACCATAATCACAGTTGTTTTATATTGTCTTTTACGTTAAAATCCCTAAAGCTTCCTGTTTTCCTCCTGCCTATCACTTCTAAACTCTTCTACTTAACCATTAAGGTCCTTCCTTACTCTGTGTACCTTCTTTCTAAAAAATAGTTTTTATCTTCTTATCTGCCAATACCTTCCTAGTAAATTGAAGATTTTTTATTCAGGATCTAGTTATTCTGAATTCTGCTCTTCTTATATTTTTAATAAGTATCACCTGTGTGGACTTCTTCCCATTGTAGATTGCTTATGAACATTACAAACTGTCTGTACCAGAAAAGGGAGACATGGAAAAAATCCACCTTAAACTGGACAGAAGAAATAAAAATATGAATTATGAATGGCAATTTCAAATCATTTTTCTTGTGACATCTATATCTAAAAATATGTTATTTTTGTTGTACATGTCCATTGATTTCAGAGTTTAAATCACAGAACTTTCTTTTTTTGCCTGTGATTTATAGCAAATCTGCGTACTGAATTTCAAGCACCCATTACTGAAATACCATATGGACTGAATACATATTTCAGCATATTGATTAGTGCCAGTAACCTCTGGCCTAGAAGCCCACTTCATTCATCTAAACAATTGATGTCGTCTTTAAAGACATATAGCACTTACTGGATTAGTATAAAGCCACCTAGTAACCCTTACTGTAATTTCCATTGTGCTGTATTACCTCTCTAATGTGTTTGACAAACAGCTTTTTAAAAGGAGTTACTTACATTTTTTTTATATTTTCCTTTTGCAGGTAGCAAAAGATGGTAATCAGTAAGACCAAGACATTACATTTTAATCATTTCACATACATTTGAATAAAATATTTGATTTGGAACCATTATTAGGCCAAAAGGTTTTCCTTTTTAACTGTGTCACATATGCTGAAAATAAAATATTTGAAACTTTAGGATTTTTGTTACCTGAAATATGAGTTTATCTGTGAAATAAAATGTTTGAGGTCTAGTCATCCAATTAACGTGAAAATCAGCTGCTTCCCCGAGGCTCTCTTAGGGTTTGAAAATAATCAGTCCTGGGCTTTTCTATTATTTCTTGGAATGTAAATTTTTCTACTTTCTTCATTGGCTGGTTCTTCCTTATTCTTCTTTTACTTCTGTGGTTTGTAATTTTTATATTATGAACTCATCTTCAGTGACGGGTCTTTTTCTAGAGAAGTTTTATATGCTCTCAGTCAGCTATGGTAGTCTCTTTTCAGATCGTTTGCAACTTGCTTCCGTTAATTCACAAGATGCGTTACTGGTCTTGAATTAGTTTCATATGATTTTTCTGGCCTCTAAAAATATACTCAATTCTGCTTAATAATTATATTTAATAACTGCTGCAAATTTGAATAGGTAAAGGGTTTCTATATCAGCTTAGTGGACCATATTGCAAGTTGTGGCCCAAGCACACAATTCCAGATTTGAAGAAGCTCGTACTATTGTAAAACATTACTATGGATAAAAAATGACCTGAAGTCAAGTATAACAAATTCAATGATGAAATATAAATTAAAAATTGCTATTGGATGTTATCATAGATGACTGTATCTGTAGTAGGAGTAGACAGGTGGATAAAATACTGTCATAGGTAGAGTAATCCTGATTTTATAAAAACACTGTGAGAATAATATACAGGGACAAGTTTAGTGTGTGTATTAAAATCAGAAAGCCTAATATGAGAATAATGAAAATTCTTGTCAGGTAGGAATATTTAGAGTAGAGTAAAGACATATTTCAGAGAAGTTATAATAACCATGTCTAAGTTTTGATCAAATTGTAGTCTTCTACTTTCTTAATAAATATTGATTTAAAAGGCCTTGATATATTTTGTGATATATTAAGTGATATAAAAAGTCTCTAAAGAGTAAGATAAAAAAATAAAAATGGGAAATTTCTATTACTTAGAATAAAATATTTTAATAGTAGAGTAATAAGAGACAGAAAATATATTACTGAAAACCTATTTTGTTTCAACAATGTGAGGGTGTATTGTGTTCACTATTTTTTTTTTTAATCCTCACAGTCACCTCTTTCTACAGGTGAGAAAACTAACCCAAAGTCAAATATTAGTAAACATTGGTATTGATTTTCAAACTAGGCTCTTTCTAAAACCCCAAATCTCTGCTCTTTTCTCTAATGCTTCTTAATGTAATACTGTTTTGCTTTTTACATTTTACCGCAGTGTTTACTAAGAAATAAATAGGAACAGATGAAAATTATTCCTTTATTTTCTTTTTCTTAATTGAAGTAAATCCCCAAATTGACTGTGATGTTAGGTGTCTATTTTATTATAATGATCTAGGACTCTAAACAAACAAGCAATGCAGGTATGAATCTCAATAAAAACACATTTGTAAACAAAACACACACATTTAGAATCATAGATGAGAGTTGGAAAAATTGCCTGTCATACTTGTGATTTTTTTAAAATGCTTTCTCACAAATGGTATTTTATTTGTTTTAGATTTTGCTGGTTCAGTTGAGTGTAGTTCCCAACTGATCCAGAATTTTAAGAAAGTGATAGTCAATTTGCACATATAATCATTTTCTTATAAATGTTAAAAAACAAAAATAGAAACCTGAAAAACATAGGTAATGATTTAGTCTGTACACTGATACAGTAACTTATCTGTATTTTTCTTCTCTCTACTGCCAGTGTTACTCTGGTGGCCTCAGTTCATAGATTTATAGCCCCAACTCAAGGTAGCTTACCCTGTGAATAGTTTGCTACCCTGTGCTTACAATGTCAATAAAAAGTAAACATTCTTTTGATTTCTCTAATATTTATTTTATTTTAAATTACTATACTATAAATTCTTCCATATATCTAACCCAAATTTTGCAAGACAAAAATTATCAGAGGGAAATAGTGTTCTCTTATCATAAATACAATAATACAATTTCAACAAATATGTATTGAATGATTGGTTTTTGCTTGGAACTCGACTGAGTTTACCTGTGTTAGGTAATTTATTCCTTGCGACAATCTTATGAGGGAGATACTCTGATTCCTTAATTTTACAGCTGAGCAAATGAAGAAACTGAACCTCAGCGAAGTAACAAAATAAAATATTAATAAAATAAATAAAATTAGAGATAATAAGTAGTGGCACTAGAATTTAAATCAGGCTTTTTGACATAAGAACTTATATTCTAAATAACTATGGTATACCAACTTCCAAATTTTGTTTTCATTGTAGAAAACTTAGAGCAAGGTAAAATTTTCCTCATATCCCACCACCTATCTTATTTAGATAAAGACGTATTTTCTGAATATTTGATATATGTGCCTTTGTGTGTGTGTATATGTATATATATATCCAAAAGAATCATTTGTGTATCACCACAAAGCATATACAAGTGTGTTCATAGAGCCATTATTCATAATCATCAGAAAGTGGAAACAGCCCAATATCATCAGCAATAGAATGGATGAATAAGACATTGTATATTTATATATTGGAATCCTAGACAGCAATTAAAAAACAAACTACTGCTACATACATCAGGGTTGATTCTTACAAACATAATATTGAACAGAAAAAAGCCAGACATACAATCAGACATGTCTGGTGTTTTTATTTAACTTTCAGAAACAGACAAGTCATTTGGTGGTGTTCAAAGTCAGATAATGGGGGCTTGAGCTAAAATCGTGGAGGTGAAAATGAAAAGAAGTAAAGATTAAATAAGAACAGAAAACTATTTTTTTTGTATGTGGGTACCAAAAGAGAAAGAAGTTTAGGTTGACTCTGAAAATTTAAATGAGAGGGTGACAGGGGTGACAAAGTAGGGGAAACCAAGAGAGAGGCTGTATATAGGGGATGAATATTGACTTATGAGTAATGTGACTCAGAGGTGGCAGTTGAATGTCTACCTAGATGGAGAAACTCCCTAAAAGTTGAAAATAAAGATGAAGAAAGAAGTTTTGGTGAGATCTATGTTAATATGAAGTCTTGTCTTTGTACATGGTAGTTAAAGTATGGTAATAGATGCAATTGCCAAAGAAAAGGCTAACAGAATACTAACAAGATAAATCCAAGATCTTAAAAAATTCTTGTTTTCTGAATTGGAAAGAATAAAGAGATACCAAAATAAATAAATAAATAAATAAAATGAAATAGAAGAGAAACTAGAAATGGAAAAGAAAAAGTTCATATCAAATATTTTTTCAAGATCACCGCTCTTCAAACCTTTCTCCCCTTATCTCTCCTAAAAACTTGCACATTAATCATTCTGCCTCCCACAGGCTCCTTTCTTAAGTATTCAGCTTTGGTAAAGTCTTATATCAAAACATTACTTTTCCTTCCTTCCTTCCTTCCTTCCTTCCTTCCTTCTTCCTTCCTTCTTCCTTCCTTCCTTCTTCCTTCCTTCCTGTCTTATTTATTTATTTTTGTGTGTGTGATTTTGTTTGTTAGTTTGTTTTTAGCAGCACAAATCAAAACATTTTATTATCTCACATGGTTTCTGCCAGTCAGGAATATGGGAGAGTGGCTTTCCTGGGTGTTTCTGGTTCAGGGTTATGTCATGAGTTGACAGACATTGGCTGGGGCTAAAGTGTTGACTTCTAAGAGGAATTGAGACCACCTGTGGTGACTATTGAGAAAACATTCTCTTTCAATTCTGTTGCTTGTTTCATACTCTCACAGACTTGCTTTAATCTCCTTACTTCTGGGAGTGGTATTGAAAACTCAAGAGTATATCAACTTCTTCCCCTTCTCTTACCATCTTAGAATTGTGGAGAGGAGTTGGAAGGAGACCTGCATTAGAAAAATGAGTGAATGTTGTGAGTAGAAGTGTTAATTTTAGTGAAAAAGTAGAACTTGGTTGAAAAATTGGTTTATTTACAGTACAAGAGAGAATGTGCCAAGAACCTGAAGTAAACTCTATGGAAAACATTGTACTACATACTGGAACATTGTCTTTGAGCAGAAATCAGGGAAATAAGAGGTGAAGTAGACAGACTTTGCAGTTAGAGGAAAGTACACATTAATTGTGGAGAATATATTGGTGAAGTGGATATGAAGACAACAGAGATTCCAGTTGGAATATGTACATGTTAGTAACACTTCCTCAAACTCCCACTAAGAGACCAGATTCTGTAGCTCTAATAAGGGGAAACTGAAGAAACAGACTCATAGACAAAACCAGGGATGCAAGACACCAGAAATGTATATGTTTAAAAACCATTAATTTATTTATTATAGGTTTTTTTGTTATGCAGAATTACAATTTCCTTAATGTTAACTAAAAGCTTATATTTTTCTACCATACAGATTTCTCCTCCCATATCTTACTTATTCTGTTTATTCAATTTATTTACTTTATTGATTGAACCCAGCTAAGTGTTTACTTCAGATTTAGTGTTCTAAAACTTCTACTTCGGAGTGAGAGACAATAAGAAGGATAACTTTGCCTGTTCCTGCCCCCCACATCAAAGCAATAGCCTGAACAAGGATCAGTTCCTTTTCAGTAATGGCAATTTTCAGAGGATAATTTTAATACATTTCAAAGTTTCTATCTTTTTATGTATGTGTACATTCTTCTTCAAATTCTATTTTAGTTTTTCTGTCTTCTCAATATATTTTACTTCTCTAAATAGAGTGCAAAGGTGAATTTTATATTAACACATACTCCAAAGCAACGCAATCCAAGGAATATATTTTTAATGTACAAGAAAAATACTAACAGAATGAAATGACAAATTTGCTACTTTTTTAGGCTAAGCAGATTAAACACGCAGAAAATATGCAAAGCTATAGTGTTTGCAATGTGTTCGCAAATTAAAAATTATCTCAAGGAAGAGAAAAGCCAAAGGGCAAACACCAGTATAATTTCCAATGGCTACATAAAAGTGATTTAAGTATTGGACGTAAAAAAATTTAGATGAAGACAAGAATGAAAATGAGGGAATATGCACTCTGTTAAGCAACTGTCTCCCCAGAGTTACAGGATGAAATTCGTTTTGCACCAACCATATTAAAGTCTTCTGAGAAGAGAACATGTTTTGTTTATGGCTTTATTTTACCTAAACAAAAAATAGTTTGATATTGCACAAACCTAAGCTATAACAAAACAGGCCCCTGAATTTTCAATTTTATTCATTGAAACTAAAGCAGATTTACCCAGGCTAATGTTATAATCCATCCCCTGAAACAAAACACTGCCTGCGAAATTTGTTTCAAATTTTGGTACCTACACATTTTTAGGATTAAAAGTTTTAATGATTTTTTTTTTTTAATTTTTACTTTGTTTATTCTACTGGTTTTAGATGTACGTTGTTGCTCTGCCTGCAACTTCTGTAGTGACTGGTAGCAAACACTCAAGGAATTTGAAAGTTCATCACCTAGATCATTCTTCTTGAAGAAGCCATTGCAATTTCCCATACTGCTGAGTTATAAATTGCAGAAAAATAAAAAAAATAAAAATAAAGGATCAAATAAAGTAAATAGAACAATATTAAGTTGCAGCTATATCATGAATTTCTTATATCTTCTTTTCCAGAAATGTGTAGTTCAAGGAAAGAAATATCATGTTGTCACTTTTTTCCCTACTGAACTTATCTGTAGGTTTTAGATTTTGAAAGGAATTGGGAAGAAATTAAAGGAGAGTGGTTGTTATCAGAAATGCTTGGTGCTGGAATAAAGCACTGGTTGAAACTGACAAATCATTAGAGTATCACATGAATTCAGAAATTCTAGAGAAAGAAACAGAATTTTTGAAATCTAAACTGTAAGCCAGATGAGGCATAAGTCATTTTTGTTTATTGGGGCACCTAGCACAGAATGTGGCATTGAAGAGAGACTTGGTAAAGGCTCCATTAAATCCCCTCTCTAACTAAGCCCCACAGAGCTTGATTGTAATTTATCTTCAGTTCTCACTCTTAATATTGGGATTCCCTAAGCTCTGGCCTCAGCCTTCTACTCTGTGTACAAACACACTCTCCAATCACCATGCCTTCAGATACCATCTGTATGAAGATTCTCAGTGTGTATATCTAGCCCTAATCTTCCCATTAAATTACAGATTTCCACATCTAACTTCCTCCTTGTCACTTGTACTCATGTAACTAAGAAGCACCTCAGCCTAACATGGCTAAAATAGAATCATCACACCCGATACACACATACTAAACCTATTTTCTCCACCAGTCTTACCCATTCCAGTAAATATCACTAATATCCACTCAGTTTCTAAAATCCCAAACCAGCAATTTTCCTTCATCTCTTTAACTCACTAACCACAACCAATTCATCAGCAAATCCTATCGACTATACCTCCAACATATACCCCAGGTCTACTCAGATCTTTCCAATTTTCTCCATCTCCAAATACACGTTAGTCTAAATCACCACAAGCTCGTGCCTGGAAAGTTTCAAATTTCTCAGAGTTGTTGCTCTTGCCTCTGCTTTCCATTTGCCAGAGTAGCCATAGGCATGTTTAAAACAAAATCAGATAATATCACTCTACTGCTTAAAACCCTCCAGTGACTTCCCATTGCCCTTAGAATATAATCCAAACTTCTTAGCAATGGCCTACCATGTAGTCTGTGATGTGGCCCCCATCTACCTCTCTAACTTTATCTTTTACCATTCTTCCTGCTTTCTAGATCCCAGTTACACTGGCCTTCTCTCTGTTGCTTGAATATAAGTTCACACAAAGCCTTATGTTCACTATTTCTTTATATAAACATTCTGTCCTTTTGCCTGCATGACTGTCTTCTTTGTGTTTTTCAGGCCTAACCATCTGATCTGAGTATATCTCCTCTGAGTCCCATCACTTGCTTTATTTTTTTCATTTCACTAATTGTATATTCTGGGCTTGGGAGTTGTGTATAGAATATATGTAGTTAGGCTTAGTCACGCCAATTCTCTGTCATTTCTAGTTCCTTTAGCTATTACCACTCATCCTCTGTCACTTCAACCCAAGCTCTGCATCTACTCTTGCCTGATATGAGAAATGAGGACTAGAGTTTTGGTATGAAGAAAAGAAAATACCAAAAGAAAGAGAAATCTGATAAAATTCGAATATAAGAGAATTCCTCCAATCACCTATGTATTTATCTATATCTGTACATGTGTCTATGTGCGTGTGTGTCAGGACAATAGAAAGTAAGAGAGATGCATATGTGTACTATATATATATGAATTCATATCTACAATATTATTGGAACTCAAGAATTTCATTGCTAAAATAATTTTCTATGCACAGAGTGGGTACCTATTTGCATTTATTTTTCATAATTATTTCTATAATTGGTTCTACAAGTAAATACAAAAATAACTGGCTTATCCCTACCACCTGCTTAGTACAGATTATACAAAGAAAGCAATAATAATACATATTTAATTTCTCCTCCACTTTATTTTCTAACAAATCATAACATTACAATATTGGAATTACATCCAACTTAGTATTCTGTTCCTGCATTCAAACACCAGGATTCTTTTATAGAAAATAGAAACTCTTCATGAAAATTAAATGGTCAAATATGAGGAAGTGAATGGCTAATTGTAAATGTTATTTGAATCAATTCATATACAAAAGGTTCTCAGAAAACTTCTTTTAAGAGAACATTTTCGTAGGTGCATATGCTATCCATAAATCATTTTATTTGGTTTTACTCCATGTCAGTATCTCTGGAGTCAAAATAAAAGCTTTAAAGTTTTTGATTGGATCTTTTTCCTTCTCTCTCAGTCAATTAGTTATCCATTTAGTGAGTTATCTGTTTATCTGGAAGCATTGTCATATTTTGTGGATGCCATTTTCAGGACCGAATTGAAATGCAGAATAAAAAAAAAAAAAAAAACTATGGAAAAGATGAAGCAAAAAAAAAAAAAAAAAAAAAAAACACTTGGGATTGATGAAGATAGTGAACTAGATAGATAAACATGCTAGAAATTATAAATAACTGAAAATATTTTGTGATACTAGAACTAGAGGTTTTGATGACTCCCGTTCTTTGGCATTTCTAATCACATGTTAAATTACTGAATATCATTCTCCTTTAAGAGAATCACTGAATCACAATTTTTTTAAATTTTATTTTCTTAAATTGTATGTTAGACCCAAGCTCTTCCTGTGAGAACTATATGGGGTTGGAATGAAGAACATATAATCCCAGAAGCTGAAAGTTGAAATATTGCATTTTTGGTTTAGGTACAAAGAATCTAATAAAGTCCCACCTCTCACAAAACTAAGGAAAATCACTTTTATTTTCAATATCCATATTAAAATCTTTACATCTGTTATTTAAAATTTTATTAAATTCAATAATAATTTATCTTGATATTTAATATGTTACATGAAAATAATAAGTCTTTAATAATAAATGGATGAATTCATAGCCAATTTATAACCATCTCAAAAAATCAAAAACCTTAAATGAGTAATTCCACAGAATTATTTGCCAATTATTTGAAGCCTAAAGTGATTGCGGGCCCTGAAGGAGAATAAAGGTTGAAATATTGTGAGCATGTACTACACCTGCATGCTTCATACTGGCAACATCTGATCTAGCATAGTTAAATTGGCAAGGAATACAAAATTACCAACAAGGCAATGTTATAATTTTGTTCTCCATGAGAAAATAGATTCTTTGTTCTAAGAGTACACTACTAATTTCAATCTTGCTGCTGGTGTGACTGTGTTAATGGTTCAAGGCAAATATGGCACTGTTCCTCAAAACACTAATTTTAAACACATGCTGTGCTGATAGAGGTCCATAATTATTATACAACATTCAAGCCTACAAAAATGTTTTAATCTAATAAAAAAGAAAAAAATGTATTCCCATATGGTTCCAAAATCCTTAAGAACTTAGCTAAAAAGGCACTTATCAATAGAGGAAATTTTCTTCAACTACAATTTCTTAATTTATTTTTGTATTAAACCAAAAACTATTTCATTCACAATGGATATCACTATTCCTTTAAAGTTCAAGCTTTATTGGCAGACACAGGTGCAATGCAATTATATTGTTCTCTTAAAGAATGGTAGATGAACATAAGGAAAATGTACACAACATGTTATCTCTATATAAAATGCATCTTTTCTTTATCTCAACCAGCATCTTCTGGACATCTCCCATGCCTAAAGCATAGCAGGAAATCTCGATAGGCAAAAATGAACAGGATCAAGACATAAAAATCCATATCTATACTATAAGATAGAATTCTATGAGTACTGTAGTAGGGATAAAAAAAAAACATATGGTGGGGATGTCTAAAAAGAGAAGGGTAATTTCTTCTCTGGATATCATGACAGCTTCATTGAGAAGTTAATTGATCTGTCACTAAAAAATGGGTAGAAAAAATGCTGAGGCAAAGAAAAGAGGGTGAACCAAAGTACTGTTTAAGAATTAGTATGAGTATAGAGCACAAGGGAAAATAGTTGGAGATAAATTTGAAAAGTAGAATGAGGGTGTACTATAGAATTATGGGAGAGAATCTTAGGTAGAATAGAAGCACTTGACTGAAGCCTCTGAACATTGCGCTATATAATAATATAATAATTATATAATATATAATAAAATATATGCTGCAGTCATGTATAGAAAGAAGTAAGCTTTCTTTATATAGACAATAGCATATTTGAGCTCAGGTGATTTAATTGGCATTATCAGAATTGTGTGTTATTATAAGTATTTCACAATTATGTTCATGCTAGGACCAAGAATGTGTTATCCAGTAGTCTCTGTACTTTTGCCTATCTTTTAAACTTGAGCATTAGAAGAAAATATACATATTCCAGTATACATATACAAAAGATTTTGAAAAAAAAACAGTTATTGAATTAGGACCTAAAATGGTTCTTGATGAAATGCTTTCATCTGAAATAATGATTGAGATAATACAAGGTATTTGTACTGCTTATTTAATTTTACTTCTGTAGATATATTCTCAAAATGTGTTTGAAGAAAATTTGAAAGTTTTGGGTAGATTTTATGATCGTAAAATCAAAATAATATTTTTGTTGTTTCAGATGATGGTGCCTATTAATTAACTGAGCAACTGTGGTAAGTTAGTTTATCTCTTCTCAAATCTACATAAAATGCTTTCTCCTTCTAAGATTCAAAGGATTTATGCTGCCTGCAAAACCTATAAAAACATGAACATTGAAATGAACTGAAAGTGAGGCATGACCTAAAGTAGACTTTTTTTCCCAAGGGTGTAATCTCCCCCACACACCCCCCCTTTTTTTTTCCTTGAACTGAACCGAAACTGTAAATCAGAGAGTCTCTTCTACATGTACACCAGGAGGGGGTACTGTTTTCTAAATATTTTCTATTTCATATACATCTACTTGCCCAGGGATAACCTAAGAAAACACCCAAATGTTCATACCATCAAAGGTAGCAGAATGTCTTTTAAATAAATATTTATATTTTTAAGTAACTTAAAGTTATATAGAAGTTTGGCAAGAAAAAGTAGATGTTTCTCTCTTTTCTCTCCTCATTTCATGGAGGCGTTAGCAATCATGGTCATGATGTACACACAGGCTGATTACATTTAATTTTATTTTAATTGAATCATCATATTGGAAAGGAGAAATTTAAAAACGGTTTTCTCTTTTTGTTATGAATGTGCTGTAGCTTCACTCCTTTTGGAGACTTGGGAAATTTTCCATATGGATGAAGGAAATGAGTTATTAAATATTGTGAAAATAATAATAAAATATATGTTGCATTGATGTGTGGAAAGAAAGAAAGAAAGAAAGAAAGAAAGAAAGAAAGAAAGAAGTTGCTTGAAAACAGCTGTTGTTGTTGTTGTTGTTGTTGTTGTTGTTGTTGTTGTTGTTGAAAGAAAGTTATATAGTTGAAGGAAATGAAGGAAATGGCATGGAAATAAAATGAATGGTGTCGAAGGAAAGGGAAGGAAGGAAGCCGTGAAGGAAGGGAAGGAATGAAGGAAGGAATGAAGGAAAGTCAGCGAAGCCAGAAGGAAGCCGAAAAATGAATGGAAGCTGAAGGAATGTAGGCCGGATAGGGGCCGTAGGTCAGGGAGGGAAGGAAGGAAGGAGAGAAGAGAAGAGAAAAGAAGAAAAAGAGAGAAAGACAAAAAACACTTTTTCTCTGGTAATCTGTTTGGTGTTTTAGGGTATTTTCTTCCTCTCTTCTGTTTTAATTTTTTTAAAAAAGATAATTTAGTTTTCAACCAGATTATATCAATGGATATGTTTGTTATTATAGTCATTTTATTTATTCAACTCTCAATCAAAATCTCTATCAATTAGAGAAGTAATATTTTATTGTTACAGTTTAAGTAGTTACAAAAAAACATTTTATGGTTTTTATATCGATAGTAAAACACCCAGTACTTACTGGCACAAATTATTTTTGTTTTCTCTATTATTATTACAAGCAGTGAAAAAAAAAAAGAATGTATATGTATTAACTTGAATAATTGCCTTTGATTATTATGATTATTCATTGAAAATTAGGACGACTGTGTGTAGTTTGCATCTATCTAATTCATCTTTGGAGAAGTTGGTACTCTTTTCTCTCTATTTTGGAAGACTAAACCCAACACATTTGTGCTTTTACTATACTGGGAACTAGTATTTTCATAGACTTTCTTCACATTGTCAGATTATAGGAAGACTGCATCAGGTTGTTACCCATTTTACATCCATGAGAATTTTCCAGTTTAGAGTACCTTGAGAGAAAGTGTTACCATTTTTCTCTCTTATTCAACTGCAATAAGAAAAAGGTTATGAAAGAGTGACTTTGTGTAGCATAGAGTAGCCTGCTTGGTAAAATAAGAGATAGTCAGATTAGGAGGTAGTTGGAAGTGTTGCCTAACTCAAGGAGTTCATTTTGCCTGCACACATCAAAGCCAAAAGAGACACAGCAGTCTGCAGCAGAGAAAGTAGAGCCTTATTTAAGAAAACGACACCAAGCCCATAACACAGATAAACTAGATACTCAAAGACCTGGTTCCTCGATGGCCTTTAGGGGATAGGTCATATAGGGAAAAACTCACTGGTCATGGTAGTTAAGGGAGTTGGGGTCCTGGGCTCTATCTACTGATTGGTCAGGGCTAGGGTAGGAGGCAGTTGATCACTGCATCAGGTCCTGAATTCAGTCATGGCATCATTCTGTCTGATTTAAGAGGATGCTAATAGGGTCATCAGCCTTCATGGGTGTGGAGCCGCAAGATGTTATTTTTAGTTTGACTTGAAACTCTGTTTCCGTGGGCAACAGACCTGAGGCTTTGTTCCTAAGACTGTCTGATGCTGACCTAAGGGCTTAATGACGAAGGGAGTGGTTGTACAGTAAGCATGCAGAAGGATAAGGAAAGAAAAGAAGCCAGAGAGCCCAAGGCCAATTTGAATCAAGGAGCAAGAAGAGAGAAAGTCATTTTAAAGAAATGCAGATTTGTTTGGTTACAGGAGGGTAACAAAAAGTTTGAAGGTGTAAGAAAAGTTTACAGGCATTTAGATAAAAAAGAAGAATGGGTAACCTTATGGGATGCTGTGTGAGATGTTATTTAGGTAAGAGCGAATGATGGAGGAAAAAAATGAGTCTTACTGTATATTACATTAGTGCTTTTCAGACTTTAATGTGCCTATGAATCACCTGGCTGTCTTGTTAAAATGCAGATTCTAATTCAGTAGGTCTGCAGTATTGCTCAACTATCTGCATTTCTATAAGATTCCAGGTGATGCCAAAGTTGCTGGTCCAAGGACCAAACCTGGAATAGTAAAATACTACATAAATAATTCTCTCTTTGTATCCTATTTAAGGAATTTCAATCAAGATATTTCAGGCATTTGATTTGATTTTAGTGTTCTTATTTCACTGTGTAAAGATCAATCTTAAGATTAGAGAAAAAAAAAAAAGCGCTCAGTCTTAGTTTAGCCAACATAAAAAGAAATGTTTTTTGCTGGTTTCCAAGATCTATTTTCCCTTTCACTAACTGGTTAATCCAAGATAAACTGTGAAGAATCAGAAAAAGTCAATCTCTTTGACTAAAATAATTTTCAAGAGAATGAGATGTAAGATTTTGTAACCATACAAATCTTCACTTCTTTAAAATGACTTTCTTCTTTCTCCTTGATTCAAATTGGCCTTGGGCTCTCTGGCTTCTTTTCTTTCCTTATCCTTCTGCATGCTTACTGCGCAACCACTCCCTTCGTCATTAAGCCCTTAGGTCAGCATCAGACAGTCTTAGGAACAAAGCCTCAGGTCTGTTGCCCACAGAAACAGAGTTTCAAGTCAAACTAAAAATAACATCTTGCAGCTCCACACCCATGAAGGCTGATGACCCTATTAGCATCCTCTTAAATCAGACAGAATGATACCATGACTGAATTCAGGACCTGATGCAGTGATCAACTGCCTCCTACCCTAGCCCTGACCAATGAGTAGATAGAGCCCAGGACCCCAATTCCCTTAACTATCATGACTAATGAGTTTTTCCCTATATGACCTATCCCCTAAAGGCCATTGAGGAACCAGGTATTTGAGCACCTAGTTTACCTGTGTCTCTGGGCTTGGCGTCATTTTCTTAAATAAGGCTCTACTTTCTCTGCTGCAGACTGCTGTCTGTGTCTCTTTTGGCTTTGACATAGATAGGCAAAACACCTTGAGTTCAGTAACAATTTTACAAAAAAATAACTGTGGTTTTCTAATATTGCAATATATTCAAAGGCAATCACATTATCACCTTGCGGTAGTCAAATTATAAAAAAGCAACAATGGAACTTAGGTTAAGTGGAATTTCTTAACCTAAAAATAAAAAGCCATAGTGAAAGACAACAAGCTTTTATTTGAGATCCAAAATGACAGCTTTTTTGGGCAGAACCCAAATAGTGTTTGGATTAAGAGGTGAAGGCAAGGGGTATTTATGAGAAAAAGAAGGGGGATAATTACCTGCATAGAAGGAAGGAATTTCTATCAGAGTTATTATATTGAGGAAAGGATTTCTATAGGTTCAGATAAGCTAACATAGTGATACTAATTCTAAACAATGTCTTTAATTTTTAGTTCTTAGACATAATGTCTGCTTTCTTAGTTTTGCAAACAGTTCTTCGGAGTACAATTCTGCTTTATGCCCAATACAAAGGTTATTTTGCTCAGCTTTAATATTCCAAATGTTTGAAGAGTAAGACCTGCAATGCAGGTCCTCAGACAACATTTTGAAGTGGCTCCATTTATATTATTTTCACATATTAGAGAGTCTTAACTATAATATAAGTGGACATTATAATCATTGCTATACTTGAAAGTACTTGAATTTTGCCTTGAAAATATAATAAAATGTCATTTTTTTTATCACATCCCTATTGACACCAAGAATGTCCTCTAGTCTAACTGTTAAGCATATTCAGATTCCAAAGAGATTATCAAGAAATCACAGTAGAAGTTAGACTAGGCAGGGTAGGTCAGTAATCATAAATAATAAAGTCAAGAGGCCCTAATCTAATGGTATAAGGAAATATATTGGACCTTCTAGAACCTGGATTCCCCTAGGAGACTGGAGGAGGCCAAAGAAATAGATGTTTTAAAAACAATCTGAAGTTTTACTTCAAACTCTTTCCTCTTGATGAGTGTTTCTTTACTCAAAATTCCTATCAGAATCTCCTGGGGAGTTGAAAACATAGATATCACCTAGAACCCATCCAGACCAATTAACTCAAAGTTTCAGGGTGGTACCAGGTATCCAAAGGTTGATGCCCCATCTCTCTGGTGACTTTGTGGGGAAATGGAGTTGAGAATCATTGTTTTAGACCACATATTACCTTTTTTTCTGGTCTTCTTTTAATATGCATACATATTCCTTTTCTTTAAATTAAGATATATATGTACTCTTCCATTTATCAAGAAAATATAGGAGCTCAACAAAATAATAATAACTAACTGTTATATAGTGCTTACTATTTGTCAGACACTGTTCTGAGTGTTTCGTATGCACTAGAATGATCCTAGACACTATGTACTGTTGTTATCCTCTTTATATATAAGGAAACTGAGACACAGATATTAAATTTCCAAAGCTTGCATAGGTGGTAAGTAGTAGCATTGGGACGCTACCCAAGCTTTCTGGTTCAACAGCTATGCTTTACTAAACTACCTATCAATTGCCAATTGATCCTTACATTCATCAAATATTTCTGGAACAGCTTCTTTATGCAAGGTGCTAGGAATAGAGTAGTAGGCATAACATAGCATCTGCCTTTATGGAAATTATTTCTCGTGGGAGACAGAATAGTCAAAAATTTTTAAAAACCTTGGAATTTATGGCAAGAAGACATGGGATTCAAATATGAACATTCCATTTGCTTTCTGAACGATCATAGCAATCTCTTTACCTCTGTAGTGATCTAAAGAAATAATGTGAAGATTATCTAAGTGGGTTATTTTTATTACTTTACATAATCATTGACCATAATGAAAGAAGTTTTGTTTGTACGTCTGGCTTTAAAAAAGCATTTTATCGAAAAAGATTTGCTCCATTTTAGTAATCACTAAGGACATTGTGAAAGCACTAAATTTCAGGAAGGTATTGGTGGCAATGTTAATGGTGTTGGCATCACTGGTGTTGGTAATGGTGATTATTGTAATTATGGTGGTAATGGCTGAAATGTTGAAATTGATGGTAACAACTACCATTCATTAAGCATTAGTTATGGCTCAGACATTACACTAAATTCTTTTTATTTATTACTTTCTTTAATCCATTCCACAGTCCTATGAGTTAGTGTAAGTATTGTTCATACTATAGAGCTAGAAAATGTGAGAATTAGGAAGCTTAATATACTCAGGTCACATAGCTGAACAAGTAATAAAGCCTGGATTTGAACCAAGATGTATCAATTATCTGTTGTGTAACAAATCACCGGAGTTTTGGTGGCTTAAAATAACCATTTTTTCATGATTCTATAGGTTGACTAGGCAGTTATTCTACTCTACTTGGTGTTGGCTGGGGTCACTTACGTAGCTACATTCAACTAGGAGCCTAACTGAAGGTCTCAGATTTGCATGTGGCCTTTCTTCCTACATAATGAGTTATCTTCCAGAGACTCTCCACATAGTATTTTTCTGTAGCAAAATACCTTAGACTTTCCCATAGCATGCAGCTTGGTTCTAAGGAGTCCATTCCAAGGGACAAACCCCACTGAAAATGCCTTGTCTTGCAACATACTTTCTAAAGTCTCATTTGCCAAAATAAGTCAAATAGCCCAGCCCAGAGTCAATGTAGGAGGGAACCAAACAAGGGCAGGAATACTTAGAGGCATGGTTCAGTACAAGGGCAGGAATGCTTAGAGGCATGGTTCAGTACAAGATATGCCTGATTCCAATACCCACTGTGCTTTTAATTGCTATAGTTTATTCCCTCCCTAGAGATTTTGAAATTGAACTCTGAAAGAAAACAGACCACATGGTATTGTTGAGGACACTCCATAGACAGACTTGACCTGGACTTATTCCAATAACAGTGAGCACATTTTAGTACTCAACCAGGAGGTTTATTATAGAAAATTCAATATTGAGGTGGATGGCAAGATTAAAAGTTTAAGAATTCAGAGCTTTGTAAGGGATCTCTCTGTAGTCTGATTACTAAAAATGTCAAGACATAGTTGGCAAAACTGCGAATATTTAGACACTGGATTTCTACTTTTGCCCTAATGTAGGATCCCATTTTCACAAATATACATCTACATGCAGGTGAACGATATTTAGTGATAGTATTGTGTCTACTTAGATTACCAGATTATCAGTAGGATCCTCAAAGCTGATCCCCAAAGCATGCAGAAAAGATCTGGGTCTGAAGGGTTCAGAAGGTGGAAGACACTTGCTGTTACCAATGACCCATCTATCTTGTAGAGAAACCTGTTAATATGAGTTCGTGAATAGCTTTCAATTTTGAACAGGCTGTGTCTCAATGGGCCTGTCAAATGAGTTAGTTAGAAAACAAACATTCCACTTATCCAGAACTTTATTATTGTGGTCACCAATTTTCCTAGCCTACTGTACATACCGCCTTCACTTAGGGCCAAAGATTATCTTGATTGTCTCTCAAGATCATGATAATATAAAGAGTTTTGCCTCACTGCCTTTCAGACTTTGTTTTAATTTCTTTTTTTCATCCCCCCACCCCCACCCCATCCTGGAGCTCCACAGAGAACATCAGTCTCTAGGACAATAAATTTAGAACGTTTTAATCATTCTAATTTTTTCTATTGTTTAAAAGTAGTACGGATCAACCACCCACTCCCATCATTTAAGGACTAAAATGTTGAAAATTGAGTAAACTCAGTATCATCATAAATCAGGGTTCTCCCTGTGTACCAAAGTCTTTTTTAAATTTTGAAATAGCTTCCAAAGAAGAAGGAAGAAAGGGGGAAAAAAATGTGTGTGTGAGAAAACATGGTTTTTTTTGCTTTTTCTTAACATAGAACCAAAGTTTAGTAGCATTCCCCTTTATTATGACTGGATGCAGGATCCATTTCTCATGTTCTTCCAGAGAGTTTTGTTTTACTAGTCAATAAACACCGAGTCCATATGCTATAAAAGGAAAAGAACTAATGCCTCGATATATCAAATAGGGATTTCTAAGTTGCACCAACAAAATAATTGGGTACATGTACAAACTAGGATTCACATGTACAGAATTCAGATTTTGTGTATGCAAAAGAGATAATTGCACAATCAAGTAGATACCTTTGGTTAAAATCATTGTATATGCAAATTCATCATTTGCAGGAGGTAGTCATATTTTGTACATGTATACATAATTTGTGGTTTCTAATTTAAGGTAGTTTCATGGCAGAAGTAGTCTTACCTATTGGATCTCATGTTTTACTTATTAGCCAAATACTAATTTTTATAATTTTTTTTATCTTCAGTAATCATATTACTGTCATTTTAAAGATGAAATTTCTCCTTATCAATATCATTTAAAATCAGAGTTATTATTAGCCTATTGTTTTGAAAACTGGTTGCACAAATTTACTTGTGCAAACACTGATGATGTTTTGTATGTCGAATCACCTTCAATTTTGAGGTTTGTTCCAAATGAGAAAGAAAAAAAAATTAATTAGAATATCGCTAATTAAAAACCCCCATCTATTTCTCATTTTTATTAACATTTTTACATTTCTGAAAATTAGATAGATTTAAAAATCAATTAGTACATTTAATATGGTCTCTTATTTATTCTGAAAGTAACCCTTAACTTAATGACGCATCTTACAATAAAGAATATCTTATAATCAAGATATTTTGATAAATCCTATCTTGCAACCATTATTATCTTATTATAAATCCCATTTTGTTATCGGTAACAAGAACAACACACACTTACACTTGCTTATTATATGCTAGGTCACTGTCTTTCACAACTAGCCTGTTAGGTTTATCATATTTTACAGATGAGAAAACTGAGGCACAGAGCACATGACTCACCAAGGGTCACACAGCAATTACATGATAAAGCTAGGAAATTCAGTACTTGATAAGACTGTAGCTATTGTCTTCCTTAGCTGCAGCGCTGACTCTACTCAAGTCACTTCCTTAAGGCATCTGTGACTGAAAAGCTATAATGAGATCAGTTTGTACAGGATTTACCTCCTCTTTCTCTTCCCTCTTTTGCCTGTCTTAAGGCAAAAAATGTATAAAAAATAAAAACTCAAAACATTCCCTCCTTACTTTTCATCCACTTTCTTGCTTATCTTTTGTGCCTGTCCTCTGAAGACTCTGGGGCAGAAGAAAACTGGTTAGAGGACCTGGAGAACCTGGAGGATGGAATCCACCATTGGTAGTAGGCTAGAGTATCAGGGAGTCCAGGAATTTGTTTTCCTATGTCTCTTGATAACCATATTAAAAGAAAATAAATCTAAGCACCAGTGTATTCCAAGTTACTGTGATCTTTGTTCAGAACCCTCCAATGGTTCCTTCATCTTACTCAGAATGAAAGCCAAAGTCCTTATAATGGCCTTCAAGGTTGCCCATGATCTGGCCTCCTCTCTGATCTGGTTTCCTGTCACCTTCTACCTCTGTCACCTGTTCAAACTAATTCAGTTTCCCTTCTTGCCCTAGAATCTGCTCAGCAGTCTCAGGCCTGAGATATTTTGTACTTGTTTTCTCCACCTGGAACAGCCTGTGGTTTCCCCGGGTGACCTTCAAGTCTCCGTTCAAATGTCATCTTATTACAGTGATATTTCTCCCACCTCTGCCCCTTCTTATCCTACTTAATCTGTTTTCTTTTGCTTCCAGAGTACTTACCCATCACATCTATTATAAATGCATTTGTCTGACTTTTCTTACTACAATCTGTAGACACTATAAGAAAGCAATGATTTTAAATAGAATGTTTTCTGCTGTATCTGCCACCCCTGGCATAGTGTAAATGCTCAGTAACTAATTGTTGTACAGATAAATGAAGAAGCAAATGAAGGAAACAAACAAATAAATGAATATTCTCGATTTCTTATTCAAGAATTTTTTTCTTAGCTATTGTTAGAATGATTGCTTGTTAGGTGCAAAATGATTGAACAACATTAATACACATAAAGATATATTAAAGTGTTGCTTTACATGAGACAAGCTAAAGGAGGTGAAACTGAAAGTTATTGCAATTAAAGATAAATTATTTAAAAATATTTATTATTTTATTGAACATAATTAAAGCAATAGCTAGTCATTATACATACTTATTTTGTACCATCCCTGTTTTATGTTTTACGTATAGTATATAATTTAATCCTCACAACTTTATAATAAAGGTACTGTCTTTATATCCATTTCACAAATGAGAAACCTGAGGCACAGAGAGTTTGTTACTTGCACAAAATCAAAGAGAAACCTATAGACTCACATTATAAAGTGAAAATATATGTACATGAGATTTATTGTTCAATACTAAACTCTCTCTAATAATCCCACTTTGATTTTTTCCACAAGAGTAGCAATATTGTTGCATCCCTTTATACTCATTATCTCAGCAACCCATTTTTTTTTCTTTCTGAATGTTTCAGAAATTATCTTGGAGGAATTAATAAATGCATTAGTATACATATGCTACATACTTTCCTGGCCTAATACCTATAATTACAGAAATCAAATTTTATTTTAGTTTATTTTTTCTCTCATGACAGTTTTAGCATGGCATATTTAAGAGTTTCCTGTTAAAATGCAGTTTCTGAATCATTTCTTCAAACCTGTATATGAGAACATGCTGTGATTAAAAACCAGTTTTGCAATGAATCACTGGAATCATTTACTATTGCCTTTCTTTAATATCTGAATGATACTTAAAACTAAGGTAACTATACATCACAGTTTACTTGGGAAATGTCAGTTCATGTCTGTTTTCCCAGTGTAATTATTAATATATGTAGATATATTATTAATAACATACTTTCACTTTTGAAAGTGTCTCAAAAATGTTTATTATAGACAGTATATTATGTTCACCTACTTAAAGCAGATATATGATATTGACAGAAAGTCTTTTACCCTGGTGTAAAAGGAGGAAAGATTAAATGTACTCAATAATTTTATTTTAATTTTATAAGAAATCACTTTATTAAAATCCAGAGAGAGGGAATAATACATGTTCACTAAAATGAAACACAGTAGGCACAAACTATTCTTCCACTTGCTTAATAGAAATTCCCTCAACAAATCTGATAAACCAAGTTGAATTATTAAAAGAATTACTTTGCTAGAAAAGACAAAACATTTATTATCTATTCTTTACTAGATTTCACATAAACACATACTGAAAGCATTAGAGAAGCAGAAAAATCATGTTCCATTTACTGTTCCACCAAATTTTTTCAAATGTAAGCCTTGTCATTGGCTATACTGGCTAGTACAAAGAAAACAGATTTCTACTCATCCTCAGCACCTGCACTTGCACCCAAACTCTTTAATGCCTCCTGGCATTGAACAAGCACGCAGCCAGAATGTCCTGATATTTTTCAGTTTAGTTCCATCAAGTCACAAATTCCTGAAAGGCCCAACCTGCAGATTCTACATGAAGAGTTTTTTTTTTCCTTTTTCCCTTTAGGTGAAGGAAAACTCTGTGTTAGGGCTCAGGAGCCTGAGACAGCCACTCAGTTCCCTTTTACTTCATAATATTCTGAAAAGTACAGCCAACTGTCCATGATAACCTACGTTCTGCCTTTGTGTGTATGTGTGTGTGTGTGTGTGTTTTATTCAGAGGGCCTAATTTAAAAAATTAATACAGAAATGTTAGTTACAGTATTTGTGTGATTATTTTGTATATGAAAGATTTAATTTTTAGGAAATTAGAAAAGATTTTATTATTTTTTAATTTTTTGCTATTAAAATACATTTTTGCTGCAACTCTTTCCCCTTTTCCTCCCTAGAA